>NC_142128.1:14405500-14707500 GCF_024610735.1 Ursus americanus | reverse complement strand
CAGAAACCAGCTACTAAAAGCCTGCTGTTGACCAGAAGCCTTACCCATAGCATAGTCGATTGACACGTATTTCGTATGTTATATGTATTATGTACTGTATTCTTACAATAAAGTAAGCTAGAGAAAGGCAAATGTTAAAAAGTCATGAGGAAGAGAAACTACATTTATACCGAACCATAAAAAATTCACGTATAAGTGGATCTGTGCAGTTCAAACCCTTGTTGTTCAAGGGTCAACTGTATTTTTCTTTACAGGGTTGTCAGATTTATCCATGATGCATGCAGTTGTAGTCCCTTCATTTTCATTGTTGTATTTCATTATATGAATATGCTACAGTTAATCTATTTTACTGTTGAGGAATAGTCACGTCGTTCCAGTTTTTGGCTATCATGAATCATCCTGTTAGTAATATTCCTGTGCATGTGTTTTGCTGTATGTATTTGCTCATTAATGTTGGCCGTGTATCTAGAATTGCTGGGTCATTTGGTATGCATGCACTCACCTTTAGTAGGTCATGCCGATTTCTAAAGTAACGTATGAATTTACACTCCTAACAGCAGTGCGTACCAGTTGTTTCGCATCCTTGCCACCAACTGGTTTTGTCAGTCTTTGTGGTGGTGGTGAAACAGTATTTTCTTGGGGATTGAATTTGCATTTCTATTCACTGGTCATTTGGATACCCTCTTTTGAGAAGGATACTTGCTTCAAAGTTAGTGTTCTCTGTCCTTAAGTCATAAAAACCATTCTTATTCAAGGCCATACAGGGACATTATGGCTTTTGCCGATATTTCTTTTGCATTTGTCTTTTTTCTTTTTTTTAAAGATTTTGTTTATTTGACAGAGAGAGAGAGAGACAGCCAGCGAGAGAGGGAACACAGGCTGGGGGAGTGGGAGAGGAAGAAGCAGGCTCCCAGCAGAGGAGCCTGATGTGGGGCTCGATCCCAGGACTCTGGGATCACGCCCTGAGCCGAAGGCAGACGCTTAATGACTGAGTCACCCAGGCGCCCCAACATTTGTCTTTTTTCTTATTGGTTTGTAGAAGTTATTTATATATGGTAGCTATGAGGAAATGTCTTTTTTCAGTCTATGGCTTGTCTCTTTCTTTTCTCATATCTTTTGATAAGGAGAAGTTGCTAATTTTAATGTAGTCTAGCTTAATCAGGCTTGCTTTTCTGTTGCGTGCGTTTTAAACTGTTTAAGAAAGTCATGAAGAGATTCTTATTGTTTAAATATTTTGGTTATTTTTCTCTCACATTTAGGTCTATAATCCATTAAAGAATTTTTTTAAGTGTGGGTGCTTTTAACCCCCTACATGAACATCCATTTCACCTAGCACTGTTTATTTAAAATACCATCCTTTTCTACCTTGTTCTATCGTGTCAATTTTGTAATAGATCAAATGTCCATAGTTGTTGCTCGTTTCTGGTTTTTTGTTGAGATTTATAATGGATAATTGACATATGACATTTTGTAAGTTTAAGGTGTGTTCATTTGATACATTTATGTAATGCGATATGATAACCATGGTAGTGTAAGCTAACACTTCCATCACATCCAATAATTATCTTTTTCTTTATGGTGAGAACATTCAAGATTAGTCTCTTAGCAGCTTTGAAGTATATGATGTAAGATAGTGTTAACTATTAATCACAATGCTGTGCATTAGATCTCTAGAACTTTATTCATCTTATAACTGCAAGCTTGTACCCTTTGACTAGTATCTCTCCAACCCCACCCCCCCAGCCCCTAGTAACCACCATTCTACTCTGTTTCCATGAGTTCAGCTTTTATAAATTCCACATATAAATGATATCATACAGTTGACTGTTAAACATCATAGGGGTTCAGGGCATCAACCCCCTGTGCAGTGGCAAATCTGCATATTAACTTTTGACCCCCAACACATATTTTGAATGTTCTATATATTATACTGTATTCTTCCAAGAAAGTAAGAAGTAGAAAAGAAAATGTTACTGAGAACATCAAGGAAGAGAAAATACATCTACAATACTGTACCTATGTGCCCTCTGAAAATCCATGTGTAAGTAGAGCCACATAGTTCAAAACCGTGTTGTCCAAGGGTCAGCGAGTTGTATTTGTCTTTCTCTGTTTGATTTACCTCTCTTATTATAATGCCTTTGATGCCCATGTTTATCCATTTTGTTACAAATGGGAATATTTTATTCTTTCTCATGGGTGAGTGATAGTCCTGTGTGTGTGTGTGTGTGTGTGTGTGTGTGTGTGCGCGCGCGCGCGCTCACACCACATGTTCTTGAACTATTCATCTGTTGATAGACACTTAGGTTGTTTCCATATATTGGCTATTTTGAATATCCTGTTTTCATTTCCTTTGGATATATACCCAAAGATGGGGTTGCTGGATCATATGCCAGTTTTATTTTTATATTTTGAGAATCCTTCATAGTGACTGTACCAGTTTACATTCCCACTAACAGTTCCCTGAACCCCAAATCTAAAAAGGGTTCTCTTTTTCCACATCCTTGTCAACACTTGTTTTCTCAAGGATAACTATTCTAACATGTGTGAGCAGGTATCTCATTGTGGTTTTGATTTACGTTTCCCCGATGTCCAGCATCTTTTCATGTACCTGTTGGCCATTTGGATGTCTTCTTTGGAAAAATGTCTGTTTCAGTTCCTCTGCCCATTTTAAAATCAGATTGTTTGTGTATTTTTGTTACTGAGTTTGTAGTTCTTCAGATATTAACCCTTTATCAGAAAATCGTTTGTAAATATTTTCTCCCATTCCATAAGTTGTATGTTAATTTTGTTGATGATTTCCTTTGCTGTGCGGAAGCTTTTTAGCTTGATATAGTCCCATTTGTCTGTTTCTGCTTTTGCTGCTTGTGCTTTTGTTGTCATATCCAAAAGTCATTACCAGGATTAGTGTCAGAGAACTTTTTCTCTGTGTTTTCTTCTAGGAGTTTTATGGTTTCAGGTCATAATGTGTAAGTCTTTAATCCATTTCAAGTTAATTTTGCTGAGTGTTGTAAGATAAGGGTCTGTTTCCATTGCTCTGTACATGACTATCCAGTTTTCCTCTCAGCATTTATTGAAGAGACTGTCCTTTCCCCATTGAGTATTCTTGGTTCCCTGGTCGATTATTAGCTGACCGTACATGCATGGGTTTATTTTGGGCTCTCTGTTCCATTGGTTTTTTAATTTAATTTAATTTAATTTATTTATTTTTGATGTAAAGTTCAATGATTCATTAGTTGCGTATAACACCCAGTGCACCATGCAATACGTGCCCTCCTTACTACCCATCACCAGCCCATTGGTTTATTTGTCTGTCTTTATGCCACTGCCATACTGGTTTGATTATAATAGCTTTGTAGTAAACTTTGAAGGCAGGAAATGTGAGGGCTCCAGCTTTGTTCTTTTTTCTGAAGATTGCTTTGGTTATTGAGGGTCTTTTGTGGTTCCATACAAATTTTCAGATTGTTTTTTGATTTGCTGAAATCCCATTGGAATTTTGATAGGCATCGCATTGAATCTATAGTTAGTTATGGGTATTATGGACATTTTAACAATATTAATTCTTCTGATAGTTTGAAATATTTTATGAGTATTTCATCTTACATCAATTTCTGCTTTTATTTCCCTTTTTTCTTTCCTGTATTTAGATTACCATTCACTTTCTGACTTCCGGAGATGCTTATAGATGTTCAATCTTCTTCTTATTTTTAAAATTGAGATATATACATATTGCATGGTGCACTGGGTGTTATATGCAAGTAATGAATCATGGAACATTGCATCGAGAACTGGGGATATACTGTATGGTGACTAATATAACAAAATAGATATTATTTTAAAAAATTGAGATATAATTCACAGAGCATAAATTTACCTTTTTAAAGTATATAAATTCACTGGTCTTTAGTTTATTCACAAAGTTGTGCAACTGTTAGCATTATTTAATTCCAGACCATTTTAATAGTGTCTGGCTTCTTTTGGTTAGCATAATTGTTTGGAAGATTCATTCATGTGATTGCTTGAATCAGATCCTCATCCTTTGTTTTCCTAGCTGAAGAGTACTCCGTCGTATGGATATACTACATTTTGTTTATCCTTTCTTCAGTGATGGACATTGGGTGTTTCTACCTTTTGGCTCTTACAAATAACGGGCTGTGAATATTCATGTTCAAGTTGTAGTGTGAACCTGTGTTTCTAATTCTTTCAGGTGTATCTGCCTAGGAATGGAATTGTTAGGTCTTACGGTAATTGTATGTTTAACTTTTTGAGGGACCGCCAGACTGAAGCACAAGTTTTTCATTTTGATGAAGTTCAGCTTATTTTTTTTTTTCATTTGCTGCTTGTGCTTTTGAAAGAGTTGCATTGTCTTAGCTCTTACATATAGATCTTTGATCAGTTTTGACTTAATTTTCATGTACAGTGTAATGTAGGGGTTCCACTTCATACATTTGCATGTGAATATCCTGTTGTCTCAGGACTGTTTGTCAAAGACACTATTTTTCCTCCACTGAATGGACTTGACATGCCTGTCAGATCAATTGTCTACATATGTGTGGGTTTACTTCTGGACTCAGTTCTATTCCATTGATCCATATGTCTGTTCTTATGCCAATATCACACAATCTTGATTAGTATAGCTTTGAGTAAGTCTTGAAATCAGGAAGTGTGAGTCCCCCAGATTTGTTCTTTTTCAATGTTATTTTGGCTCTTTGGGTCCATATGCATTTCTCTGAAAATCAGCTTCCCCTGCTGAAAAATGGGCAGCTGGAATTTTGACAGGAATTTTTAAATTTTTTATTGAGATGAAATTCAAATAACATAAAGTTAACCATTTTATTTTTATTTTATTTTTTTAAAAGATTATTTATTTATTTATTTGACAGAGAGAGAGAGACAGCCAGTGAGAGAGGGAACATAAGCAGGGGGAGTGGGAGAGGAAGAAGCAGGCTTCCAGTGGAGGAGCCTGATGTGGGGCTCGATCCCAGAACGCTGGGATCATGCCCTGAGCCGAAGGCAGATGCTTAACGACTGAGCCACCCAGGCTCCCCGTGTTAACCATTTTAAAGTGAAGAATTCACTGGCACTTAGTACAGTTCATGATGTTATTCAATTACTACCTCTACCTAGTTCCTGAACATTTTCGTCATTCCAAAATAATGTCTTGTATTCAGGAAGTTGTTACTCTCCCTCCTCCCTACCCATTTGCTCACAACCACAAATCTGCTTTCTGTTTCTAAGGGTACACCTGTTCTGGATAATTCATATAAATGAATTCATGCAGTATGTTCTCTTTTTCATTCCTGGGATAAATCCCACTTATTCATGCTGCATAATATTTTAATATGCTATTGGATTTGGTGTGATAGTATTTCATTGAGGATGTCTGCATTTATGTTCATAAAGGATACCGGGTATTTTCTTGTGATATCTTTGGTTCAAAGGTAATATGGCTTTGGAGGAGTTCAAAAGTGTTCCCTTTTCTCCTGTTAACAGGAAGAGTTTGAGATGTATTCTTGAAACGTTTGGCAGATTTCACCAGGGAAACCATCTGTTTCTGGACTTTTTTTGGTTGGGAGTTTTTTGATTACTGATTTAATCTCTTTACTTGTTATAGGTCTGTTCAGATTTTCCATTTCTCTGTGAGTCATTTTTGGCAATTTGTGTGTTTCTAGGAATTTGTGCATTTAATCTAGGTTGTATCTAATTTGTTGGCATACAGTTGTTCACAGTATTCTCTTATACCCCTTTTTATTTCTGCAAGGTTGGCAATATTGTCTGCACTTTCATTTCTGCTTTTAGTTGTGTCTTCTCTCTTTTTTAGTCTAGTTGCAGATTTGTCAATTGTGTTGATGTTTTCATAGAACCAACTTGAGGTTTCTTTCTTTTCTGGTGTTTCTCCATTCTCTCTTTTAGTTCCGTTCTGTTCTCATCTTTATTATATCTTTCTTACTTTTTGCTTTTATTTTAATTTACTCTTCTAGATACTTGAGGTGTGAACTTAGCTTAATGTTTGAGATCTTTTTGTTTAATGTAGGTGTTTACAGCCATTAATTTTTCTCCAAGCACTGCTTTTTCAGTTTTTCATAAGTTTTGATACATTGTGGTTTTGTTTTTATTCATCTCAAAGTATTTTCCATTTTTGCTTTTCCTCTGGTCCATTGGTGTGTAGTGAAAAATTAATTTTACCTAAGATGTATGGCTTTTGCCCTTGGCTACTAGGAGATATCTCTTGATTCTTGAAATGTCCTACCTAATAGGAGTATCTTTGTTTGCGTGGGGGCTTTGACCACTGGACAGTCTAGAAATACGATTTATGGTGGAGGCTTTGGAGCCTTGTTAGTTTCATAATTAATTCAATTACTAGTTCTAATCTTCAGAGGAACTGATAACTAAAAGTATGACTCTGAACCTCCAGCAGGGTCTGGAAACCCAAGTTTAGCCATGTGGGCAGTATGTGATAGAGCTCCAATAAAAACTCTGGACACCAAAAGCTCATGTGGGATTTCCTGGTTTGACAATACTCCTGGTGAGAAATTGGCTGTTAATCTTATTGAAGATCCCCTGTGTGTGCCTGTTGTTTGGTGCATATATGTTTATGATTGTTATAGCTTGATGAGTTAACCATTTTATCAATATGTAAGGACCTTTCTTGCCTCTTGAAACAATCTTCTACTTAAAATCTATTTTGTCTGATAATCAGAGTATAGCCACCCCAGCTCTCTTTTGGTTACTGTTTGCATGGAATGTAGTTTTCCCCATCCTTTCACTTTCAACCTATCTGTATCTTTGGATCTAAAGTGAATCTATTTTGTAGACAGCATAGAAATCTTTAATTTTTGAAAGAAAAATCCATTCTGTCCTTTAATGGGTGAATTTAATCAACTTACGTTTAAAATGATTATCGATAAAGACTTGTATGATTTTATGTCTTGCATCTTTTTGTTTCTCATTTCTTCCAGTATTGCCTTTTTTAGTTTGATTGATTTTTTTTTCCAGTGTACCTTTTGATTCCCTCTTCATTTTCCTTTTTGTATATTTTTTTAGTTATTTTCTTTATAGTTATTCTAAGACCTTTAATTTATAACAGTCTAGTTTGACTTCTGGCTAAATTAACTTTAATTACATCCTGTACAACTCCAACTTCCTCCTTTATGTTGTTAACTTCACAGATTACATTTTTATATACTGCATGCCTGTTTAACATAGATTTGTAGTTACTTTTTAATGTAGCTGTCTTTCAGATCACATAGGAAACAAAAAGAGTTACAGACCAAAAATAGAGTAATACTGGCTTTTATATTTATCAATGTAGTTACCTTTATTGGAGTTCTTTATTTCTTCATATGGTTTCAAGTTACTGTCTGGTGTCCTTTCCTGTTGTTCTGAAGGACTCCCTTTACCATTTCTCCTAGGGCAGGTCTGCTCACAGGAACTTCCTCAGCTTTTCTTCATCTGGAAGTGGCTTAGTTTCTCCTTGATTTTTTGAAAGATGGTTTTGCCAGGTATAATGTTCCTGGTTGATAGTTTTTTTTCTCTCAGATGTTTAATTGTCATCCCACTGCCTCCTGACTACTATGGTTGGTGATGAGAAATATGAGAAATTGGCTCTAGATCTTGTCAAGGACCTTTCATATGTGATAAGTCACTTCTGTCTTGCTGCTTTCAAGATTCCTTTTGTCTTTTGACAGTTTGATTATAATGTGTCTCAGTATGGGTCTCTGAGTTTATCCTTTTTGGAGTTTGTTGAGATTCTTGGATGTGTAGATTTATGTTTTTCATCAAATTTTTGAAGTTTTTGGCCATTCTTTTTTAAATATTCTTTTTGCTATTTTTTTCTTCCCTCTCCTGAGACTTTTGTAATGTGTATATTAGTACACTTCATGGTGTTCTGTGGATCTTTTAGAAGAAACGTAAATAATAAACCTACAACCTTTCTCTTCCTTTTTGGGAAGTAAATGTTGTTAGTGGCTTGATGAGTTTCCTTGAATGATTTCCTGTTCAATCAGATTTTCTTCACTGAGTTTTATAACCTTGTCTTTACCCTCTTTCCTTGGTCTGCGTTTTCAGTTGTTCATTAAGGTTGAAATTGAAATTAAGTTGGGCTACTTAATTTATTTTGAGATTAATTCTATAACAGTTTTCCTGCTTATCTTTGAATGTAAAGAATGTTTCATTTGGTTGCATCATAAGTTGTATCTTTGAATTTATTTTCTCCTTCTTTGTTTATTTGCCTTATCAGATTGACACATTTTGTTTTGTCTCCCACGAATAGTATAAAACTTAGTTAAAGCCATTTCAATAATAGGTGTGGTTTCTAAGGAGTTTGATAGATTGCCCAGTTTCTAGGAGAGGTATTAAAATATTCCTTTGTTTTTAGAAACAATAGTCATCAGTGAGGAATTGTTTTGATTTTGAGGTGTTTTTGTTTTGTTTTGTTTTTGCTTTAAGTCATTCAATTCAGAATTAACTTTCTGGGGGCGCCTGGGTGGCTCAGTCATTAAGCGTCTGCCTTCGTTTCAGGGTGTGATCCCGGAGTTCTGGGATCGAGCCCCATGTCAGGCTTTTCCGCTGGGAGTCTGCTTCTTCCTCTCCCATTCCCCTTGCTTGTGTTCTCTGTCTCGCTGGCTGTCTCTCTCTCTCTCAAATAAATAAATAAAATCTTTAAAAAAAAAGGAACTTTCTGATGAGCATGCAATGTGGTCAATATTCACTTTGGTTTTTGTAAATTGAGGAGATAGTGCAGAAGACAGCAGTGGCGGAGTCTTACTTTTGCCGGTTTCCTGGCTCCTCTGCTTTTGGTATTACTACTGTTGCTGTTTTTTTCTGACTCTGGCTTTGTTCACTTACCAGAATAGAATGTAAGTTATACAACAGACGACACTTTGCTTTGTTCCTTGTCATATCTCCAGCACCTAGAATTGTGCCTGGCATAGAGAAGGACCCAATGACTATTGGCTGATGCCTGTGGAAACAAATGAATCTGTGGAGCAGCTGTGGTGGTGGTGGTGGTGATGGTAGCTGAAATGTATTCATACCCTTCTTTGTGCCAAACCATGTTCTGAGTCCCTTGTTTTAGTGCTTTTAATTCTACAGTAACACCGTAGGATGCTGACGATTACTCTCCCATTTTGCAGAGGCACAGGGGGCATGCTTGAACTCACAGTTGACTCCAGAGCCATAGCCTAATTGTTACTCTGTGGTTCTTTCTTCATCTTATACTTTTTCCTCCCTTCTCCTGTCCTTCCTGACGACGCAGGCCTTTTCTGCCCTGTACTGAATCCTTTTCTCCCTTGGTTCCCTTTGATAAACATTTAACATTTACCTTCGGTATTTTGACCTCAGTTTTTAGTCCATGTGTTTTCAGTTCATGTACTGCTTCCCTCTAAGAAACAACATAAGTTAAAACACAAATTTAAACTCTGTCACAAAGATCTGGTCTAAATTTTAGAGGTGAACATCTAGGTCTCTTGCTAGAGACCAGCTACATTTGATGTGATGTTACTTTTAAATATCTCCCCTCCCTCCCCCATGTTACTGTGTTTGCACCACTGGGGCAGATCGGGGGGGGATCTTAGACTCTCAAATTTAACAGAAAATACGTGAAATTATAATATGCCAACATCTTGACACTTTTGACAAATCACATCGAGACATTTTACAAATAACATTGAACACTAAACAGCACGTAGCTAAACTGTTTGCCTGAATTAAATACCTTCATCCTCGTTTTTATATTCTGTGGTATCACACTATACACCTGTCCCTACCAGATAACGTGCCACATTCAGAAAATTCTGCAGTAATAACCGTTCCAGTGCCTGTGCAAATTAAAAGTACGAAATACCCAAACTGGAAAAAAAAAAGTTTAATTCAAATTAAATGAATGCAATCCAGTTTACACTCTCATTTTTTTTCTTTTTTTAACAAAAAGAAGGGTAAAATAACTTGCAAAGGAAATTCCAGCTTTCACCTTTCAAGCACATCTGCACCCAGTTTTTGTTTTAATCTAACCTAACTAGTCTGACACCCTTTTGTTCTTCTAGAGACCTTAGGAACTGCTTTAACAAATTTTAAACAGACTTTAAATAAAGTCTCTGAAATGATTCCATTGAGCAAGCTCCCCACAGACACAGCAAAACCCAGACTGTGAAGTTGATAATTTGAAAAGAACTAATCTAATCAAGTCCAATAATACTCCTTTTCCAGTAACCCCATAATGCTTCTCTTTGTCTATAGCAATTTGATTATAAGTATGCTATAGATAAAAAGGTATGAAAATTAGTTATTTCTGCTGATCAAGAGATACGAAGTGAAAAAGAAAGCCATAAAGTGTATGGAAATATTTCTAAGACATTTATAATAGCCCTCTTATAGCCAGATTATATAAAGAATTCCAAAAAAAAAAAAAATCAGTTGGAAAAAGACAGCCCAAAAGAGAAATATTTAAAATACTAGGACAAGTACTTCACAAAAGCCAACATCCGAATGGCCAGAAACATAATCAGCTTCTTTAGTAATCAGGCAAATACAAAATAAAGCAATGCAAGGGTGGCAAAATTTAAAGACTAACAGCACCAAGTGTTGTGAAGAAGAGAAATAGCTGGAACTCTGCGACACTGCGGGTGAAAGTATGGTGGAATGACTTTGGAAGCCGGGGCTGGCAATATCTGCTAGAATTGCACGAATACACATCCGGTGACCCAGCATTTCTGCTCTGAGGTGCATCCAAGAAAAATGTGTGCTCTCGTGCCTCTCAAGAGTTAACTATAATAACGCCGATGGCAACGTTATTTTGTGAGAGACCCAAACTGGGAAAAAACAGACAGCTTTCCCTAGCAGTATGTTCATATAATGGAGCACTAAACGGGAATGAAAGTGTCTGTACAGCCACGTCCAACAGTATGGATAATCTCACAAATGTCAAATTCCGTGAAAGAAGCCAGACCTAAAAGAATATATGTCGTAACAGCATTTCATACAGTTTCCTACAACAGGCAGAATTCAACTCCAGTGTCATAAAAGTGTAACGGCATTGTTTTATAACAGCTAAAAAGTAGGAATGATCCAAATGTCTATCCGTGGGGGAATGGTTGAATGAATTGTTGTATACTGAAATGCTGGAATACTGGACAACAAAGAAAATAAGCCAATGTGAACATCCAGTGACATGGATGAATTTTATAAATATGTTGAATGACAGCAACAAGACACCAAAGAACAATGGTTCCATGGCAATGGTTCAAACAGGCAAAAATCTAAACCTGTAATGTGAACGTCAGGATGTTAGGTGTTTTTGGGACAAAGGGAGCCAGATGGCGGCTGAGCAATGGGTGTTTTCTTTATGTTAACCCCTTTAGTTACGCATACATGTTTGATATACATTTCTCTTCGTATGTTTCATTTCACAATATTAAAAGGTTTAACAAAGCGAGAGAGAGCTATACCATTTGGGTTCACATCCCAGCCTTGCTGCTTTCCAGCTGTGTAACTTTGGGAAATTTATTCAGCAGCTCTAGGCCCCAATTTCATAACTGTAATGTGGCGATAATAATCAAACCTATTTTGTAAGATTTGTTGTAAAGATTAGACAAATACTGGGATCTTCGCTATGATATTAAGCACTTAAAACAACAGCTGGCATGTGGTAAGTGCTGAGGAATTGCTAACTCCTGCTATTGTTACTGTTGGTATCGTTGCCAGTTTATTTGTTCAAGGGAATTTTAAACTCCCACTGGAGTTAACGTTATGTTTATAAATCTATCATGACTCTCCATGTCAGTGAGTTTTTGTTTAGGTCTCTCAGAAAAGTTTATTTTCTTGACTGTCCTTGTTATTTCACAAACTAATTACTAGGTATTTTATAAATGTATTTTATAATTGTAAGTAGAATTTTCCTTGCTTGCATTTCATAATTGGTCTTTGCTGGCATCTAGTAGCTAATACTGTTTAGGATTTACTGCCGTCAGTCTGGATTCTAAGTTCTACATGAATTCATGCTTTTTATCCTGTGTAGGACCCCCAATTTACACAGGGTAGAAACTGAGAACAGGGGCGCCTGGGTGGCTCAGTTGTTAAGCGTCTGCCTTTGGCTCAGGTCATGATCCCAGGGTCCTGGGATCGAGTCCCATGTTGGGCTCTCTGCTCAGCAGGAAGTCTGCTACTCCCTCTGCCTCTGTGTTCTCTCTCAAGTAATTAAATAAAATATTAAAAAAGAAAAGAAAAAAAGGAAAGAAAGAAGGAAGGAAGGAAAGAGAAAGAAAGAAAGAAAGCAAGAAAGAAAGAAAGAAAAAGAAAAAAACTGAGAACAGAGGGATAGAGGTAGCTAAGTATGTGGTCTTGGATTTGGTCTGGCCCCAGCACCCATATTTACCCCACTAGTCTATGCCAGGAAAGCTGTTCGTTTTTATACTTTTATTTAGTAACTGGCCAGTTTTCCTTAACATAATTTTTTAGTTGACTTTCTTAGATTTCCAAGAAGCCAGTTATATCATTTGCAAGTAATTATTTTTTGTATAGTATCCCATAATTCTTGTTCCCTTGCCTTATTGCTTTGATTTTAACTTTCAGGGGAAGTGTTGATAAAAATAACAGAGTGGACATTCTTCTGTTAGCCTGGCTAAATGGGAATGCCTGTATTTTTTAAATGACTGAGAATGACATTGTTGACTGGAGAATGTTTTCTTTCTTCTTTTTTTTTATTATGATATGTTATTCACCATACAGTACATCATTAGTGTTTGATGTAGTGTTCCATGATTCAGGAGAGTGTTTTCTTTATGTTAAGAATGTGTTTTAATTGTTTAGTTACCAAATGGTCTTTGACTTGTTTATTCTATTTTGTTTTAAAATTAGGGATGGCTTTTAAGTTATATCAACTATCTTTGTATATCTCTGAAGATGACCACGTGGATTTTTCTGTGTTGAACCATGTCATGAATCGTCTTTGCATTTCTAGAATTTTTTTTAAGATTTCATTTATTTATTTTAGAGAGAGAGCATGAGCCCAGGGAGGGGCAGAGGGAGAGGGAGAGCGAGACTCTCCAGCAGACTCCTCACTGAGCACAGAGCCCAACACAGGGCTTGATCCCACGACCCCGAGATCATGACCTAAGCCGAAATCAAGAGTCCAACGCTCAACTGACTGAGCCACCTAGGCGCCCCACATTCCTAGAATTTTTAACATAGTGCCGAATCTTATTTGCTATAATTTCTGTAAGATTTTTGTGTATGTAAGTACAAATAAGAGTGGTCTGCAGTTCTCTGCCATTTTTTTAGGTGAATTCTAGCTATGTAAGCAGAATCTGGAAGATTTTTGTCTTTTCATGCATTATATACTGTATTTTAAAATAATTTATGAGAACATTTTATGGTATGGCTGACTAATACCGTTCGTTAGAGTTTTTCATTAAAGATCTCAAGTGTTTCTTTTTCACTAATTACGGAAATCTTCAAACATAGACAAAAAGTAGAGAGGTTGATATCATTTTGTTCATTTCTCACCTCACTTTGTTTTTCTCTCAAGTATTTTGAACCTTGCTACTTAAAGCATAGATATTGCCTGGGAGCTTGCTGCAGATGGGTGCCATCACGCACACATAAGCACGTACGTCACATCACCCTTGCCACACACTATTGGTTATAGGCAAGTCGTAGATCCTGCCCCCCACTCTTGTTTTAGGTTTTCAGCCATTATTAGTAATGTTCTGAGATGTTGAAATAAGGCTTTGAACATTTAAAAATTTGTCTTGGGTCCTGGAAGGAAGTGACAAAGTCAAAATCATAAACTTTTTAAAGCCTTTGATGTCTGTTGTCTAATTGCTTTTCAGAAAACCAGTACTTCTTTTGGTTAAATGGTAAACAGGTGACAACACTGACAGTTCCTAAATGTGCCTTTTCTGCCAACGAGATCATTAAATGATGAGAAAGCAGGAAAGAAGACAAGAGTAATTAGAAATTCTTATCCTAAACACTTGAATGATTGGTATCTGAAAGCCTGAAGGTTATTTGAATTAATTTTCAACAGTCTTAAACTATTTGATCAATTTACTGTTCCTTCCTAAATCTAATTCAGTGTGTAGTTGTCAAGAAACATTTGGGTGCCTGATATAGTGTTAGAGATTATGAGTAAGAGAAGATACATGCTAACATCTGTGCCTTTAAAAGGCTTATGGGACTCTTACTGTGTACTTTTTTTTCATCTTTCTACAAAATATAACTTGGACTTACAAAAGTTCACGCCGAATTTCACCTTAGCTGGGTTCTCATTGAAGAAATTTGAAAATCTTCTTAGGTGTGACTTCCACCAATTTAAAAACAAGGTTGGCTTTTCCTCTGTTGTAGCAACAGCGTACTGTGTACAGACTGACTCTAGTGAAAGCATGGAATGTGGATGAACTCCAGGCGTATGCCGAGCTGGTGTCCCTGGGGAATCCTGACTTCATCGAAGTGAAGGTAAGCTCCTGCCGGCCCGTGGTGCTTTGTTGGCCACAGGGAAGTTAGCATCTTTTAAAACTCTGCAGAGGGTCCCAGATGTTTTATTTATTCATTCAGAAATATTAATCAGGAACCTGGCACTGTTCTAGGCATTGGGGATAATAACAGTAAAGACTAAGCTTTTGCTCTTATAAAGCTTATATGTATGGAGAGGTAGACCGTCAACACAAAATGAACAATTAAAAACTACATTGTGACATTAATATGCTGAGAAATAAAATAGTGTTATAGTGAGGAATTGGTTGGCTTTAAACTAAACTTTTTTTTTTTTTTAAGATTTTATTTTATTTATTTGACAGAGACAGCCAGCGAGAGAGGGAACACAAACAGGGGGAGTGGGAAAGAAAGAAGCAGGCTCCTAGCAGAGGAGCCCGATGTGGGGCTCGATCCCCTAACGCCGGGATCACGCCCTGAGCCGAAGGCAGACGCTTAACGACTGAGCCACCCAGGCGCCCCCCTAAACTAAACTTTTATTGTGAAAAATTTCAAACATAAACAGAAGTAGAGAGACTGGTCTAACGACCCTCCATCTAATCATTGCCCGGCTTCAAAAGTTATCAACTCCTGACCAGTTTTGTTTCAACTCTACCCCTACCCATTTTCTCTGCCTTACCCTATTATTTTGAAGCAAAGCCCCACATTATATGACTCATCCATAACTGTTTCAGTATATGTCTCTAAAAGATATACACTCACTTTTAAACAGTTATTCAGAATACTGTTCTCACAACTGCACAGTAGTAACAATAGTCATTCAAGTATCGGAAATAGAAGGTTTTAAACTTGACCAATTATTTCTTCGTATTTAAACAGTATTCGTGAATCTGGGTCCAAATAAGGGTCATTGACTGAAATTGGATTATTTCTCTCTAAAATTTCTTTTAACCTGTTCGTTCCTCTTCCCTGTGTCCCACCTCCCACACCAATGATTTTGTTGAAGAAAATGGATCGTTTATCCTGCCTGGTTCCCTGTGTCTATATTTTAGATTTTGCTGATTGCATATTCCTTTGTCCCCTGGATTTCCTATAGATTGGTAGTTAGATCAAGAGAAGCTTGATCAGATGTGTGTGTGTGTGTGTGTGTGTGTGAGTGTCTACATTTCAAGGTCAGTTGGTTGGTGGTGTTGTATTCTTACAGCAGGAGGCAGTGATGTCTGATTGTCTCTGGCCTGTTTTTGCCAGTGTTTCTTTGGAACGGATTCCTGTACGTGGATTTATGTGCCAAAGGGCAGGTATTGTTTGGGTAGTATTGTGATTGGCTGTCTTAGAGTTCATAAGGAGGGCTTTTCTGAGGAGATGACTTTTTTATAACGGATTTTTTACAACAGATTCCTTCCAAATAGGAAGAGGCCATGAAGTACACAAAGGCCTGGGGGTCAGAGCATTCCGGGCAGACGGCACAGGTAGTGTTCAGAGGTCCCATGTGATCCCAGTGGGACAGCTGGAGTTGGCAGAGACACAGGGTGAATCACAGAGGTGGGATGGGGCCAAATTCTGTTAGAACTTTCAAGCGAGAAAAGAACTGGGTTTTATATTAAGTTTAATGGTAAGCTTTTTGAGTAGTAGGTATACTGGGCAAAGGTTTTAAGCTGCCGTGTGGTGTGATCTGATTTGTGATTTTAAAAGATGACCCTGCTGCTGTCATGCGTGGATTACAGAGGTTCAGAGTAGGAGTGGGTAGACCAGTGATAAAGCAAGAGATGTGGTGGCTGGGGGAAGGGCATTGGCAATATAGTGGAACGGAGTGGATGCACTTGGGATAAATTTTGGAAGTAGAACCAGCAGACCTTGTTGCCAGTTGAGACTCAGGGAGTGAAAGAACAAAGAGAATCAAGAATAGCACCTGGGATTTTGGCTTAAGCAGTCGTGTGGATGTGGAACAATTTACTGAGGTGGAAAAGACCAGGGCAGCAAGTCTGGGGGTAATTTCACGAGTTCTGTGTTGGCCTCGTTCATTGGAGAGATCGTTTCAATATACAGGTACAGGTCCAAATAGGCCATAGTTGATGTAAGCCTGGAGTTCTGCGGCTAAGACAGGGCTGGCTGTGGTCATTTGGAAGTCATCAGCGTGCCATGGTAGTTAAAGCTGTGGAGTGTTACGAGGCAGATGGTTTTTTTGGACAACTGAGAATCCGTACAATGAGAAAAAGAGACTGGAGAATCCACCCAGTCTCCGAAAGCTCCACGCTTCGGTGTACGTACATGAAGCGGTCGTACTCGATGTCGTTTTAGAGGGTGTTTCAGCTTCCCAGCTGTCTTTTAGTAAGTCCCACTTTCCGTGGTGGTACCCTGGAGGGGCCGGGGAGGTGGGAAGAGACCAAATGTTGCTGTCTGAGCGTGCGGCAGTACATCTCCACTCAGGTCAAAGACACTCTTTTCTTTTGAAATTGCTCTTAATTTTAAAAGGCTCCCCTTGGCAAGAGCTCTAATGATGCAGAGATGCAGACTGCATCTGCAGTGTGTGTCCGCTTAAGAAAACCTTGCCAGCCTTAGGGATTCATGGTGTTTTAATTTATGACTGAGCTGTTAAAGAATGCTGCGTCCAACGATGTTGCCGTCAAACCTCTATTATAAAGCAAGTTGGCTGGATCACACGGTCACCTTTTTTCTCCCTCCCTCCCTCCCTTCCTCCTTTCCTTTCTTCCTCGTTTACAGAAAAGAATCACCCAGTATTATTTTTAAAAGAAAAGTGGCTACTTTGTAAACAGTGTAATTCTCTGATGGGTATTTTTTCGTTGGACAAACTATTAACGTAACTCGGAAATAAAGCCTTCTGTCCACAGCTGAGACGTTATAATGACATAGTCTCTTTCAAACAAGAGTCCCATTTTACCATTTTACTCTTGCATCCAACAGATATTTTTCAGCTCTGTCCATGCGCCAGGCCTCATCAAAGCACCAGAGATACCACATTTGTTGTGGATATGTTGTTTGGGAAATGGATGGTCTTATTAAACAAGGCAAAGTCTACAGAAGTAAAATGAGCCACCGGGAGAGATCTTATTTAAAAATTCTTGGAGAAATATGTAATCTAATCTCAATTTTAACTGCCTTGCGTAAATGATAAAATATAACCTAATAGATAACCTTTGTCTTGGGGGAAAGCATGGTGGTGATCTGCTCGTCTCTTGTAGAAGGCCTAAGGCAGAAATGGCCTGCGTTGAGGACTGGATCACATGCTTTGTTAAAATCAGCTCTTATTTGTCTAGCAGGTTAATGAAGTATCTTCCTTTTAAACTAAAGTAGCAAAGGGGATGTTTGCAGAATATGGTATACTTAGGAAGCAGAACAAGTTCTAGAATAATATTTATTATTTGATTATTTTTAACCGTATATGTTTGGATATATTTATATATAAGAAAAGTATGGAAGGATATAAGACTGTTCACAGGGTTGTATTTAGAAGAAGAGCAGGGAAAGGCTTTAGTGATTTTATTTTTCACGTTTCCATGCTCTGCGGATTATTACAGTGAGCGTGCATTACTTTTGTAATTCCAGTGATGGAAATGAAATAGTAAAGGAGAAAAAGCAGGCTTTCCTGTTCAATAGAGTCAAACTGTTTAACGTCTAAAAAAGCATTTTCATTGTTGTTGCCTTATTAATTAAAGTGAAAAATTTTCTAAAATGGAGGAGTTTTAAAAATAGTAATAACAAGCCTTCTCTGAAAAACATTTGACGAGAGCTAGCAATATGGTAGGCTAAGTCACCTCAGATCCCTCCAAAAACAAACAGAAGTAACCGCGTTAAAATAAACATACTTTGGAGAGCATAGCCATCTGTCAGGTCCGTAAGGAAGTTCCTTCAGGGCTTGAAAAAGAGAGACCACCCTCGTGGTACCTTGGAGCTCCGATAGGGATGGGGGCTTGGGTCTGAAGCACAGAACACTAGGCCCTTTCACTTCCAGTGAAAGCACAAATTAGGATAAAATTTACCCACTGACACAGAACGGTGCTTGGAAGCTTGTCCTTCGCCTGTGCTCTTGATTAAAAAAAGAAGTCTCCCAGGGCTTGACCCTCACAAGGGCGTGGCATTAAAATTTTAATAGTACCTCAGCGTCCCATAAAAGCCCTGAAGATGTGAGATTGATCATACAAATTGACCCTAGGCTGGTGGTGGGCCTGGGGCTCCTTGCAGAAGCAAGCGCAGTACTTGTTCATGTCTTCTGTATTTTCCAGGCATGTGCGCGCGCGCAGGTGTCTCTCCTGGTCCCCGCACACTGGAGTCTTGTGGGAAATGGGGAGGAGCACAGCTTTGATACATTCCTAAAAAGTACCGCTGTAGCCTGGGCCAGGTTACTGATCCTCTTTGAGACTAAATTTCCTCAATATTAAAATTAGGCTTTAATAGGTTTGTTTTGAGAATTCAGTGGGATAATACATGCCTGGACTCAGTAAATGTTTAGATCACTTTTCATTAAGCACATTTATTTAAACTAAATCAATAGAAGCTATTTCTTTATTATATGGGTTCCCTCTTTTCTTTCATTGCTAGTCTTATAAAACATTTTTCTGTTTTATTCCCTGTAAATGAACGTATATTTTAGCTTCATAGAATTAAATAGGCCTTTATTTGCTAGCCCAAGAATCTTAGTGCTCATTATTTGCTTGCTTGTTTGGGAAAATGTGTTTCATGTTATAAACATCTGCCATATTGAGAAACTTTCATAGCACAATCCATTTGTAAATGAAATACTGTCTTTATATTCTCTCCCTCGCATTGCACCTTGAGAAAGTAAGTGCTCAGTAATTATTTGTTGTCAGATGATTTAAACCTCCCTTACGATTTTGGCACTGTAACCGTCTCCAGAGCTCAATCCTTGCAGAGTACTCTTTGTAAAACAAATGTCTTAGCCTGACCTCACTCCCTTCCTTTGCACAAAGGTACAGAAAATTACCAGTTATTCATGTAGCAGTCCCTCACTGGTGTTCATCAGTTGCTTCATAACTAGTCATTAAAGAGTAGAAGAATCCTGAATGATGTGAGTGAAATTTTATATTAGACCAGAATAGGGTTCTGGAGTTTAATGACACATAGAAGAATATGTGACTTGATCTTTAGGTCATTCAGCATAGGTCGGTTGGGGGTACAGAGAAGAACAAGGTGCAGCCCTTCCCTCCATAAGCTCAGAATTTAGACAGAATTATACCAGTTATCTGGTAAAAGCTATGCACAGTAATGATGAGTTTGGGATCAGATGGAGTAGGGGTTCCTGAATAGAAATCAAAGACAGGGTGGAAAATTTAGCCAGGTGAAGACTGGATGCCGAGTGGGGCAGTCAGTGGGAAGGCCTCGTGCCATGCTGAGACGCTGGGGCTGGGTTTTTGTGGGAAGAGCTGTTGAAACATTTTCAGGACAGAGTGTCATGTTTTGGGTATGTTGTGCAAAAAGTCATGAAGACAACATTTCTCAACAGACTATAGGAGACAAAAACAATATCAGGAGTCTTTTGACACCCAGTCAGTTTAATTAAAATGTCAAATAGTCAGACTGGCAAAATACTGCTCTTCCCACAGACCTTGAATCCCCAGGTAAACTGTCCAAGCAGCCAAAGACCTTAGGGCCTCCGTGTCCTAGAGCAGAGTGATCCATCTGAAAGGCACCAATGGGATGGTGTGGGTTGTGCTTTCCACTACAAACCCAGACATGCGTAAGCTGCCCTGTTCTTCAGGAACTTTCTTTGGGTCTGCTTGTCACTCAACCTAGAGACTCTGAAGTGAGTGCTTTTCAGTTGCCACTTTGTACCCATCTGTTTTCTTGAGTTCATTCTTTTTTTTTTTTTTTTAAAGATTTTATTTATTTATTTGACAGAGAGAGAGACAGCCAGCGGGAGAGGGAACACAGGCAGGGGGAGTGGGAGAGGGAGAAGCAGGCTCCCAGTGGATGAGCCCGATGCGGGACTCGATCCCAGAACTCTGGGATCACGCCCTGAGCCGAAGGCAGACGCTTAACGACTGAGCCGCCCAGGCGCCCCTTGAGTTCATTCTTTTTTCAAAGTTGTGAGGGGAAAAGTTGGTGCTGGTCATAGATGGGCTGGGGGCAGGATGGTGGTAGGGTAAGAAGGTAGCAGACAGCTGTGATGTAGAAAAAGAGGCATTTTTAGACAATTTAGGTAAGGTGTGATCAGGAACGAAGTCAGGGCAAGTCATCGGTCAGCACCAGATGGAGCACCAGAGAAGGGGGCATTAGAGCCTGACTGAGGGGGGCTCGGGCTTCCCTGAGGCCGATTTCTGCCCACAGCACTTCTGTCACAGAGAACACTGGGGCTCTGTGGTTGGTTCGGAAAGTTGCTCGCGCTGCCTACCCAGAGGATTTTGTCTGGGAAAGTGTCACGTGGAGGTGCAATAATATAGCCGTGGCATTCATTTTCTCATTGCCTTTCCAAACCGAGTCTGTGTTTAACGTTCCATGATTTAATATTGCTGAATTAGGAAATACTGAAATATTTTCCAAAACCCTTGTTATAAATGTAAGATCTCACCTAAAACCTCTGTTTCAGGGAA
Organism: Ursus americanus; assembly: GCF_024610735.1. Classification (NCBI taxonomy): domain Eukaryota; kingdom Metazoa; phylum Chordata; class Mammalia; order Carnivora; family Ursidae; genus Ursus; species Ursus americanus. The sequence goes on along the minus strand of NC_142128.1, from coordinate 14,686,510 downwards.
CTTTCTAGATATGAAAAATAAATTCCTTTGTATTAGCTACTATGTACGTGCTTGTTCATATAATTCACATATCATAAACAGCACTTAAATTGAAATAAAGTTCATTTTTATGACTAATTTGACCTACCAATTAATCCTTTTTCTGTTTTGTATACATTTGAGGAAATTTAGCACAATTTTTCAGCCATACCTAAAGATTTTTGAAACTTACATTACTTGCTTTTTTAAGTTCACCTAAATCTCAAGCTCAGTTTAATGAATTCTGTAAATCATCGGGCTGATAGAGGAGATGCTCTTGTTTATGGCGGCTAAGCTGGGGCGCCTCCAGTTTATGTTCGGCAAAGGTCATCTCAGTTTAGCGTACCAGTCATGTTTTTGAACAGCCATCTGGAGCCCAGCGTTTTGCAGAGCTCATCTGAGTCTTCGGCCAACTCCCAGCTCCACCATCTGCAGGGTCACGGTCACTCCACAGTGCTCCTCCGTGGGTTTTTCATAAAGTGGCACCCTGCCCCCTCCAGTCTGTGTGCGTGTGTGCACGTTTGCACGTGCACACGCACTCGCATCCGTGTATGTGTGAGAGAGTGTGAGTGGATGTCTTTTTATTTCAGTTATTCCGTCCTTAGTAGTAGCATATCTAGAATATTCAAAACACTTGTCAAGGAAGTTTGTTCCTGGAGTAAAGAGGCTACAAAGTTAAGATATCCTTATTAAGAGTAAAGTATCATTATGTAACTTACCAAAGACAGAACTTAATTATGAAACTTCGGAGTCCTATATGCCTGGGCTGTCAGGGAGAGTTCAAGAGACTTAGAAGCCAGTTTACCTCCATTTGTACGACTCAGGAATTTCTGGAGAGGTGAGATACAATCTTCTAACATGCAAGTGTGTAAAGGGATGTATGTATAGTCACAAATGTATTTTGTTTGGCATGAATCTGTGTTTATAGGTATCCATTTATAAAATGCATTACAAAGTGATCTCCTTAAAGAATAATTTCAAAGGGATGCCGAGCTGGCCCTTTACAGGAAAACCTTACCAACCTTATCAAACGTAAACTGTACTGGAAAATGGGAGCTCATCTTATTTTCCCAGTGAATAAGTTGTTCACTGAATTTTTGTGGGTGTCAACCATGCCTCCATTATTGGTCTAGGAGATTATAATTCCTTGAGAAGTAATCTGTTACAGTGCACAAAGGGATCTGAACGAGAAGATACATTATTGGTTCAAATACAGTGCTGTTCCCAGACAGCATTGATTGTGACCCATGTAGCAGGGTACCCAAGCACTGCAGGGGCAGGGTGGGGAGGGCATCGGCCTGGGAGCTCCTGCCTACTTGTATGAGCTCCTAAGCAGATTTTATCATCTCGAATTCACTATTACTGTCTTCATCTTTGCATTGGGTTGGGTTGGATTGGCTGGGGTGGAGTCGGGTGGATTATGTCTAGAAGCCTTTCTGGCTCTGCCATTCTTGCTTGATGACATTTAAATAGGTCTGTAATTATCTCGAACCGTTGTAATGCTTCCCCAGGGTGTCACCTACTGCGGAGAGAGTTCAGCAAGCAGTCTCACCATGGCCAACGTGCCCTGGCATGAGGAGGTGATACACTTCGTCCGCGACTTGGTGGATCTGATCCCCGACTATGAAATTGCCTGTGAACATGAACATTCCAACTGCCTCCTGATAGCTCACAAAAGGGTAAGAAGAGCTCAACGACGCATTCTTCTATCTGCTCCTTCTCTTCCTCTTTAGTTTCTCCTCCCTTTGTTAGGGCAGGTATCTGCTTGTTTGCTGCTTTTCCTGAAACAGACTTAAGGAAGCCCTCAGTGGGTATGTGGGTAACGATGTGGGAACACAGGCCAAAGAAATATAGAAAAAAAAAATTAAACTTCCTTACAACTTACAGCCCATTGACAAGTGCTTGGGACAGGCAGGGTGACCTTCCTCTAGGAACTCAACTGTCTCAATGTTAATACTTTGCTGAAGGCAAAAGGCAGCCTTAGCTTGACATTAGCCCGACCTCCAGGATCCTGTAGTCTTCTTTAACATTGGAAATCCCTTTGGAAACTTCCATTTTCTCTAACTCCCCCCCCCCCAAGATATATGTTAGTAATCATCCTCCAAACATATGGCTCCCTGATATACAGCTGAAGGGTTTATGACTAAGGTTTTACTAGACAGTAGTAAATGACTTTTTCCTAAAAGCAGCTAGCCCCTCAAGGTCCTGGAAACCTTGCTTCCAAGTTCCTGAGAGACTTACACTATCCCTAACCTCCTCCCAACTTGAAAATAGATAAACTCCTCACAACCCCAGTGCAGCTCTTTCTGCCCACAGGTCCTGTCCCTGTGCTTTATTAAAACCACCCTTTTTGCACTGAAGATACCTCGAGAATTCTTTCTTGCTGTGGCTCCTGGACCCCAACATTTCACCTCAGATAGGATGGCTGTTGTTGAGATTAGATGATAGCACAGTGAGTTTTGTTAGACTCCTCTGCCTGGGTTTCTGTTCGAGTTCTCCATTACAAATGCTTTTGAAAAAAAGTGGACATGGGTGAATCCTGACAACATTATTCTAGGCGGAAAAAAAAAAAACAACACAGAAAAGGGCACATATTGTATGATTCCATTTGTATGAAATGTCCAAACCAGGTAAATCCATAGATTCAGAAAGTAGATCAGTGGTTGCCAGAGACTGGGGAAGAGCAGGCTGGGAAGTGACCACTTTCTTTGGGGGTGATGGAAATATTCTAGAATTATCGAGTGGTGTCAGTTGCCCATCTCTGTGACTGTACCAAAAATCACTGAATTGTACACTTTAAAAGGCTGAATTTTATGGCATGTGAATTATAATCACAATAAAGATAAATTAATACCAAAAAGGTAATAAAGGTCAAGAATGGAGTACCTCTTCTATAAGTGCTTTTTATCAAGTAAAGTCAGGCTTAATTTGAACATGAAAGAACATTTTATCCTCCCCAGAAACCTTAACTGGCTTCCCGAACAGCTTCTCAGGTTAACGACATTTAATAACACGAGATTTGCTCAATTAAAATTTCACATCCTCTAGCCTCAACAAACACCAGGTTAAAAGGCTCTCATGCTTTGGTTGCAGTGAGATTGTATGTAGCTGACCTATGGTCTGTCGGACTTAAATATTTAGACAGAAGAATATGTTCTGGGACATCAAGGAACAGAGAAATAAAGGCCACCTGGTATTTGAAATGTTAATTAAAGTAGCTACAAAGCTAATTAACTTACAAAGCAAAAATCTTAAAAATTAAAGCCAAAAAATCTGAATTTTATTTTCTAGTTTTTCACTCACTGTTCTCTTAGGTAAGGTAGTGCCTTTATAAAAAATTATCTGATTGAAGAGGCAGTGCTCTGGAAATAATCCTGACTGTGGTGGTGAAGTTCTGTGTCCTCCGCCGAGACTGTTCTTCACATCGTAGCCAAAGACGTCTGTATAGAATATAGACCTCTGCTGCTCAGGTGCTTCAGTGACCTCCCTTTGCTTTTAACGTAAAAATCAGAATCCTTAATGTGACCCTAGGACCCAACATGATCAGGCTTGTCTACCTCTCCAGCTCCGTAAACTGCTCTTCCCTCTCTTGCTCTGTACTTTCTTTATTTTCTCAGCCACAATAGGTCTCAGTTTTCCTTTAATTAGGTTGGGAGTCATGTACTCTTTTCTGTTCTCTCAGTGGTTGCACTGGAAATGCCTGTATGCGTCCTCGACTAATCAATGTCGAATGGTAAAGAGTACTTTTACACTCTGACTGCAATGCAAGGGCCTGAGAACACCTTACCATTTTTCCCTGCCCACCTCACATGCTGTTACTCTTGGGTACATTAATTCTAAATGTGGATAAGGAGAATATTGTTAAGTGCCCTGTATAGTCAGGATTCGTTTAGATTTACATGCATCTTTAACACTGTTTTGCTGTCTGTTCCTTTCTGCATCTTTGACCCTCCATGTGGAATTGTTTTCCTTCTGCCCAGAAAACACTTTTTAAAATATATTTTAGTGGGAGTCTGCTGAGGGAAAATTCTGTTCTTGTTTGGAAACGTATATTTTGGCTGGGGATAAAATTGTAGGTTGACATTTGTTGCCTTTCAACACAATAGAGATATTCTCTTGTCTTATAAATTCCACTGATTAAAAGTCAGCTGTTGCTTTGTTGCTCCTTTTCAGGTAATCTGCTCTTTTCATCCTTCTGGCTTCTTTTTTGGTTCTGCCCATATCCACAGGGAGTTCTCAGAAGGAGCCAAGCAAATAACTGAAATTTAGTGTGATAAATGCAATAACAGACATAGCTACCGGGTCTGAGCCAGCGCGAGGAGAGAGGCTGAGATTGACCCTCATCATCTCACGTTTGTTGAGCACCCAAGGTGTGTCAGGCACTGTGGTGGGTGCTAAGAGTACAAGGATGAGTTAAGCAAATAGTCGCTGCCTTCAAGAATGGTCTAACAGGGGGCGCCTGGGTGGCACAGCGGTTAAGCGTCTGCCTTCGGCTCAGGGCGTGATCCCAGCGTTATGGGATCGAGCCCCACATCAGGCTCCTCCGCTAGGAGCCTGCTTCTTCCTCTCCCACTCCCCCTGCTTGTGTTCCCTCTCTCGCTGGCTGTCTCTATCTCTGTCGAATAAAAAAAAAAAAAAAAAAAAAAAGAATGGTCTAACAGGAAAAAAAGGCAACTATCAAAGCAAATCAATGCCTCCAAAGTCTTATCAGAGCAACGATGGAAGAGAGTGGAGCCCAAAGGGAGCGCACTTGGGATGGGATGGTACTCTCAGGAGAGGCTTCACGAAGGAGTTGCCGTTTGACTGGATGTCCAGTGACAGCCCAGCTAGGAAGGACGTTAAAGCAGAAAACCGTACAAGGAAAGGCCCTTGGAGAAGCGCAGAGGCCTAGCCTGTTGGGAGAACGACAAGTAGTTCGGTATGGCCGGAGGTCAGAAGAAGGGTTGGAGGGAGAGGAAGGGGGTGCTTGGTCAGGGGCAAGAGCACTGATGGTGCTGAATGGCAGCCTAGTTGTGCCTTCTCCTCTACACATGGGCAGGCGCTGAAGGGTTTTAAGTAGGGGAGTGACACAGCCAGATTGGAGTTTCAGAAAAATTTCTCCAGCAGGGGATGAACTGCAAGACTAAAAGAGAAACCAGTTAGAAACTGTTGTAATAGTCCAACTGTCCGAGGGCGAAGTGATGAGGGTCTGAAACAAAGCTGTGAAGGGAGAGAGAGAAGTGGTAGACTTGGTCAGATAGTCAGTGCAGGCATCCTAGGTGAGTTGGGGGCTGCTGTCCCCTCAGTCCTGCCAAGCAGATGTCGAAGTGCAGGCTCTCCCCTCAGAACCTCTGATACCACTCTGACTAGGAAGGAAGGACCACCTCATTGCTGCTCCCCGGTGACAGTATGGGACGGATATGGGGGCCTTGTTGCCCCTAGGTGGGGGTGAAAGTCTTGGCTCTCTGCTAAGCTTCCTCTGTCTCCGCTCTAGCGCGGGCAGGGAGAGGCGCCTTGCTACGGCCAGGTGGATGTCAGTGCTCCTGAGACCGCAGGGGGCGTTGGGATGGCCGGATTCTCCACTCCACCTTCTCTGAGAGCTCCCCAGCCGCGAGGAGGGGTGTTCAGCTCAATGTGGCTGGGCAAATGTTCAAGTCTAGGATCCCCACAAGGTGCTGACTGACCTGGGGGTGAGAATCGGGCATTTTTCTCATGGCCTAGGTTGGTTATTGCCAAAAAGTTTTCTTTCCTGTTAGCTAGGCTGCCCTTTTCCTGGTCCTTTGGCTAAGAAAAGCAGGTTTTTCATGGGGCTCTAAGATTTTTTTTTTTTAACACTGTTTGTGCCCTTTGGTATTTCTGGACTGTAGGCTTCAGCCAGGCTTCTGGGCTCCAGCACCCAGTGCAGGATATAAGAGCCAAAAATAAAACCCAGGGAATGCACCACTCTTGTTGTTCCTCAGGTCTTGGGGTCCCTAGCCAGTCTGCCTTCTTATATCCACCTTGAAAGTCTTCTTATGTTTGTTTTATGTATAATATCCAGGGATTTTAGCCGTATAGTGGGGGAGGTAGGAGAAGTGCACAGAAGTCTGTGACCACAGTTTTGACATTTATAGTTTTGGTTTAATATCTCCTCAAAGAACAGTAATGCCAGTCTACTTCAAACACCGTTTATTAGTAGATTGTTAGCAGATTATTTCCATGGGAATTGACTTTCTTTATGTTAGAAGTGTCACCCAGTATGGTTACAAGGCTGCCCCTGCAGTGTTACTGGATTTTCCTGAAACTTACATGAAAATATCCTTGCCTGATCCTAATCAGAGCCCATCAGATCCCATTTAATAAGTAGGCCAGCAGTTCACAAATGGATGCCTTCTTAAGATTACAAAAAACAGAGCTATAACCAAAAACCAAACAAAGGAAATAAACAGAAAAAAGACAAAAGAAAACCTAAAGAGTAGAAGAATCCATAAAACAAATCATTTAGTTCATAAATAACAGAGTGGGTATTGACTGTTTAACGACCTCATTGTTTATACGGCCAATGCCAAGCTTATTGTTTCTCTGGTATATTTTTGAAACAGGACGTCTCACAGTGAATGCAAAAGAAAAACCTAGATATTTTATTTGATTCTTAATGGCTTTCACAATCAGGGCCTGTTTGGCCTTGTTTCAGGCGCCCTCTCTGGGCCTTTGCAAGGTACCGCCATGTTGCTTTTTTTCTTCCACCTTGCCCAAGATACCTCTTCTGCCAGAGATGCACTCACCACCCTGCCCCACCCCAGTTCATGTGCCGAATTTCTCCTCCTTAAAACTGTAAAACAAATCTGTTTGGGGGCTACTTCTCTCAGATCTTCTCTCAGCGCATTGATAAGGCTGCCTTCTTTAAGGAGCTCTGGGTTCCTGGAACACAAGGATGTCATCCCCAGCACTTCCTGGAGTCCCTGGGACACAGTAGAGTCTCATTGTTGAGTGAACTGACAGCCTCTTCACTGTCCTCTCCTTTCCTTCTTCGCGGTCTTACCTTCAGAAAGCAGAGATGTTGTTCCATTGTCCTTGCTAATTTTGAAATGTATTTACCTTCTTCCTTATTACTTATTCATTCAATAAATATTTATTCTACTGAGTTTGCTATTTCATAGGTCATCAGTGACCTGCTAGCTGTTAAATCCAGTTGTTTTCCTGTTCGCCATTTCTGCATGGGCCACGTAGTATTGCTACGTGATTAGCCAAAGCCCTCTGTGTTTCTGCAGTGGGAATCCGACGCTGATCCATGCTTTTTGAACGTACTATACTTGTCGGATTCTAGTGAAGTTGGCTGGCAGAAATAAGAGCGTGGCCATAAAGTCCAGCACTGAAAATCCCTCCATTGTGGCATTTCTTTCTTTATCCATTTCAAAAATTTTAAATTCTCTGATCTAGGATACCATGTAGTGCAAAGCGTAAGGTGAATTCTTTAAAAGAAAAAAAAATTCTAGGGATTTCAAGCGTTGGTTGAATATTTACATTTAGATGACCTTTAAAGATTCTGCATTAAATTAGTAAGATTTTCACAACATGGAACAGCCTCTGGAGAATCCATTATCATCTGTATTACCCTATCCATCCCCAGAGTACTCCATGGTCATCTGCACCATTTACAGTGATCTTGTTATTGTCATATGTTACATCACACGCAAAGCATTTCTTCATTGTTACTGGAATTTTTTATAATGGATGATTATTTTTTTCACAACAGTTTTGTCATTTAAGTGATGTTTAGACTCTAGATAAAGGAGTTTCTGCTCTCGGTAAGAGGGAGTTTCTTTAGTGGGTGGGAGTAGAAAGTGCAATGAGTTTCCTTGACTTTGAACAAAGGAAAGACGGAACAGACTCAAGATAAATCAGTCAGCATATTTTAGTTCCAAGGTTGAGCTGGAGGGACAAAGAGATAAGTACAGTTGCCCACAGGAGACTGTCTAAGGGGGAGGGTGGACACGTCTGTGTGCCGGGATAAGGAGACACAGTCACCCTTCTGCTTCTGTGTTTCCCATTAGCTGCTCAAATGTAACCTTGGACCTGTCAGTCTGCAAGCTAATAAGACCATGATGAATACGATACACTCTGATACTTTTAGTTTAGAAACAGTGAAGTCCTTCCTCTCTGCATATTGGTGATATCCTATTAAAGTGGATCACGGCTGTGGAAACCAAGTAGGTTAGATGTATGGCTTGCAAATCCACAAAGCGTCGTTTTAAAACTTCAATTGCTAACTTTAAAAAAAATAAATTTTATGTCTCAGTACATACAGTTTGGGATTTATGGAAAGATTGAGACGATAGTACGAAGAGTTCCGCTGCACTCGAGGTTTGCTTGTTACTAACATCTTACATTGGTACAGTACGTGTGCTAAACTAATGAACCAGTATTGCTACGTGATGAGCCAACGCCCATAGTTCAGATTTTCTTAGGTTTTACCTAATGTGCTTTTTCTGTTCTGTTCCATCCAGGAGAACACATTATATTTAATTGTCATGTCCCTTTAGGCTCCTCTTGGCTATGGCAGTTTCTCAGGCTTTCCTTGTTTGGGATAATTTTGACAGCTTTGAGGAGTACTCACAGAACATTTTACAGGATGAACCGCTACTGAAATTTGCCCAAGGTGTTTCTCATAAGACTTGGGTTGTGGGTTTTTAGGAGAAAGACCACAGAGGTAAAGTGCCATTTCCGTCATCCTGTGTCAGGGATGCATACTGCCAACATGATTTACAGCTAGTGATGTTGACCTTGGTCAGCAAATTGAGATAGTATTTGTCAGGTTTCTCCACTGTAAAATTATTCTTGCCCTCTCCCTTCTGCACATTGACTCCTTTGGAAAGATGTCACTATCTACAGCCCGTATGTGAGGAGTGGGAGTTACGTTCTACATCCTTGAGGGTGAGATAGCTGCATAAATAGGTTTATCTCTTTTTCCCAGTTGTTAATTTATTCAGTCATTTGTAACAGTATGGACTCATGGTATGTATTTTATACTTTGGGTTATAATCCAATTCTACTTTATTTCTTCCGTTGCTCAAATTATTCGAGCTCTGGCCACTAGGCTCTCTTCTAGTTGGCTCTTGTGCTCCTTTGATAGACTCCCATCAATGTTCAGGGCTTTATTTGGTTTTGGTTTTGAGCACTTCGTTACTTTCTGGCTCTACCAGATGCTCCAGGCTCATCTTGTGTATTTTCTGCTCCAGTCCTAGAGTCAGTCATTTCTATCAGGAGCCCTGGTTCCTTTTATTGAAGAATGGTGTTAGAAACCAACATCTGGGTGAAGGTGTGCTTGTTGCTGCTAGGGTGTTGCTTCCTCTTTTACGCCCTCTAAAAGGTATATGACAGAGAAAAGAAAGCGTGTGTATATTCTAGCCTTTGTATATACACATGGGTGTAAATATTTCTACATGTATCCGTTTGCACCTGTATTAAGCTAAACATACTCATGTCTCAAACTCTAATCCACTGCCAGCATGACTCACTCTAGCCTCCTCTCCTTGCTTATTTGTAAATTCCCTTTCCAACAGTGAGAAACCTAGCTCCTTGTATCAGCCATCCATTTACTGAATCGTTCGGTTCCAGTATACATGTATAGCAGTATGAGAACTTTTAACCCTCGAGTACAGTGCTGGTGTGTAGGTCCTTTTGCCTTCAGTCTTAGAAGCCCCACTCCCTTCCAGAATTACTTAGGTCAGCACCTTTTCCTCTTTCTCCCCTTCAGTGAAATTATTTATTACATTTGTAACATAGTTAGATTCTCACACACAGTCTGCACCTCTTCTGGGATCCCCTGACCTCCTAAATGATTTTTAAAATTTTTCATATTTTAAGCTTCAGTATTTGTACTATAAAGCTGCATAGTTTTGAAAAGTACATAATGTGAAAAGATGAATGAACATCTTTTCATATGTTTATTTGCCACCTGTATGTTTTCTTCAGTGAGGTGTCTGTTCAGATCTTTTGCTTATTTTTTAATTGGGTTGGTTATTTTTCTCATTGTTGAGTTTTAAGAATTCTTTACATATTTTGAATACATTTATCAGATGTGTTTTGCAAATATTTTCTTCCAATTTGTGATTTGACTCTTTATTCTCTTAACTGCCTTTCTCAGAGCGAACATTTTTAAGAAAATCTGGCTTATGAACATTTTCTTTCATGGATGATGCTAGGTTTCCAAACTCAGGGTCACCTAGATTTCATCCTATGTTATCTTCTAGAAGTTTTGTAGTTTTATAGTATATGTTTAGGTCTAAGATCTGTTTTGAAAGCTGTAAGATTTATATCGAGATTTTTTGTTTTGGTTTTTGTTTTTGTTTTGCATGTGGATGTCGAGTTGTTGAAGTACCATTTGTTGGAAAGACTGTTCTTCCTCTGTTACATTGCCTGTGCTCCATTTTCAAAGATCAGTAGACTATATTTGTGTGGGTCTATTTCTGGCCTTTGTATTGTTTCATTGATCTATGTGTCTGTTCTTTCACTAATACTATGCAATCTTGACTTTTGTTAGCTTTATTGTAAGACTTGAAATTGGGTGGTATCAGTTCTCCAACTTGTTCATCTTCTTGGCTGTTGGGTTGGCTATTCTAGGTCTTTTTGCCTTTTCATGTAAACTTCAGAACCAGTTTGTTAATACCTATAAACTAGCTTGCTAAGATTTTGTTTGGGATCGAGCTAAATCTACAGATCAAGCTAGGAAAAATTGACATCTTAACAATATTCAGTCTTCCAATCCATGAACATGAAATACCTCTTACTTAGATCTTCCATGATTTTTTTCACTTTTTTCCTGCATATAGATCCTATACATGTTTTGTTAGAGTTATACATAAGTGTCCTATTTTTTTTATGTTAATGTAAATGGTACTGTGTTTTTAATTTCAAATTCCAGTTGTTTATTGTTGGTATATGAGAAAGCAGTTAACTAATATTTCTCAAAATATTACCTCATATTTTGCACCCATGTTGTAATCACTTATTAGTTCCAGAGGGTGTTTTGTTATTGATTCTTTGGATTTTTTTACATCAGCTAATCATGTTTTGTATGCCTCTCTTCCCAATCTGTGTATCTTTTATTTCCATTTCCTGTCTCATTGTGTTAGCTAGGACTTCAAGTATGATGTTGATTAGAAATGGTAAAAAGGTGGGGCTCCTGGGTGGCTCAGTCGTTAAGCGTCTGCCTTCGGCTCATGGCGTGATCCTAGCGTTCTGGGATCGAGCCCCACATTGGGCTCCTCCACTGGGAGCCTGCTTCTTCCTCTCCCACTCCCCCTGCTTGTGTTCCCTCTCTCGCTGGCTGTCTCTCTCTCTCAAATAAATAAATAATAAAATCTTAAAAAAAAAAAAGAAATGGTAAAGAGGGATATTCTTGCTTTGACTCTGATTTTAATGGGAAAGCAACTGGTTTGTCACCATTAAATATGATGTTCACTGTAGGGTTTTGGTAGATGTGTATCAGGTTGAGGACATTTCCCTCTATTTCTAGCTTGCTGAGAGTTTTTAATCATAAATCAGTTTGAATTTTTGTTATATACTTTTTCTGTAATTATCGATATGATCATATTTTTCTTCTTTAGCTATTGATGTGATGTGTTACATTAATTGATTTTCAAATGTTGAACCAGCCTTGCCACACCTGGAATAAATCCTATTTGGTCACGGTGTTTAATTTTTTTAAATACATTGTTGGATTTGACTTGCTGGTATTTTGTTGATTTTTACATATATGTTCATGACCGTTACTATTTTGTAGTTTTCCTTTCTTATAACGTCTTTTTCTTGTTTTGGTATTAGGGCAACCTTGCTCTCATAGACTGAGTTAAGAAGTGTTTTCTCTGCTTCTGTTTTCTGGAATAGTGAGAATTGGTGTTATTTCTTTTTTAAATATTTGGTAGAATTCACCAGTGAACCTGTCTGGAAGAGGGTGTTGTCAAGCAACTTCTAGTATCCACCTGTCTTTCAGCCTTTCTGACCAGCTCCTTCTCTTTTCCCTTTCCTCCCTCCTTTTCTCTTGGCTTCTTTTGCTTCTTCATTTCTCATATCACCTGGTGTGGGTGCTTTAGCCCCAACTTAACTCAAGCACCTACCACTTGGTCTAATCTCAAGTGCCAAATTCTCAAGAAAAGACACATCAAGATATAAGATCATATTATCTGCACACAGACCTAATTTTACGTCCTCCTTCCTTATTTGGATGCCTTTTACTTCTTTTTCTTGCCTAATTGTGCTGGCTAGAACTTCCAGTAGTATGATAAATAGAAGTGATAAAAGCGGGCATCCTTCTCTTGTTAACTGATCTAAGAGGAAAAGTTTTCCGTCTTTCACCATTGAGTATAATGTTTATGGTGGGTTTTTATATATATGGCTTTTATTATGTCAAGATATTTTCCTTCTATCCCTAGTTTGTTGAGTATTTTTATCATGAAAGTATGTTAAAATTTGTCAGATGCTTTTTCTGCATCAATTGAGATAATCATGTGGTTTTTTTCTCTTCATTCTGTTAATGTGATATAATACATTGATTTTCCTATGTCGAACCATCTTTGCATTCCAGTAGTAAATCTCACTTGGTTTGGTGTATGGTTCTGAATTTGCTTTGCTATTATATTGTTGAGGATTTTTGCATCAGTGTTCATAAAGGATATTGGCATGTCTTTTTTTCTTTTCTTTTTGGTAGTATCTTTGTCTGGCTTTAGTAGGCAGACCTCATAAGGCTGAGTTAGAAAGTAGAAAGTATTCCCTCCTCTTCAGTTTTTGGAAAAGTTTTGAGAAAGACTGGTATTGGTTCTTCTTTTAAAGTTTAATAGAATGCAACAATGAAGCCGTCAAGTCCATAGCTTTTTTTAATCGGGAGATTTTTGGTTACTGATTCAATCTCCTTACAAATTATTGGTCTACTCATAATTTATGTATCTTTGTGATTTAGTCTTGGTAGGTTTTGGTGTTTCTAGGAATTTGTCCATTTTATCTAGATAGATAATCCAGTTTGTTGGTGTACATTCATAATAATCTTTTATAATCCTTTGTATTTCTGTAGACTCAGTAGTAATGTCCCTACTTTCATTTCTGATTTTAGTAATTTGAGTCTTTTCTCTTTTTTTTTCAGTCAGGCCAGAGGTTTGTCAATTTTGTTGATTTCTTTGAAGAACCAGCTTTTGGTTTCAGTGCTTTCTTTTTTCTATTCTCTGTTTCATCTCTGCTTTAACCATATTATTTCCATCCTTTTGCTAGCTTTTGGTTTAGTCTTTTTTTTTTTTTTTCCCTCATTCCTTAAGTTGTAAAGTTAGGTTGTTGATTTGAGATCTTACTTTTTAAAGTAAACATTTATAGCAATAAATTTCTTTCTTAGTACTGCTTTTGCTATGTCCTATAAGTTTTGTTTGTTGTGTTTTCCTTTTCACTTAGTCTCTTAATATTTGCTAATTTGCCTTATGATTTCTTCTTTGACCTACTGGCTGTTTAGGAGTGTGCTGTTCAACCACCACAAATTTGTGCATTTTCCAGTTTTCCTTCTGTTACTGATATTTAACTTTATTTCATTATGGTTAGAGGGATACTTTATATGATGTTTATCTCTTAAAATCTATTTAGATTTAATTTGTGGCCTAACTAACATGGTCTGCCCTGGAAAATGTCCCATTAAAACTTGAGAAGAATGTGTATTTTGTGTTACTGGGCAGACTGTTCTATTAGATCTAGCTGATTTATTGTGTTGTTCCAAGTCCTTTGTTCCGTACTTCTGTCTGGTTGTTTCATCCATTATTGAGAATGGGATACTGAACTCACCAGTTATATTGTAGAGCTGTCTATTCTTCCCTTCAGTTCAGCCAGTATCTACTTCATATATTTTGATGATCTGGTACTAAATATATAATGTTTATAATTATTGTGTCTTACTGTATTGAACCTTTAACTAATATAAATTGTCCTTCTTTCTGTCTTACCATCTTTTTAATTTGGAATCTATTTTGTTTGATATTACCATAGCCATTCCTGCTCTCTTTTAGCTATTGTTTGCACGGAATATCTTTTTCCATCTTCTCATTTTCAACCTGTGTGTGTCTTTGGATATAAAGTAAGGCTCTTATAGGTAGCATGTTGTTGGAGTGAGTGAGTGAGTGTGTGTGTGTGTGTTTAATCTATTCTGCCAATCTCTGATTTTTTTTTGAGTGGAGAGTTTAATCCATTTACATTTAAAGTAATTACTGATAAAAAAAAGGGCGGGGGCTTCTGTCATTTTGCTGTTTGTTTTTCATATGCCTTAGAGCTTCTTTGTCAACTCTTCCCAGCATTTTCCAGATATTATCCTGTTGTCTTCCAGCAGGATCTTCTAGAATCTTTCATCATTGATGTTATTCCTTAGTTTGGTGTCTGCTGACAAACTCAACAATCAGTAACATTTACTGAGTTCACTTTGATAATGCTGTGCATGCATTAATTCATTTAATTCTTAGAAAAATTCTGTGAGTCATAAATATTACTTTTCTTCATATTCTAAGGGAGATATCTCAGGCTAAGAGAGCACAAGCACAATTAGAGTTCAATCCCAGATATTTCAAAATACAAATGACATGGTGATCATGACATCATACTGTCGCTCAAGTGCTACAGAGCAGTCAGACTTCCGATTCAGTGTTGATCACAGACTCCTCCCTCTTGGACATACAAATTTGCAATCTGTAAAGGGAGGGAAGGAAGAGCTTTCACTTCCCGGAGCCCTCCTTTCTTGGAATAGGAAGGGAATTGTGTGTCTCCATTTAGGTCTTAGTGCAGTGTTCTCCTAACAAAAACTACTGACAGAATATTTTACCTTCTGTCATATGTGTAGAGCTCATGCTTATCAGACAGAGGCCTGGTTGCTTCCAGTAATTGCTTTCAGAAAATTGCCAGAGAAAATTGGCATTTTGGTGACATTGCTTAGAGGACTTAGCTCTACTCCAACAAAATTGTAGCTGAAGATGGAAATTCCAGAAATTGAGTGTCCAGATTTAAAAACTTTTTAATTGCACTTGGATGTATCTAGAATTCAATTGCATTATTATAGTTTTGCTTCTGAAAGTGATTCCCCAGAAAAGGAGGCAACTCTGCTCGGCGCTCCACTGTCGCATGCAGTCAAGTGCACTTTGAAGTCTGTGTGGTCTTTGCCTCCTCTTACCCGAAGAACAAACAACACAGTTGTAGCTAGGGTAGTCAAGAACAAAATTCGTAAATCTGGGAAATGCAGATACTACTGTAGCACTCTTTCTTTGTGTTCCAAAATCACTTCTCCCTCAAACTACCCCGGCATTTCCTCTGCTCCTTCCCATTCACATGTCCTTCTGAGTTATGAAGCCCCTCTTCCATCCTCTGACCAATACCTTCCCAGGGGTCTGGTTTCTAAGTATTACTGTATGTCTGGAGGACCAAACTTAGGAAATAACCGACACTAAGATCATAACTTCTTGAGAGTGTGAAAAATTCAAATGAAATGTATGAGTCTTTTTTTGGTTAGTGTTCTTTTTTATTTTTATAGTATTCTACTTTGTCCATTGTATGTGGACTTTGAGTTTCGGTTGTAATTTTACCCAAAGAAAGGGTGGATCTTTGCCCTCAGCTTCTAAGATGTGATTTCCAAGCTCTTGGAATGTCCTGCCTGTGAAGAGTGTCTTTGTTTTTTGGGGGGCCTTGGGTCACACCTGATAGTCTACACTAAGCATGTGATTTAGGGTAGGGCCTTTGACTACATGGTATGTGTTTGAGCTTCAGAAGAGCTGGGAACTAAAGTCAGCCATGCCACAATCAACCATGTCTAGGTGACCAAGTCCTAGTTAAAACTCTGGACATTAGGGCGCCTGGGTGGCTCAGTCGCTTAAGCATCCCATTCTTGATTTTGGCTCAGGTCGTGATCTCGGGGTTTTGAGATCGAGCCCCACTTGGGGTTCCACGCTGTCCTTGGAGCCTACTTAAGATTTTCTCTCCCGGGGTGCCTGGGTGGCACAGCGGTTAAGCGTCTGCCTTCGGCTCAGGGCATGATCCCAAGCCCCACATCAGGCTCCTCCGCTATGAGCCTGCTTCTTCCTCTCCCACTCCCCCTGCTTGTGTTCCCTCTCTCGCTGGCTGTCTCTCTCTCTGTCGAATAAATAAATAAAATCTTTAAAAAAAAAAAAAAAGATTTTCTCTCCCTCACGCTCTGCCCCTCCATCCCTCCCGCCCTGAAACAACAACAACAACAACAGCAACAACCTCTGGACATTGAGGTTCAGGTGAGCTTCCTAGGTTGGCAGCGCTCCGTGCCTGTCTGGAAACTCCATGCGTGGAACTTTCCTAGAGTCTGTCGCATACGGCTCTTCCCTTGGCTGATTTTAATCTGTGTCCTTACGCTGTAATAAGCCATGTTCATTTAGTGAATTCTCTGGGTCCTTCTAGTGATTTGTCAAAGACCATTTGAAGATGGTCTTGGGAACCCCTGAATATACAATTGGTGACAGAAGTGAAGGTGGTTTTGTGGACTCCTGAACTTTGAAGTGGTATATCTATTTTCAAATCCCAGACTCACCATTTCTCATTTTTCTTATCTGAAAAATGGTAACTCTGTTTACCGGGTTATTATGATGGCTAAATAAAGTGACAAATATGAGGCAACTAGAATAGTGCCTTGCCTATAATAGGCCTTTTATAAAGGGTCTTCCCTAAAGGCGCTGATGATTTGACTTTTCAGTAAAGAATACGGCAGTATCATGTGGAGAAATATTTGCACAAACTCTCTCCAATGGTGATACTAATCAAAAGCTCTTGATTTGCCCTTTTTAGCTCATATGCAGGATTTCCTCCTTATTTTTAAGTCTTGGATGTGTAGAGAAATATGATGCCTTTGAATGATTAGAACTTTTCCAGGAGCTACACAGTATTTATAATTTAAAAGCTGGCATAATTTCAGCACGGTGTGCTTGAGGCATGAGATTGACAGGCCAAATGGTAAGAATTTTCGTGGCATTTTGATTTTGAAGTAGCTGTGGGTATTCCATATAGACTTACCTGTATGGAAGATACTGTTGAAACTAATGGAAAGTCGGTTCTTCATCCAAAAAAAAAAAAAAAAAAGCAATGTGCTCACCTAGACTGCCTATGCTATTAGGAACCAGTTAAGATAATGGGAGGAATATCTCTCACTGTGGCAGTTTTATTTTTTTAGTTATTATTTTACCAGAAGAGACAAAAGCTGTGTAAATAAAAACCAATCAGAGGCCGAGCAAGCTAACCTTAGAGGTCTGCATGTGTCTTTTGTTTCCCCTGCATTTGCCTTGGAACAGTCAGTTTCTGTTGTGCTCTGCTTGGGTACAGAAATAGCAGACAGCATGCTTCTCCTCAGCGTGCTCGTTGTTTAGACTTTGTGTTGAGGAAGGTTGAAGGACGCTACGAATTAGGGGCATACGGATTATTTTCTGTAGCTTTTAGATCAGTTAAACAAAGGGATTAACTTAGAAATAGGATACTTAACTAAATCCAGGGGTAAAAACAATCTCTCTGCGCTCCAAAATACTTGAAAGACCCCACGGTTATTGTTAGTTCTGTCATTTTTCCGGTTTGACAGCTAACAGTGTGTGATAGTATAATGAACATAGGTCCTGAGCTCCCACAGATTTGAGTCTTGGCTCTTCTACTTCCAGAGGATAGGACCTTTGGCATACTTGTTACTCAGCTCTTTTGGACTTTTGCTCTTGTTTTAAAGATGAGACTCCAACCACACGAGTTTTGTTTAAGTGGGTCACACAAGCTGGAGACCCAAACAGTGCCTAGTGCCCAGTGGGGTGCTTCACAGATGGCCATCACGACCGTCGTTGTGCAGGGCTTCCCCTTTCCTCTTGCCTCTGTTCGTTGGTTTGGGTTGTTAATAAGATACTCTTCCCTTGCTTTGAGAGATCAGTCATTACTATCTTAAATTTTGTTTTTTAGTTTTATCAAAATTCTACATGGGCAGTTTAAAAAGTCAGAGTTGATTACAAAAATCAGCCGTTCCTTGTATTTTCCTCAAACATAGCTCCTTTTCCTCCTCTCAGGCAACAACCACTTTCAACTTCTGGGTGATTATTTCGGTATTTGTCTTTACATCTCTAAATAACGTACTTAATATTGCTCTATTCACTGTTTTTTTTTTTTCTCATTGTCTCTTTATTCTATGGAAGATGAGATGAGGCTCTCCGCTACCTTTGCTCATCACACCCTTTCCTGTTCTCCCCCCTTTGCAATGTATGCATACTGTAGTTTTGTGCATTATATGACCAAGTGAGCACTGTTCACTGTTGGGCAGTGCAGTCTCCTATGATTGCTGTTTGTTTCCAGCATACCTTTTGGTTTCCTTGGAGTTAATATTTATCTTATTTTTTCTTTGTCTAGATTTCTATATTCTTTAGCTAAACAAACTGTCAAATTCTCTGCCACCTGTATCTCCTCTCAGACTTTCAGATGTGTTGGGTTCTCTACCATGGTCATCCTTTTATTTATTTATTTATTAATCTATTTATTTTTAAAACTATTTTAATTCAGTTAATCAACATATACTGTGTTGGTTTTAGAGGTACAGGTCTGTGATTCATCAGTCTTATATAATGCTCAGTGCTCATTACCTCACATGCTCTCCTTAATGTCCATCACCCAGTCATCCCCCCTCCCCTCCAACATCCCTCAGTTTGTTTCCTGTGATTGAGTCTCTTACGGTCTGTCTCCCTCTCTGGTTTTGTTTTATTTTTTCCTCTCTTCCCTGATGATCCTGTTTTGTTTCTTAAATTCCACATATCAATGAGAGCATATGATAATTGTCTTTCTCTGATTGACTTTTTTCACTTAGCATAATACCCTCTAGTTCTATCCATGTTGTTGCAAATGGCAAGACTTCATTTTTTTGATGGCTGAGTAATATTCCGTTGTAGATATATACCACATCTTCTTTATCCCCTTCATCTGTCAATGGACATCTGGGCTCTTTCCATAGTTTGGCTATTGTGGACTTTGCTGCTATAAACATTGGGGTGCAGGTGCCCCTTCGGATCACTACATCTGTATCTTTGGGATAAATACCCAGTAGTACAATTGCTGGGTTATACAGTTGCTCTATTTTCAACTTTTTGAGGACCCTCCATACTGTTTTCCAGAGTGGCTGCACCAGTTTGCATTCCCACCAAGAATGTAAGAGGGTTCCCCTTTCTCCACATCCTCGCCAACATCTGTCATTTCCTGACTTGTTAATTTTAGCCATTCTGACTGGTATTGCATCGTGGTTTTGATTTGTATTTCCCTGATGCTGAGTGATGTCTTGTTCATCTTTTTAAAGGAGTCTCCCCAGAGGCACTTTCTGACCCACCTGCTTTGGACACACAGCTGTCATACTGGGACTTCCTTGTGCTCCCTCCTGTGTGGGATGTCTTGTTTTG
Source organism: Ursus americanus (assembly GCF_024610735.1). NCBI lineage: Eukaryota > Metazoa > Chordata > Mammalia > Carnivora > Ursidae > Ursus > Ursus americanus. The sequence goes on along the minus strand of NC_142128.1, from coordinate 14,667,095 downwards.
GGGATCCCTGTCTCATTCAAGTGAAACATCCTCCAGTAGATTCCTGAGAAGGGTTATGGGGGAGGTCCAATTTATTGAGAACTTAAATATCTAAAAATGTTTTTATTCTCCCTATGCACTTGACTGATAGTTTTGCTGGGTATGGAATTCTAAGTTGCATACTCGCCCCTGTGCAATCAGAGCCACTGTCTGAGCTTTCAGTGTGGTTTTTGAGAACTCTGAAGGCATTCTGATATTTAATCCTTTGTATATGACCGTTTTGCTCTTGTTAGGATTTCCTTTTGTCTCCATTGCTTTGAAATTTCACTGAGATGTGCCTCAGGCGATGTGTCTATTCTTATCCTTTGTCCACCCCTTTAATCTGGAAACTCATGGCCTTCATTTCATAAAATTTTTTTCCAGACTTATTTCACTGAGGATTTCCTCCTTCCTATTTTTTCTCCTTTCTTTCAAAAACTGGTGTTATTTTAAAATTGGATCTCTTGGCCTAGTCCTTTAGTTTTTTATTTATTTATTTTTTTAGTATCCTCTCTCCTGTTTTCTCTTTTTTACTCTACATTCTAGGAAATCTTCTTAAATTTTTTCTTCTTACCTTTACTGTGGATCTTTCATCTTTGTTCCTATAGTTTTAAAGTCTAAGGTTCTTTTCATTCCTTGAGGGTTTCTTTTTAGAGGGTAACTTTTTTTATGGATACAATATTATCTCATTTCTCTGAGGATAGTTGTTTTAGTTTAGTTGTTTGGGTTTCTGTTTTGTTTTGTTTGCTGTTTTCTTCTTGCCTCCACTCTGTTTACTCTGTTACTCTTTTCCTTTGGTTTACTTTCAGTTCTCTTGTTAGAAGTTTTCTTCAGATGTTCACTAGTTGTCGGCTCATATTTAAGTGGGAAACTAAAAAACATATTGAAAGTCCTAAGTGTGTGGACTGGGCTTGACTTTATCTTAGAGAAATCTAGCTGAGTCATTTCCTTAGGAAAACCCAGATAGTGCTTTTCAGTCCGTCCTCTTGGGCTGGCCAGAAGGCTCCCCTATTTTTCCCCGGGCTGCATGACCATCAGAAGTGGGGACGTGGGCAGGGATTAGGGCTGTTCTGAACCCTCATTTCTGGTATGATAGCCCTGTTCTCAGCTCTACCTGCTACCCCATAGTCCATGGATTTTTCTCTCTTACTGTTTTAGGAGAATAAACCTCTTGTCTTCTGCTGGGAAGGGTGTTGGGTCGGTTGGGCTGCTGCTCAGCTGTGTGTCTGTGCAGGGTGTGGGGGGAACTTGGGATTCTAACAGTTTCTTGCACAGAATAGAAGTCTGTCTTTGGGGCTTTTTTTGGGGTGCGAGGAGTCCGTGCTTCTTCTACCCCTACTTCCAGAGGTGACTGGTGCCTCCAGTTTCCAGGCCTTTTGGGAATTCTGAGGCATAAATCGGGTCAAATCTTGGATTTTTCTATTCACTGGCCTAAGATGCAGTTCTCATGGGTCTGCTAAGCCCGTTATTGCTCACCCATCATCCTTCCCGCTTCTGCAAGTTTGACACTGTATTCTCCTCTCCTGATGTCTTTGCTTTTACAAGTTTACCTTTAGTGTCACTCTAGTGGGATTTCAGGAAGTGAAGTACATGTGTGTGTGTTGAATCTGCCGTCTTTAGTAGAATCTTTTTAAGCATTAAAATAATAAAGAATCTACTTGTCATGGTCCTGTTCAATGAAATCTTCCCTCTGTGAAAGAGAGAAAACAACGAGAACAAGACCCTTGGTGCTGCTATTTGTCCCGGACGACGGGAGCCCAGAGCCCTGGCCCATCTGCCCAATAAGGCCACAGATCCCGAGCAGCCTGGCTCTTGCAGCTAGGGCCGTACTTCACTGTACTTGTCGTGTGTTTGGAGATCACCTGTGACCTTTTGAGTTTATTTGTAATTCTGCATAGATTTGCCTCTTCCCTTACCATTGGGAATTCTTGAAGCAGGGTCACCCCGTGTCTCAGCATACTTAACCTCAAATTTTGTGATTTGGGGTTTCTTTCAGCAATATTTTTCTGCCAGTCATGTCAGATTTTGCCCTTTCAGCTTTTGCCTTTTGCCTGAAACAATTTGACTTTTTCTGCATTTCTATTTAGTATTATTCTCAGATGGTCCTGAGAGGGGCATACATAGATTCCTTTTTTGCCCTAGGAGTCTGATGGCTTTGTGTTAATGTAGGATTACCCGCTGTTCCAGACTGAATATTTATGTCCCTTCAGAATTCACGTGTTGGAGACCTACCCCGCCGCGCCCCCCCCCCCCCATGGATTTAAGATAAGGCCTCTAAGGAGATAATTAAGGTTAAATGAAGGTCATAAAGGTGGGGCCTTGATCTGATGGGATTGGTGTCCTCATAAGAAGAGACACCCCCCCACACACACACACACTGAGAAAGGAACCTGTGAAACCACAGGGAGAAGGTGGCTGTCTACCAGAAGCTTCCTCTTGGACTTCTAGCCTCCAGACCTGTAGGAAAACTAGTATCTGCTGTTGAAGCCATCCAGTCTGTGGTATTTGGTTACGGTAGATACCAAACAGCTAACACACCTGCTTTTCTTAGACTTCAGCCATCGGAGTGGTCAGTTGTCAGATGTCAGCTTACGGTTGTCATATTTGTGCAACTGACTGCCTCCGTTTTAAGCCAGAGTTAGAATTCTATAGTCAGAGGAGACCAGATCTTAACTGCATTAGGGGTCAGGGAACCTAGCATCCTACAGCAAGTGACTTTTTTTTTTTTTTTAATGAAATCATTTGCCATAGTTTTGTGAAAGTTGTGTTTCCGGAACGTGTGTGTGTGTGTGTGTGTGTGTACGCGCGCGTGTGTACTAGATTGAGATACAAAATATATTTCTTATTGCAAGTGGTGGTGAAAAAAGATTCTAAGTCTGTTGCTTTAATTTAAGCTAATCTTTCAGTCTATGTTAGAATACCCGTGGCAAGTGATGATTGTTGGAGTTTGAACGAAAAGGAAGACTGGGATTGTGGACCCTGAAGGGTCAGACTTTGGAACCCAGAAGGGGGCCTAGAGATCTAAAGTCCAAAGGAAGAGGCATAGGGAAGAGGAGAATTCGGTAATCCGTTTCACCCAGCAAGTGAAGTAGAGGGCGCCCAGGAGGACTTTTCTAGTAGGGCCACGCCCCTGGGGGTGAGGGGTGATTTATCACGTCTTTCTCTGCACTCCCAAAGTGCCTTGCTCATAACCTTACTCGCTGCACACACGTTATATTATAATTATTTTTTAAATGTCTGTGACTGGGCCAAGTCCATAGTTAGCCCTCCATAACTGTTACAGGAGGGAGAAATAAAAGGCGGCCATCATTATTGGCCTGTTTTACTGTCATACCCGGTAACGACCCGTGTGCTCCTACACTGGCTGGAGTGTTGCCCGGTTCTGGTAAGCTATGACCGTGGCGCCTCCTCTCGCGACTGCGCTGTGAAAACCACACATTCTGTTTCACGGAGCCAACAGCAGCAGAATCGCATTCTCTCTCTCGGGATGTCAGTAGAACAGGTGGAAATTTTCATCATCGTGGGGTCTTCCAGCTGTGCTAAGAGGTAAGGGGAAAGAGGCTAGGCCTTTGTATGTCGGGAGTGCCAGCATCAGTTTTAAGTCAGGTATAGTCACAAAGCCAGCAGTATTGGTGTCGGGGAGAGTGCTCTGGGGGGGCAACTACACAAGCAGTTCTAACATGTCGTTGGCCAAGTTCAGGGGAGTGAGGTCCTGTGGCAGGTGAACTGTCATCGTCTAAAGGGATTCAGGAAGACTTCCCAGAGCAAAGGGTGTTTTGGGGGGGATCTGAGGCTTGAGTAGGTGTTAATCAGACAGAGGGGGTAGGATGGGAATCACGTGAGAGGGGAGTTAGCTCACGAAGAGCCTCCAGATGGAGGTTTGATATTTCCACTGCAGGTTCTCAGTCATGGGGCTCTGTTCTGTCGCAGGCGTAGTGAGCTCAGAATCCCAGCCTGCAGAAGGTGGAAGCCGCCAAACCTGGCGTCAGAAGGTCCATCAGCAGGAGGACTGTCGCTGAGTCCCAGAAATGAGGGCCTGTGTTAGGATGGCGTCAGGATGGTAGAAATGCTGCTCACGAGGAATCCATGGGGCTTGATGTATTATGGGTGTGAGGGGCCAGGGAGGGGTGGGGGCACCTTTGACTCTGGAGTCCTGAGGCTCAGTACTCAGGGATGACTGATTGTTTTCATGGTAGGAGAGAACATTTGAGAGCAGTCTGTCTTGGGAGGGAAAAGGATGGGAGATGTGGATTTTGTATCTCAGGTTGTAGAGTTCATAGAGGCCCCAGGGCACCATTTCAAAAAATGGTCTTATTAGAAGATAATTTCTCATGATTCATAGATAGACTCAACTTTTCCATTTATTTGGTACTTTTTTCCCACTAGAAACCTCTTAGCTGTTGGGTAAAAAATCAGATGTCATTGAAATTCAGCATATTTTAATATTCTGAATCCAGGAAACTATACATTTTCAATATTTTTCTCAGCTAGAACACCAAATTGTTACTTCACTTTGTTCATAATCAGGGTTTTTTAGAAGACAGCTTAACAGAACAATTTTTCTGTTTATAAATCAGGTATCTATGTATCACATATTTACACAAATGAGTTCCAAATAGATGCTTTGAGTCAAAAGCCTTCACAGTTCAATTAGTAATTCCTCCAGAGCTTCATCAACTTATTTTCTGTTTTCTTCATTCCTGGTCATTATTCTACAATGACTTTTGAGAAGCAATTTTCTTAAAAGAGTACAAATTGGATTATTCCTCTTTAGTGAATTGAAATTCTTAGCAGGGCTTTCCACTAATGAGATATTGTATCCATGTTGGGTTAAACAGGCCAGTTTGAGCCATTTAGTTAGCATTTCAGAATTAGAAATCATTGATCAAAGCTTCACTAATAACTCAAGCAAAGTTTAATAATAAAATGGATCCCACTAGGTGCTGCTAACACAACCAAGAAAATTCATACCAAATAAAAAGTGGCAACAACAGGAGTTAGAATTAGCTCGTCCAGGGGCACCTGGGTGGCGCCGTTGTTAAGCGTCTGCCTTTGGCTCAGGGCGTGATCCCGGCATTCTGGGATCGAGCCCGACATTAGGCTCCTCCACTGGGAGCCTGCTTCTTCCTCTCCCACTCCCCCTGCTTGTGTTCTCTCTCTCGCTGGCTGTCTCTATCTCTTCAAATAAATAAAAATAAAATCTTAAAAAAAAAAAACAAAGAATTAGCTCGTCCATTAACACATGATAATGCCAAAAAAATTTAATTAACCTTCTTTCAGTGATACTGCTGAAGATAAACTTGACTTGCAATTCCAGGATGAGTTCTTTCTCCGGCACTTGGGTCTTCCTTGTCCAGCACAGCGGCAGTCCTAGGAGAAAAGAGACTCCCCTCTGACCGTCATTCATCCTGCTTTGATACGGAACCATATCTGGAGCGTGAAAGAATTTTCTTTAACTTGATAGGAAGAAAAGAAATCAGGCTTATTTCTAAATTTTTAAAATATCTGTTTTTTTTTTTTTTTTTCCAATGGATGTTTTTACTTCTGACCTGACGACACTTTTTCTTTCCAGTTTAAGATTGATAGCGAATGGTGGACGTGGATCGATTATAACCGCTTCCAGGAGCTCATGCAGGAATATGAAGATAGCGGAGGGTCAGCAACTTTCAGCGCAAAGGATTATATGGCGAAAACTCCTCACTGGGCATTATTCGGTGCTAGTGAAAGAGGCTTTGATCCCAAGGACACAAGATATCAGAGAAAGAACAAATCAAAGGATATTTCTGGATGTTGAGATGATCTGACTGTTGGGTACTGAAGGACAAGAACTGATGGCCCCAGAAGTTTCTCAGCCCCCACTGTGATTCTTCCAAGGACACATCACACGAATTATATTTCATGTAGAGGAGACTGTAAGGCTGCACGTGGGGACGCGAGTCACATCCCAGGGTTGCGGAGGCAGCAGCGCCACCATTGCTTTCCAGAGCTCAGGCCCTGTCCTGATTTGACTTCTTAGAGGACCATCATTTCAGGGGAAATACACAGTCCTTAGAATGGAACTGATGGCTTTGAATTATAACTTGTAAGACTCGCTCTAATGCTATTCCTGGGGGTGTTGTAAGGAACGGATATGTGTTCCTCTACCCCTCTTGGGCTGTTGGCTGTTGGCCTTTGTGGAGCGTTCCTCCCCAAGGTAAGTATATCTGCTCCCTCCAGGACCTCCATCCCTTCTTTATATCTCAAGATAACACCTCCCGGGAGTCATTCAAGTTGTCATAATTCTTGATTATTTTTAAACACTGCATAGATTACATGAATTTTTGCTTAGTACCAGCTCTTTATGAAATTGAATTGATCTGAAGGTACTAGATCTCATTCCACTCTCATATAAACTACTGTAGAAGGAATGAGGGGGCCGCATTAGTGTTGGAGCTCTCTTCCATAGGAGGAGGGATGCCCTGCGATGCCATGGAGTAGTCAGTCTCACAGATGCACTTTGAAACTGAGTGCAGTTTGCTTTTGGTTTAAAACGTCAGTGTTTAAGCCCCTGTCCTTACCCACAGAGCAGGTCCCCACCTTCTTTTCCCTCTTGTAGCCCGAGCTACTTTACACAATCTGTTTTTAGGGTTCGAGTTTTTTCTAATTGAAAACATCATTAAATACTTAATAGTTTTTTAAAATATCATAGTTGTTTTTAAAAAATTCCTTTATCCTAAAATTTAATTAATAAAATCTTTTGTAAAAACTAGAATTTTCTTTTGAGTGTTTATTTTAAAGATTCTTCTACTCCTGTGGTTCGAAGCCCTATCAGAATTGACCTCCTCTTTATATATCAGCTATTTTGTAAACCCTCTATTTTCTGCTCAAGTGAAAATTCCTTGATAATATAACCTGCCTACTCGCTCAGTTGAAAACCAGGCTCTGTATTTCTGTCTAAGTGATATGGGATGGGATGGTGGCAAAGCATCACGGAAATCCTGTGTTCTTCTTGAACCTACCTCATCTTCAAGCTTTTGTTTCATCTCCTCCTGTTCTGGTGACTTGTGAGACAGGCAAGAGACCGGAGTGGTGCAGGCCAGTGAGGCAAGATCTCACTGAAACCCAGATGGGTCAGTGTTCATTGAACAGAGATGCAAAACACCCTGAAAGTGGAATGAAGTGTTAAAAAGCAAGTGCTCGTGTGGAGGGGAGGCTGGAGGCAGGACACGCAGAGCTGTCGACCATCCTCAACCTCTTTTTTTCAACCACAGTAAGGACTTCCATGAACCCACTTTCCCTCTAAACCAAGAAAATATGGGCAAAGTGACTAAAATCAATGAATTTTAGAATTTGGATATTTAACCAAATCTTCACAACGAATTGAACGTTATCTGTTAAGAGAGAAATCAATAAAATGAACTGTTGACTTCTCATCAGAAACCATGGAAGCCAAACGACAGTGGGGTGGTGTCTTCAGAGGGCCGAAAGGAAAGGCTTTCAACCAACAATTCTTTGTCTAAATCCTCCTTCAGAAATAAAGGAGAAATTAAGACATTTCCAGGTACACAAAAAGTGAGAGAATTCACCCGCAAACCTGCCCCACAAGGAATACTGAAGGGAGTCCTTCAGGCTCCGATGAAAAGTACCCTGGGCAGTAACTCAAAATCACATGGGAAAAGTAAAGAGCACTGGTAAAAGTAACTACATAGGTTTTATGAAAGACAGTATAAACGTGTTTTGGTAACTCCTATTGTAAAGCAATAATTATGGAGCTGTGTTGATGGACTTACAATGTGGAAAGATGTAATTTGTAGGACAGGAATAGCACAAAGGGGTATAGAGGGAACATAGATGTATTGGAGCAACTATTGATTACCTACTAGAGAAATAAAGTTAGTATGAATCCAAAGTAGATTGTTTCAAGTTGAGATGCTACTTGTAATCCCAAGAGCAGCCACTAAGAGAATAAAATTTTTTTTTAAGATTTTATTTATTTATTTGACAGCCAGTGAGAGAGGGAACACATCAGGGGGAGTGGGAGAGGAAGAAGCAGGCTCCTAGGGGAGGAGCCCGATGTGGGGCTCGATCCCAGAACACTGGGATCACACCCTGAGCGAAGGCAGATGCTTAAGGACTGCGCCACCCAGGCGCCCCTAAGAGAATAAATTTTTAAAACATGATAAAAGAGTATGATTCTATTCCATTGCCTCTGTGTGGGCTTTATCCCACACATGAAGCACATCTCCCACACAGCTGGGTCGCCTACGATTCAAGTAAATCCTGACCCTGTCTACCCAGAGATGAGATGAGATTACCGCAGGTTAAGGACTCAGTGCCACAAGGCTGCCAATAGCCAGCCCGGGTTGTCAGCGGGGCTTCTGAGCCTTGGGTATAAACTGGAGGTTCTCACAACCCTCTCCTTGGGTTTGATTAATTTGCTAGAGCAGCTCACGGAACTCAGAAAAACACTTTACTTACTAGAGAAGAGGTTTATTGTAAAAGGATGTAACTCGGAAACATCCATATGGGAGCCATGCATAGGGCAAGGCCTGGGGAATGAATGGGTGCAGAGTTTCCATGCCTTCGCTGAGCAGTCCACTTCATCATTCGCTCTATGTGTTCACCAACCCCAAGCTCTCTGAACCCTGACCTTTGTGTGTTTACAGAGGCTTTATTGTATAGGCACGATGGATTTAATCATTGGCCATTGGCGATTGAACTCAATCTCCAGTCCCTCTCCTCCCCCAGAGGTTCTGGGGGCTAGATTAAAAGTTCCAACCCTCCAGGGGCGCCTGGGTAGCTCAGTCGCTAAGCATCTGCCTTCAGCTCAGGGCATGATCCCAGGGTCCTGGGATCGAGCCCCGCATGGGGCTCCCTGCTCTGCTGGGAGCCTGCTTCTTCCTCTCCCACTCCCCCTGCTTATGTTCCCTCTCTCACTGGCTGTCTCTCTGTCAAATAAATAAAATCATAAAAAAAAAAAGTTCCAACCCTCTGATCACAGGGTTGGTTCCCCTGGCAGCCCGCCCCCATCCTTAGGTTGCCTAAGGGTTTTCCGAAAGTCACTTCATTAATTAACAAAAGACATCCGTTCCTGCTCTCGGCACTTAGGAAATTCCGAGAGTTTTAGGAGCTCTGTGCCAGGAACAGGGACAAAGACCAAGTAAATATTTATTATAAATCACAGTATCACAAGCAGCAAGGGAACTTAAAAGGTACCCTAGAGAATATCTGTTTAACACAAAAGAAGGCAGTAAGAGGAATAAAAAAACAAAGACCTAAGACATTCAAAAAACAAATAGCAAAAATGTCAGGCATTCATCCTACCTATAGGTAAGTATATGATGTAAATGGATTAAGTGCCTCCAATCAAAAAAGAGAGATGGCAAAATGGATTGTTTTTAAAAAGCAAAAAATTATATGTTATCTGTAAGAAACTCACTTTAGGGGCGCCTGGGTGGCTCGGTCGGTTAAGAGTCTGTCTTCAGCTCAGGTCATCATCTCAGGGTCCTGGAATCGAACCCCGCATCAGGCTCCCTGCTCAGCGAGGAGCCTGCTTCTCCCTCTGCCTCTGCCTCTCAGCCGCCCCTTGTGCTCACTCTGTCTCATGCTCTCTCTCTCTCAAATAAAATCTTTAAAAAAAAAAAAAAAGAAAGGAAAAATTCACTTTAGAGTCAAAGACTTGAAAAAGATGGAAAAAGATTTTTTTTTTTAAGATTTTATTTATTTATTTGACAGAGAGACATTCAGCGAGAGAGGGAACACAAGCAGGGGGAGTGGGAGAGGAAGAAGCAGGCTCATAGCAGAAGAGCCTGATATGGGGCTCGATCCCATCACGCCGGGATCACGCCCTGAGCCAAAGGCAGACGCTTAACCGCTGTGCCACCCAGGCGCCCCGATGGAAAAAGATTTATCATGGAAGCAATAACCAAAAGAGAGCTGGAATGGCTATACCAGATATTAAAAAAAACAAAACAAAAAACAGACTTTAAGGCAAAAAAAAATTGTTACTAGGGATGAAAAAGGACATTTTTATATTGCTAAATTATAATTGAATTATAATTTTATCTTCGTAGAAAGATGTAATGATTATGAACATATACGCACCTAACAGCACGGTATGCTGGGCTCACTGCGAGTGTGGCTGCCATCTGCCGCCATACAACACCGTAAAAACACCATTGACGATATTCCCCACGCTGTACCTTTTATTCTGGAGACTTGTTCGTTCCATAACCAGAAGTCTGTATCTGCCAGCCCCTTCCCTCTGGCAACCATTAGTTTGTTCTCTGTATTTATAGGTCTGACGCTGCTTTTTATTTGTTTATTCATTTGTTTTTTTAGATTCCACATGTAAGTGAAATCATATAGTATTTGTCTTTTTCTGACTTATTTCACTTAGTGTAATACCTTCTAGATCCTTCCATGTTGTTGCAAATGGCAAGATCTCATCCTTTTTTATGGCTGTGTACTATCCTGTTACATCCATCTATCCATCCGTCCGTCCATCCATCCATCATCCCACATCTTCTTTATCCATTCTTCTATTGATGGACAACTTGGGTCGCTTCCATTATCCTGGCTGTTGTAAGTAATGCTGCAGTAAACATAGAGGTGTATATATTTTTTCAAATTACTGTTTTCATTTTACATGGGTGAATTTTTTGATACATGAAATATATCCCGATTAAGCTGTAAAAAAAAAAAAAGCGAAGGGCAAACCCTGAATGTTTATTACAACCAATATAGCATGAGAGAAGCATCATAAATCAATGGGAATTTGAAAGAAAAAATAATTTAGTTCTGTTCTTTATACTAAATACTAGGAAACGTCAAATGAAACAAAATCTCCAAAGAACCTTAGGTGAAAAAGGCCTTTCTTGACGAGGGCTCCCAAACTTTCTCCTGAGGAGAGTCACCTGGAGGGTTTGTTAAAACACAGATTCCGGGTCCCACCCCCCAGTTTCTGAGAGCAGTGTGTTTTCTAACACATTCGTAGTTTGACAAACGCTAAGAGAGCACACACTTTCAGAACAACTTGTAGATATAAAAACAATGTAACAACTCAAAGTTTCGGAAGGTCAAAAACTTTACAGAATGTGTTCAAGTGTCTAATAATATCAAACATCCCATAAACTAAAAAGACAAATTGGGAAAAACAGTTTGCATGAGATAGGGTTGACCTAGCCTTACTCTAAAATCTCATCATTTCATTTAAAAAATGTTAAGACTTGGACGCCTGGGTGGCTCAGTTTGTTAAACGTCTGCCTTCGGCTCAGGTCATGATCCAGGGTCCTGGGATCGAGTCCCACATCGGGCTTCCTGCTCAGTGGAGAGCCTGCTTCTCCCTCTCCCTCTGCCCCTCCCCCACTCATGCTTGCTTTCTCTCTCTCCCTCGCTGAAATAAAATCTTTCCAAAAAAATGTTAAGGCTTGACTGGTTAAATAAGCAAGGGCTATAGAACATAAAATTTCATCAATGAGGAAACAGAGCTAGCTGCAAAATACGAACAGCTGTTCACTTTCAGCAAAAAAAAGGCTAATTATTTATTTATTTTTTATCAAATTAGCAAAATGTTAAGGTAGAATACAGGTATTGCAAAAGCAGTTCGGCCATGTGTCCCAAGGGCCTTTATTTTTGAAAAACTGACTTAAAGAGAAAAATAGTTTTAAGTTTAAAGGTATTTATTATAGCATTTTATAATAGCAAAACCCAGGAAACCTAAATGTAAAATATGCTAGGCATTTAGTATTTCTTGAAAGAACGGCGAAGTTGTATTACAGCATGTTGTGTAGGTAATTCATTCGTTCAACAAATGTCTATTAAACACTGATTGTGTTCTAGCGGCCGAGGATTCATTGGTAAGTTTAAGAAAAAGAGGGGAACGTAAGTCTTACCATTATGATGCTGACATTCACCAAAGACAAAGATTTACACAATAAATGTTAGTCATCAAACACACTGTGGTAAGTGCTAGGAAGTGGGGCGGTCTCGCTGTGAGTGTGTCGATGAAGAGATTTCCTAGTCGGGGGAGGTGTGCCCTGAGTGTGCTGGGACCTACAGGAGTCCCGGTTCCAGAGGTGGGGTCAGGCAAGAACACTGCAGGTGGAGGACTGAACACGATCAAAGGCTGTTGGTCACGGAGGGTCACGGCGCATCTGAGTCGCTGTAGGAAGGCCACAGTGCCTGGAGGGTGGGGCGGAAAGTGTGGGAGAGGGCCAGGACACTCAGGGAACTATAATGGGTGATGACTCAGGGAGCTGTAGGCCAGGCCAGGCCCTAAGAGCAATTATGCAAAGGAACAAAATGATTAAATTTGCATTTTAATAAGCACTCTAGCTGTGGGGTTGCAAAATGGCTTGGAGAGACCTACGCGGAGATGGGTTGGTAGATGAGTTCCCTGGGTGGGGTAGCATTTGTGCAGTGCGCACCCCTCCATGCTGACCCTGGTGGTGGGGATGGACAGCAGTGGATAGACTGGAAAAAGACCTTGGAAGGTAACACGGATTTGGCCACAAATTGGTTAGTTTGACGTGAGGGGGTGGGGGGGAGGGAAGAAATGTCCAGGATGACTCCTGAGTTTCTGGCGTGAGGACAGGATGGATGATGGTGTCATTCTCCAGGCTGCTTAATCCTGGTTGGGTCATTTGTGGACACCTGGGCTTGACTTCTGTTAAAAAGAAAACCACAGGCCCAAAATGGCCTTACTTGGGCTAGGCCAAGTCACCAAACTAGGGCTTAATCCTCAACCTAGTTGCAATTTCAACCTCCCCCAGAAATGTGAAGTCTCTTCATCCCTCTCCATCAGGAACTTTCTGGTCGGCACCGATGAGGCCCTTGGCCACAGGGCCTTCTCCATCCCCCAGAGGAAGATGCGGCAACCTGCATATAATAAGCCTCCCTGCACTCCCCACCCCCCCACAGGGAAGGTGATCTTGCCCGAAACAATCCTTTCTTTTCTTTTGCTTATAACTTTCTTGCCCCACCCTCCTTCCTAGAAAAACTTTCCATTTTGTACAACTCCGTAGAGCTCCTCTGTTTGCTAGATGGGACGTTCCCCGATTCACGATTCACTGAGCGTCTAACAACACCAATTAGATCTTCAAGTTTAATTTGTTTCTTAACACTTCCCAGGGGAAGGTGGAGGCCACGGGCAGGGATACAGTTTTTGGGGTGGGGGAGGGATGCGAAATGTGCAGATCATCATCTTAAGTTCTAAGGAGACCTGAGGAGACAGAACGCAATGAGAAGAGGGGGAAGGTCCAGCGGGTAGTGGCGGGACCGAGAAGGAAGGGTTAGTCGGGGACGGGGTTAGGGGTCAAAGCAGCAGGTGCAGGCACAGTAACCCAGGGAGGAGGGCGGGCCAATGAGAAGTGACCAAGGAGCATGACAGAGGACGCCCTTTGGACGGGGATCGTCCTGGTCCTGATCAACACCCTGAGTGGAGTGCTGGCCCTGAGAGGAAGGTTCCGAAGGACCCTGAACAAGAAGTTTATGATAGAATGCTAAGTTTGAAACACAGAATACAAAATCCTGATATCCTAATTACGTAAAAATCGTATGAAGCCACACTTGACCGAATATGTATTAAGAGAGTAACACAGTCAAAGGTATGAGAAAATGTATTTTCTTTTTTTTATAATATTTTTTATTATATTATGTTAGTCACCATACAGTACACCCCTCGTTTCTGATGTAAAGCTCGATGATTCATTAGTTGCGTGTAACACCCAGTGCACCATGCAATACGTGCCCTCCTTACTACCCATCACCAGTCTATCCCATTCCCCCACCCCCCTCCCCTCTGTAGCCCTCAGTTTGTTTCTCAGAGTCCATAGTCTCTCATGTTTCATTCCCCCTTCTGATTACCCCCCTTTCTTTATCCCTTTCTTCTCCTACTGATCTTCCTAGTTCTTATGTTCCATAGATGAGAGAAACCATATGATAATTGTCTTTCTCTGAGAAAACGTATTTTCTATTTCTCCGTGAGTAAACCTCTAAGCTTTTTCCTTAAATAAGATCCTGAAATCGAAACCCTCCTATAGTTGGAGTTGAATATATATTCAAAACCGTGTATTTTGTTAGCAGAAAGATTATTTAATCTTTCTCCGTTGTTCTTTCGGTGTGCTGGATTGTTTCTCTCACTTTTTACTGAAATACAAATTGAAGAGCTCTTCCTGGGACACGACTGATTGAATACAAGTTGGCAGTGATTAATTTTGCTGGCTTGTTGGCCTGCTTAGTGCTTTTGTCTTTTACCGTTTCTTTTCATTTAGTGAAATAAAGCGCGTCATTTTCATGCCTAGGTTTTGAAGATGTTTGGTACAATGCTGTAAATCCATTGCATTTTCTGGATTAAGAAAATCCTCTCGTGTGGAAGGAATCCTGGTGCATTCGGTTTCTCCTCATGGATTTCAGGAATCCTGGTCTCGATGTTAGAGAAAAAGAGAAACTCCCAGTGGCCTCAGACCTCAACAGAAGGGATGATGTTTACAACCGGCTGTGAGCCAAACGACTCACTTCTGGGTAAGAAAAGACCCTTTGAACAAGCGATCATTCTGCAAGCCCTTCTCAAGGCTTTGCACGTTCTTATCAGGACGCGGTAAAGCCCAGATAATGCCTTCACCTTCCTCCTAATTGAGGAAGCTAATTAAATTTATATTCTGAATATCGGTTAAGGAGAAGGTGGATAAAATCACCTGGTCTGTTGAAAAGTCGAAATGTTCTTTTCAACAACTGGGCCCCCACCCCACCCCCGTCCTGCAAGGAAGAGCCCGCATTCCCCGATCTGCCTGGGCTGGCCCTGGACACGGGGACCCCTGCTCAGAAAGCGGTTAGGAAAAGCCAGTCTCCCCAGCAAAGGGGTAAGCGAGGGCACGCAGAGGGGCCCGGGGGTGCCCCCCCCCCAGTCCGGTTCACTCTGAACAGCGGGGCGCATGTGACGGGACGGGATGAGTCTGGATGGTTGAATGGTCCCCAGAGCCCTGTGTCGAGGGCATTTCGGCACATCTGGGCTTAGCACGAGTCAGCTGGAGACGTCTGCAGCACCACGAGATGTGGCCTTGGAAGTCTTGCCACTTACCAAGTGCTCACAGAATAGGAGTTCCTGGGGAAAGGCCCCAAGGCCCCTGGGACATTGGGACTCAGCTTGCTCGGGCCCGTCTCTGACCTGGACCCTTCCTGGGTGAGCAGAAATCAGTGTTTCTGCTCTAACACAGATCGCTTCTGTTCCTCGGTGCAGGGCTGGGAGCTGGGGGTTCAGTAAGCAAGGTCCCCCGAGTCAGGTGGAACCTGGAGTTGAGAGCCGGGAAGGCACAGCCATGTCCATGGATAGGCCACGGTAGCACGGGGTCATTTGGCGTGGCTGATCGAAGCCCATCAGCCCCGATGGTCCTCTGGGTGATGGGCTCTATTAGCTGTCAGTTTGCAGATGGTGCTGGTGGAGCATAATCATAGAAATTGTAACAGTGGTCATTAATTGAGCTCTGCCTGTATACCAGGCACTGTGCATGACCTACGCCCTCCAGACTCGGGCTTTAAATGATGGGCACTGGTCAGAACTGTAACTCTGTGCCTCACCTCCTTCTGTCCAGCCACCAGACGGGCCACCAGTGGGAGGGCTCTAGAATGCGTTATCTGCAGGGTTCTAGAATCCATGTCCCTTCCACCTAAACCCTTCTGCGGCCCCCTCAAGCCCATAGGCAAGTCCAAACTCCTCCACCCAACACCAGAGGCTGCCTGCGCTCTCGGACACACCTGACTCCCTGGTCCCAGGAGCGGCTTGCAGCTCTGGGAACTTCGCTCCTGCCACTGCTTCTGTCTGTCATTCCCGTCCTCAGCGCCAACCTCCAACCAGCTCCTACTCAGTTTCTAAACTAAAACTTCTGAGTTTGTCATTTGTGATTAACCTGATTCAGATGGCGTCATTGGCTTGCTGGTTAAAGTATACATTTGCCTTGGTTTTTTTTGCACCGTAGGCAACTAAGCACAGAGCTTTTCAACATATCTGCATATTCATAGCATTGGGGTGTATTACAGAGTGAGCTATGACCCTGGGGACGGAGCATCCTCATTCCTGCTACTCCGTGTTCAGGGCCAGAGCCTTGGAGAAGGGTGTGATGCCCCCCAAAGGAGAGGAGCAAGGCTGCACGAGCTCTAGCTGCCCACCCCCGAAGTCTGACCTCTGGGTTTATGTTCAAGCCACAGAACATTTTTATTCACTTTGTACTTGACTTGAAATAATTGATGGTTGGAAACAAAACATGGACCATATTTTAATAATTTTTAAGTTTGAGGTGGTTTTGTCTTTTCATTTTTCTAAACGAGTGCTAGGTGGGAGAAGATTTGTCTATACCGTAGAGAACCAAACTGCTGCCATAGGCATGAAAGCATGTATCAGCATGCTCTCTGCTACCAGGAACAGAATTAGCCACTAAGCGTGGTTTTAAACAATAAGCATTTTTATTGTCTCGTATGAACAGTCTGGAAGCAGGCGGTCCCCATGTTGGATATAAAGAGGAAGATTCAGGGGCAGCTGGGTGGCTCAGTCAGTTGAGTGTCCGACTCTTGGTTTTGGCACAGGTCATGATCTCAGAGTTGTGAGATCGAGCCCCGTGTCCCACTCCCCGCTCAGCAGGGAGTCTACTTGAGAGTCTCTGTCTCTCTCCTTTGCCCTTCCCCCACTCTGCTCACACTCTCACTCTTTCTCCAAAAATAAATAAAATCTTTAAAAAAATAAAAATAAATAAAGATGAAGACTCAAAGACCCAGACACATTCCAATCTTTCCACTGCATCGTTTTGAACACATTGGCTTTTGTCTTCAGGCTGTTTGCCCCATCGTCTCAAGATGGCTGCCACAGCGCCAGGCATCACATGCTCCATCGTGTTCAAAGACAGGAAGGAGAAGACAAGGAAAAGAGCTCTCTTTGTTCAAGTCGCTCTATAAATCGAGGAGGGAAAAAAAATCCCTCTGAGACTTCTCTTTAAGTCTTATTAACCATAAATGTGTCACCTGGCAAACCTCAGTTACAAAAGACACCGAGAGCACAAGTATCTGGGATTTTCAGCCTCTACTGAGGGAGGTGGGCTCTGTTAGGACAGAAGCACATGGACAACAACTCCATTTGCCACAGAGGATATATTCTTGCCCGTGCAGTTCGTCTATCCACAGGAATGGAGCACCTGCTCACTGCCAGGTCCTTGCTCTGGGGGCTGGAAGAGGAGATTCACTTCGTAAGACGTGGTCCCTGCCTTACTCAGCCGGGGGCAGAAGCAGTACCTATGAACCAGAGATGAAAATTCAGCAAGGTAAATCCAAAATACTCTTGG
Source organism: Ursus americanus (assembly GCF_024610735.1). Lineage (NCBI taxonomy): Eukaryota > Metazoa > Chordata > Mammalia > Carnivora > Ursidae > Ursus > Ursus americanus. The sequence goes on along the minus strand of NC_142128.1, from coordinate 14,649,771 downwards.
ACCCTGGGAGCAGGACTGAGACACCGGCTTGGTCTTAGAGAATTGAGAGCTTCACAGGGAACGTGACATTTGAGCTGTGTCTTGAAGGATGAATAGGAGTTTGCTGCCAGGAGAACGCAAGGAAGAGACCATTTCGGGCCAAGGGGCTGGGAAGTGGATCCAGGGCACCGCAAAAGCCTGCTTTGGTTCTACCGACCACGACCACCTCTGCTCGGTGTTCAACCACCCGCCACCCCCATCCTGGCCCTGAAGGCGGTCCGCCCTTGCTCGGAGCTGACTTCACAGCCCATTTTGCTGTTCTCAGAGCAGCAGGGACCTGTGCTCATTCCGCTCAGGGATTCTTCATTCAGAGGGACGTGGAGTCCTTCCAGCCTGCAGCGAGTGGTCTGGGCTCCCGTGTGGGGCATTGCTTCCTTGTGCAGCCCATGGTGACACTCCCACTTTTGGGGGGATGCCCTGGCCCCCACCCACTGTAGCAGGGGCATCTGCACTCAGCCTAGCCCCGTCTCGGCCCTGAGATTGGCTATATGACCCGGTGGGCACGGACCATGATGGGTCCAGATGTGAGCGGGATTCAGGCTGAGTCAACTGAAGACCCTCGCTGGGTTTCTGCACAGCAAGCTGAAAGAAAAGGCTGCTTTTTCCTCTCTGGGCATAACCTGTAAGGATGAAAGTTCAGAGCTGCCAGCTGATCTGAGAGCACATGATCCCCATATCCAGGGTTTCCCATGCACTCCAGTTATGGGACCGACAGATCATGTGGTTTTACTTGGGGTCATCGGAGCTCGTTTTACCCTTTGCAGTCAAATCTTGGCTAATGCAACAGGCCATCGGCAGTGCAAGCCCGTGTCGCTGCCTGGCCGCCGCCACTCCTGGGAGTTAGTGTCCCTGACCCAGTGATGCTCTGTCTTCTGTCCTGTTGAGGCTGGTTGGAGGGAGAAGCACTCCTGTGGGGCCTGCCTCAGCATCTCTGCTCCCAGTTCTCTAGGACCTTTCTGCTGTGGCCCCATTCATTTCAAGCCATCGAACGGCTCCTGTGGCCCCAGCGGTCCAGGGCCGCTGTACTGCAGGCCAGTGTCACTCCCAGCTATGCAGGGACTCCGTGTCACCCATGGAGGTCCCACGGGGGCTGCCGGAGCCCGCTGCAGGTGACAAAGCTGCCTCCACCTTTTCACTCCCTTGGGAGGGAATGTTCACACCTTCCCCGTGCTTGGGGTACATGGCCCAAGGGAGCCCAGGAACTTGCTGGCACGTGGGCCGGGGCACAGAGGTGCGGGCCAACATGGCAATTTCATCACCTCCGGCGTCCAGAGCTCCCCTCCCCAGGCAGCCCGCCCCAGCCAGGGTGTCTCCAAGCCTTCATCAGCCAGAGTCTCCTATAATCAGGGAAATCACTGCTCTGCTCTGCTCTGCAGTCTCTTCTCCTGAGTGAAACGCCCTCCTGAGTTCAACCCCTGGGATCAGCCCATGAACCAAATCCAGCCTGCGACCTATTTTTTATACAGCTGCAAGCTAAGAATGGTTTTTATGTTTTTAAATGGTTGGAAATAAAACAAACCCAGAAGAATATTTCATGGCACGTGAAAATTACATGAAATTCAAATTTCTGTGTCCGTAAGTAAAGATGTATTGGACCTTGCAACGCCTGACCCCTTTTGCACATTGTCTGTGGCTGCTTTTCACAGGATGAGCAGTTCTGACAGAGACCATATGGCCCTGCAATGCCTAAGTTCTTTACCATTTACAGAAAAAGCTGGCTGACCCTGCTCGGTGCTGTCCCTTTGGCTTCCTGGTGACTTCTGTTCCACCCGCATCTCCCAGAGAAAGGAACACCCGTGCTGCTGCTACATGGGGACTTGGAGTTTACAAGGGACATTAAAGAGGCTTGCTTCCGCTCTCACGGCTCAATACCAAAGAAATCTCTCTTCGTCTGACATTTTGGACATCTGAGGGGACTAGGCGACTTCTTACGAGTCGGCTGGGCTTCCAACACCCTTCAAATGACAGCATATGTCAGTAGATGCTTCAGACACAGAGGCCGACTCCAGGCCAGCCATGGGGCTGCTGTTCTACAATGTTCCTCCACTCTGCACCGGCCTTAAGGGTACCTCTCTGGCTCCATAAAGAAAAGCCCCAGTTCTCCCCTTTCCTGGGCCAGCTGTTGTGTGGACCTTGCTGAGGATTCAGGAAACTAACTGGGACCTTGAGCCAAGATGTCTTCGGGGCCCCCATGGCAACCTCCCACTAACTTTTTGTCTGGAACCCCAACATTCCAGAATGTGGGCTACCGTTACTCCTAGTCTCAGCTGGCGTGGCCATGAGGAGCATGGGGGCCCTGGGGAGCTTCTGAACTAGGGGTGGCTGAACGGAAGTGTCACTGATGGCTTGGCGTCGATGGAGGAGGCCGCAAAGGTCCGTCGGTGTGCACTGGCTGCAAGTAGCGATCCCACATCAGTCGCGGCTTAAGCACAAAAGACATTTAATCATCTCACGTGGTAAGACGTCTGGACAGGGGGTTCGGCATTTGCTTCAGTGGCTCAGCAACGTCAAAGAGATTCATTTCTATCCTTCCATGTTACTGTCCTCAAAATACGGTCACCATAGCGCCAGGCATGACAACCAGGCTCGAAGGCAGGAAGGCCGGGCAGCAGAAGGCTTTAAGCTCGCTCAGCTCTTGCCTTTTCTCTGGGAGGGAATGCCTATCCCAGAAGCCTCCAGGTAGACGTCCTTGTCGTACGTCTCCGTGGCTAGAGCCATATTTCACATGCCCACCTGCAAACACAGGAACTCCAGCAAAATCGGGCTTGCGTTAGCAGGAAGATGGAGAGATGCTGCCTTGGTGCCCACTTTCTTGGACAGGAGAAGGGATACCCAAGAACTTTTCAGACCAGTGAGAAGATGGCGCCTTCCATTGTGTCCTGGCCAAGTCACACCTTCTAGAAGGTGCACTGGAGGAGCAAGACGTCACGGAGTGGGGAGAAGCAGGGACGCAGCTCAGTGTGAGGGCTTGATGCACGTCTCCAAACCCCCAGAGAAGAGGGGAGTCCATTGTGCGGCCAAGACAAGGTGGGCCGGAAAGCTGGGAACCCAGCAGAACTCTTTCGAAGGCCAGGAGGGCAAGATCGCCCACAGGGCCTATAAAACACTCCGATTGTTGGGTGCTGCCTTGTCCGCAGGCCCGAAAGGCAGGCAAGTTTGGTACCCTCCTCTCCCCCAGACTTCCCTTCCCCATCGCAGGTTACCCAAGTGTGAAATGCTGCGCTTGTGATGGGGGAGCCCCTACCAGCATCTGGCTGCTGGAGATTGCTGGCGTTGCTGACCCACAAGGCCGTCGCCCGTGCCAAGCCGTCTGGTTTCCCGTCCCCCAGCCAGTCTCCCCTGCTCCCGGGCTCCCCCACCCCACCAACACCTCCTCTCAAGGCCCTTCTGTTGCAAGATGTGCAGGACAGTGGTTGGGGAGTTGGCTGTTTGCCCTTGAGTAATTTCCTTGGTAATTGCCAAGTTAAACCTCTTCCATGGTCCTCCTGATTCCCTGCTCATGGCTGGCAGCCCCCGAGACTCTTTTCTTTCCTTTCTGGTTTCTTAAATGGTGCTTCTATTATGAAAAATCAAACACAACGTCCAATGAATGGTTTAAGTTCCTTAAAGTCTAAAATGGTTTAACCAGGAGTACTTTTCTCTCATAAATTATTTGAAGGAAGAGTAGCTTGAGTATCAGCTGGGAGGGATTTCACTAGAACACTAACTTAACAGCCTCCCAGCGCTCCGGGGAGGATCTCATTAGTCACCGGGATAACATCTACTTATCCACTTTACAGGGCAGACCGTTTACAGAAGGGACATGTGTGTCTGGAACTCCTTTCTTGGCCCGTTGCGGTGAGTCATGAGGGGCCCCTCTCCGGAGTTCCTTTAGCTCCTTGGCCTGGAGGGGACCGCTGGTGGTGACATTTCCATCTGGCTTCCCCGGGACCAGTTGGCCACAAGTCTGTCTGGGTCTGTCTGCAACTAATGTGCTGGGTGTAAGCCATTAAGTGGAGCCCTACCGGGCTCTTGTTTTAAAAGCCTATTATTTTAATCCCCAAAGCTTTTACAGGGAATGGGCAGCAGGAAGAGCAAGAGCAACGCTCTCTGTCTGCCTTCTAACTATGACAGTTCATGACTCAGAATCTCAAATTGGCCACTCTTCCCAGCATCCCCTCCAGAAGAGTCAGCCAGAGGTGGGGTTGCGGACGTGATGTGTCCTATCACAAACCTTGCTGCGGGGGGAGGAGGGTTCATGGTGTTTGCAGCGGGGGCGGGGGGCAGGACTAAAACATATTTCATTAAAAACCAAGAGAAATCCATCAGGCCTCATGCCCCACACTCACTTGACTGTGTTCTGTTGACTAAAGCTCACGTGTTTATTTAGTGTTATTGGAAAATAAGAAAAGGCCAAAACAGCCTCGCCCAACACGAACGCACCTGAAAAGAAAATCAAGGTTGTGTGTATGACGCTTCTCGACTTTATCTCATTAAGGACCACTTCGCGGCCCGATGGGCTCCCCATCGGAGCACCCAGCGGCGGCCAAGATCCCTCTCCCTGGGGTGCTGTGTTCTCCACCACCCAAAGCTGTCAAAGAAATTTCTCCATTTCGGGAGCCCTGATCCCACCCCTCACTGTTTCAGGTTTCCTCCAAATAACGGCTGGAAATTGTTCTCTGAAAGAGAGTTTTCTTGTTCCCATTCTGATGAGCAAAAAGGCAAGTTGAAGAATCCCCCTTTGTCACCTCCAGTGATTCCGCCACGGCGTCGAATCCAGCCTGGCTTCGCTCCCAGCCATGCCCCCGCATCGGGCCGGCCCACTCCTGACTGAACCCACGCACCTGCCCTCATCCATCCTGATGCTGGAGTTTAGCCCCCCTGCTCACCACCTTTCCCCTCCAGCCCAGTGAGGAGGCTCTTCTCCTTCTCTCTCCCTCCATCCTCAGCCCACTGTGGCCTCAGTGGTCCCCCCTGGCCCAGTCAGGTTTTGCTCACCCTGCTTTCTCCTCTGAGCCACAAGGCTGTTTACCCAGTTGCCCGAGGTGCCCACTGGCTCCTCACCCTTGGCCAGCCTGCTCATGAAGGCTTCCTGAAGGTCCCCACCTAGCCTACCACTCAGGACCCCGGCCACCTCCTCGCTTGCTCTGCCGCCTCTCACGACTGCTGCCCCCATCTGTGGTCAGGCCCTTCTCTCCCAGGGTTGGGCTTTTACAAGTCTCCCCACTGCCCTTCCTGCCTCTAGGCCAGGGGTCTCCACACTAGTAGTGATCATGCATCCCGATGAGAAAACACTCTAGGGGCGCCTGGGTGGCTCAGTCGGTTAAGTGTCTGCCTTCGGCTCAGGTCCCAGCGTCCGGCTCCCTGCTCCATAGAGAGCCTGCTTCTCCCTCTCCCTCTGCCTGCCACTCCCCCTGCTTGTGTGCTCGCTCTCTGTCAATAAAATAAAATAAAATAAAATAAAATAAAATAAAATAAAATAAATATAAAATATAAAATAAAATACACCAAAACAGGCATTAAAAGCTGTAATACAAAATAGATACAAATGCAAGTTCTAGTATTTTCTCCGGCAGCCTGGGAGTTCTCACCCTATTTGGAGTCCCCAGTCCAGGCTCTGGCTGCTCCCAGACCTGCCTTCTGTGACCTGCTCTGGGGCTCTTGCAACGAATTCCCAGAATTACCCTAAGCCGGGTGGCTTAAAGCGGCACACGTTCAGTCTCCTACGGTTCTGAAGGTCAGAAGCCTGAGATGGCTCCATGGGGCCAGAACGTCGCTCCTTCTGGAGGCTCCAAGGAAGAATCCATTTCTTTGTCTTTTCAGTTTCTAGAGCTGCAGCCCTGCACTCGTGGCCCCTTCCTCCATCTTCAAAGCCAGAAAGCAGGGTAGCAGCTTTGAACCTCTCTATTCCCATCGTCACACCACCTTCTTCTGCAGTGTAATTGCTTCTTTCCTCCCGCTCGTGATGAGGGGGGCCCACCCAGATGACCCAGGATCTCAAGACCCTTCACCTAATCACATCAGCAAAGCCCCTTGGCCATGTAAGGGAACACTCACAGGCTCCAAGGATTAGGACCTGGATATTTTGGGGGCCGTACTGAGCCTCTTACACCCTCCCTGCAGCCCCGGTGAGCTTCTGCACATGCTGCTGCCACACCCCTGTTTCTCCGGCCCTCCACTGTCAGCCGCCAGCAGGCAGGCAAGACCCTTCACAGCCTGGCTCTAGGCACCTTTTTTTTTTTTTTTTTAAAGATTTTATTTATTTATTCGACAGAGATAGAGACAGCCAGTGAGAGAGGGAACACAAGCAGGGGGAGTGGGAGAGGAAGAAGCAGGCTCATAGCAGAGGAGCCTGATGTGGGGCTCGATCCCACAACGCCGGGATCACGCCCTGAGCCGAAGGCAGACGCTTAACCGCTGTGCCACCCAGGCGCCCCTCTAGGCACCTTTTTAACTACATCTCCCACCACTACTTCCTCCTCCCTTCTCCACCCCCCTAACACACAGGGCCCAGCGACCCAGGATTATACTTTGTACTCTAGCAATACACGTTTGGAGTCCTCCCAACAAAGTCCTGCATGTACAGGTGTTCAGGTTGCACACTGAATAAGCAGCTGCATGTAATGAGGTTCATGTCACACATATACTAATTTGTACAGTAGAACAGAGGCCTTCCCATCAAAACTTCCCTCCCGTGTAAACCTTCACAGGTACACACTTAGGGGTGCTCACAATCAAATCCCTAACTGACTTTTAAATTATATAATGGCGGTGTCTTTCCTAATTCGTACATATGCGTCGCACAGCTAGTGGCAGCCCTGCCCTCAAGCTCAGAGCAGTTTTATCCCTGCCTTTGCACTTGCTGTACCCTTTACCTTGACCACTCTCTCACCTTTCCGCTTTCTTGATTGCCTATTCACCTTTCCATACCTGGCCAAGACATACGGCCCCTCAGAGGCCCTCAGCACTGCCACCTGAGGGGACTTCCCCTTTCTTTGTGCATACTTCTAGTATTGTCCATTGCACACGGGCTTGTGCTTTATTGGTTTAAACCAGACGTGAGCCCCCGAGCAGGGACTGTGCCCTCCCCACCTTCCTCTCAGCAGTGCCCCTTGCAACGCCGTAGAGCTCTCTGCCGGAGAATGACTGTAGGAATTCTTTCTTTTGGCAAGCTCACAAAATAACAGATTTCTAACTGCCCTAATTATCTTCCCTTCCCTCCTATTCAACCAGTTCTCGGAGCCCTAATATCTCATGAATAGTTTTTAATGGACTCATTTATAAAATCATTCTCCTTTTTAATAAGTCAGGGGTAACTTGCCACGTCCATTATTAATGGCCTCTTTCAAAATGCCTTCTTGGCACCTCTTTTGATTTTGAAAGGCCCTAAATGGTTTTTCTGAGTCTGAACAGAACCAATTTATCCTTTTGAGTTATACCAATCTGCAACGAGAACATTCTAAATGAGTCATAATATCTATATTGCTGTTTCCTTCAAAATATTTTAGTATCTGTGATATTTTTGTCCTGATATGTGGTGTCGGCAAACTAGGGTCCCCTGTTAAGTAACCATGGCTCCTGGGGGTCTTCAGGACTTCATATTATCTGTTTTGCACATTCACTGCCCCTCTCTGGGCCCCTCACGTCAGCACCCTCCATGGTCCCATCCGCTATGGGAGGAGCAGACTTCCGTCCATCCCACAGGCTTCAGGCTTGGCTGTTGGACTCTTACAGCATCTCCCAGCAGAAGCTTCGAGAACTGAGGAGCGTTTCTATCAGCTCTTTCCCTTCCCCTGCTTCACCAAGACAGTGACCCATCTCAGACTAGAGCTGCCCCTCCGGCTTGTCTCCCTAGAATGATGAAGGCACTTGGACCAGAGCCATGGCCAAGTTAATACGTAATGTGAATAAGACACAAAAGTGTGCCCCTTCGAGGCTCCCACGGTTTTGGATTTGCTCATCACTGCAGCATAATGTAGGCAGAAGCTGACCGATACACACGCTTGGCGTCATGCAGAGTAGAAGGAGAGTCACGTGTTTGGAAACTATGGAGGTTTTCTTCCTAGCCCTTGAGATCATGGGACACCTGCCCGCTTTCTAAAAGAGGTCCACCTTGAAGAAGACCCATGAAACTTCCAAAATACCGTTTCCTGTTGGATCAGGTCACCATCTCCAGCTTTGGTGTCCTTTCCTTCCGTTACCATAGCAACACCCATTCTGGGACAGGAGCTGGAATCTTCCGGAAAGGCACGGGGAAGAATTTTCACTTCCTCCTCTGACCTCAGAAACCTCACCTTATCTTCTGTAGTGAGGATTATTATCTATGGTGAAGATGAAGGTTAAATGTTCTAAGACATGAGGGAGGGGAGACCAGGGGGGCTGGTTATTGAGGAGGAAACGTTGCCACGCCTGCCGCTTGCTGGAGGCAAAGGGGAGAAAAGGTTACTCAGAGAAGGTTCGATTGCAAGGAGCTTGCATACATGTGGGGCTCCAGAGCACTCCCCCAAATCCACACACAGCAGCAGCTTCTGGGTGGTACTTGCTGGACGTGTGACTTGATGGGGGGTCCGCCCTGAGTCACTACGATCCCTCACATCTTGGAAGCAGCAGCCCCAGATGGTCCGATGGATCATGTGTATTTTGAGGTTGTTGAATCTAAACCAGGACAAACCGCTTGCATCTCTCAGGAAGGATCTGGCAAGTGCATCCTTTCCTTCTTGCGCAGGAGACTTGGTTTCTGTTGTACGTTTGCATCACCCAAGAGGTACACCTGGGTTTTTTAAAGGAGAAGTTTCAACACTGGGCTTTGGAAGGAAACGCCCTGCTAACCTTCCACGCTCACACCTGGCTCAGAACAAAACCAGGGCCGATGGGAGCGATGACTTGTGCCGCGCATACGCATCCTGGCTGCAGACCTTGGCTTTGAGGCGGCCCGTGAGGGCGAAGCAACGGGGGCCTGCAGGGTAGGTGAACGAGCCAGGGTGCTCAAGGGAAAGAGAGCCAACAGGAGCTTATAGACATTGATGAAGAGGCACGAGCTCATGCAGCTGTGGGGACTGAGATGGCTCGTAATCTACAAGCCGGAGACCCGGGACAGCTGGGGCTGTAATTCAGTCAGGGTCTGAAGGGCTGAGAACCAAGGGGGCTGACGGTGTGAATCCCAGTCTGGAGGCGGAAGGTAAGGGGAGAAATCCCAGCCCAACAGGGAGGTCAAAGGAAAGGGGGGAGGGTGAATTCTTCCTTCCTCCACCTTTTGCTCTATTCAGGCCCTCAAGGACTGGGGGGTGACCCCACATGGGGGAGGGCCATCTGCTTTACTCTGATTCAAATGCTAATCTTATCCAGAAACACCCAGAAATAATTGATCTGGACACCGGTCAGGTCGACACATAAAATTAACCATCACTAGAAGGAAGCCTGAAGCAGACACAAGAATGGCCCTGAGGAGTGGGCAGGTGAGGTAATGCCAGGAGCCTGGGAGCACATGGGGACGCTGGGGTCCCACCTGCGGAGGCCTGATGCAGCTGGACGTACACAGCCCGGGACAGGGGCACAAGGCCTCAACAGTGTGGTCGCGGGGTCGTTGTCAGCCGGACCTGCTTGGAGTGCTAGGACAGAAACCAAGGCAGACTTCCCGAGGCCAGCTTTGCACTGGACAGACGTACTGGGTGATGTGGGGAAGACATGAGGGTTCGAAGCCAACGGCCAAGAAAGAATTCTTGAGACGTCTTTGGTGCAAAAAGGTGATTTTATTAAAGTATGGGGACAGGACCCGCGGGCAGAAAGAGCTGCACCGGGGTCGTGAAGAGTGGCCCATTATATACTTTCAAGTTGGGAGGGGTCAGGGATAGCGCAAGTCTCTAAGGAATTCTGGAAGCAAGGTTTCCAGGACCTTGAGGGGGCTAGCTGTTGTTGGGGAAAGGTCATTTATTACTGTCTAGTAAAACCTTAGTCATGAGACCCTTCAGATGTATATTGGTGGGTCATATGCTTGGGGGATGATTGCCAACACGTATCTTGGGGGGTTTAGAGATAAAGGAACTTTCCAAAGGAATTTTTATACCTTGAAGTAGACTTAAGAGGATCCTGGGCAGGGGTGGGGGATGGGGGGTGGGGGTGGGTTTGGGCTAGGGTTGCCTTTTGCCCTTAGCAAAGTGTCAACATCAAGGCAGCAGAATCTCCAGAGGAATGTCACTCTGCCTGTTTCAAGGACTTGTCAATGGGCTGTAGGTAGAAGGAGATTTAATAATTTTTCTTATGCCTCTGTTTTCCGCATCACTGGGGAGGGCGGGGGGAGGGCCCTGTGACTTGTGAGCTCTGGGGCCCCCACAGCTGTTCCCAGATTGTTGGGAGGCAGAGGCCCTGGTAGAGCAATCCATTCCAGCCTCCCCTGCGGGCTGCCCTGGCTGCCACAGGTCTTTGCGGATTGTGGGGGGTGGCCCTTCCCCGGGCCACCAGACGCACGAGGAAGCGGGTAGCCCCACACCACCCCTCGACTCCCTCCGAGAGCCCACTTGTTTCTCCAACTCTGGCAACTCCATCCGACAGTCTCACTCTCCTGGGCTGTTACGACATTCATTTCCTCCCAGGTACAAATGGAGATTAGATGGAATAAAATGCCCTAGAATTATATGATGTTTTTCTCATTTGACTCCCAGCAGCCCTCTGATCATTTCCTCACTGCCACGGAACAAAATGTGAAAACACTGATGGGGGATTTGTTCTCTGTCCTCCTCTTAGGCCAAAACCAAAGTGCTCCTCCAAGAGAGAATCTTTCTTATTTTCTCACAAATAAATGGATTCCATAAAGTAATTGCAAGGCATCGAGTTATTTCTGAAGGAATGCTAAGAGATTTTTGTTCCTGTTCGTGATCAGTTTCTGTCAGTTTCGTCTGGTCTTGTCCTTGCGGGGAGCTGTGTGCAGGAAGGTAGCCTTCAAGCATCATAGCAATCATGGCGCTTTGACCATCCCAAGATGGGCAATGCGTACCAGGTTATGAGTCCGAGTGAATGTTCTTGTCTCCCTTCCATGTGGACCAGGGGGTTGGTGTGGGCGTCGGAATGCTGGTTCACTTGGCTCTGTTACAGCTTTGGAAAGAGCCCCTGCTGTAGTTCTGCGTGGCTTGGGGTTGCAACTCCCATCATCTTCTCCTCAAGCCCCTGAGTCCAGGTGAAGGGCAAGTACGTCTCTGCCAGAGTAACTTAGGAGAAATGGAAAGCAGGGCGATGGGAGTTAATAATGTCCCAATATTCTGGAGTTGTTTGTAAATGAGATAGTCAGTGAATTGAATATTTGAAGTTGAGGCGTGTGTGTGTGTGTGTGTGTGTGTGAGAGAGAGAGAGAGAGACAGAGAGAGACAGAGAAGGGGGGAAGGAGAGGGAGAGGGAGACAGGGAGGGGGAGAGATTCTCTTAAGTCTATGGAATCTTCCCAATGTAAATGCAATATTAATTTGTCTGGTAGCCACAGCACACAAAACATATGGGGATTTTAGGTAGAAAATTCAAGATTTAAAGCATTGGAAGGGACCCTTGAAGTGCTGGAACCCAATTCCCAGCCAGTGTTCTGGCTATTTCTACAGAACCCTAACCTAGGCTTGTCCCGTCCAGAATGGAAAGCCTCTAGTGATGGAGACCTCATCACCGCCACTCAGGGGCACACACCTTACAGGGATAAAATCACTAGCCAGAGATTCTTTTGGTTGAGTTGGAGGAAATCTCTCCCAGGGATTGTCCTCCACTGGTCCTGGTTTTCGCCTCTGGGAAGTGTAGGGCCACTAAAAATGTTCACTGAAGCTCCCTTCTCCCGTCTTCTCCAGACCAACACACCAGGCGCTTCCATCATTGCCCGCATGACAATGACTCATGTGCCCTGGATTTCTGGCACATTCTAGCTCATCAGTCTCTAAGCGGGGCAGCCACTCCTTCCACTTTGAGAACTTGGGGAGCTGCCTGTTTGGAAACCACAGGACCCTGCATTGTGTCGGGCAACTGCCCCCCTTGTTTTCTCAATACAGACATGTGCTTACGGGTTAATGGCCAAGTGGCACACACTACGCCGGCTGAAGACTTCAGACCCCAGGAGGGGGACCCTGGTCCTTGAACTGAGGGCCTTGAAAACTGTCGTTCATGAACTTATTGAGATATAATTGACCTACAATAAATTGCATATATTTAAAGTATACAATTGGATAAATAAGACATATGTATACATCCACGAAACTATCACCTCAATCAAGATAGTGGACATGTCTGTCACCCACCAAAATTTTATTTATCCCTTTATAAACTGTCCTTCTTCTCCCTCCCAGGTAATCACTATTCTGCTTCTGTCACTAAAGATTAGTTTGCATTTTATACTGTTATATAAATGGAATCATATGGGATGAGATGTCCTCTCTCTCTTTTTTTCCCCCTCTGGCTTATTCTACTTGGCATATTTATTTTGAGATCCATCCATGTTGTTGAATACATCATTATTCCTTTTGATTGCTGGTAGTTCTCCATTGTATGGATATACCCCAATTTGTTTTTCCTTTCACTTGTTTGGATTATTTCCAGGTTGGGGGTAGTACAAACAAAGATATTATGAACATTTATATACAAATCTTTGTATGGACATACGCTATCTTTTCTCTTGGGAAAATATATAGAAATTGAATGGCTGGATCATCAAGAAGGTATATATTAACATTTAAGGAAAATGCCGAGCTCCTTTCCATCTTAGATTTCTACCACTGGCATATAAGAGTTCTAGTTCCTCCACGTCTATACCAGTATGTGGTTGTTTTAGCCATTTAATAGGTATGTAGTGGTCTCTCACCATAGTTTTAATCTGCATTTCAGTAGTGATTAATGATGTTGAGCATCTTTTTATCTGCTTATTTGCCATCCATGTCTTCTTTTTTTAAGGTTTTTAAAAAAAATTATTTATTTTTTATTTAAGTAATCTCTACACCCACCTGGGGCTCAAACTCATGACCCTGAGATTGAGTTGCATGCTCTACTGACTGAGCCAGCCAGGCACCTCACACATATCTTCTCTGATGAAATTCAAGTCTTTCTTTCTTTCTTTCTTTCTTTCTTTCTTTCTTTCTTTCTTTCTTTCTTTCTTTCTTCTTTTCTCTTTTCTTTTCTTATTTTATTTATTTATTTGACAGAGAGAGAGAACCCAAGCAAGGGGAGCAGCAGGAAGAAGGAGAAACAGGCTCCCAACCCAGCAGGGAGCCCACCACGGGACTCGATCCCAGGACCCTGAGATCATGACCTGAGCCGAAGGCAGATGCTTAACCGCCTGAGCCACCCAGGTGCCCTTTTCTCTTGTTTTCCCCAAGAAGTTTCATAGAGATAGATTTTATGTTTAGGTCTCCAATCCATTTTGAATTACTTTTTGCATATGGGTTAACATATGGATCAAAGTTGTTCTCTTTCGCTCTCTTTCCTCTTCAGTCCTTTCACATATTGATATCCAACTGTTCCAGCACAATTTGTTGAAAAGACTATCTTTTCTTCCCTGAATTGGTTTTGCATCTTTATCAAAAATTGGTTGTCCAAATATATGTGGTCTATTTCTGGACTTATTTCAGTTCCATTGATCTATTTGTGTCTATCTTTCCTCCAATATCACAGTATTTTGGTTATCGCATCTTTATAATAAGTTTTGAAATTGAAATGTGGTAGTCCTCCAACTTGTTCTTTTTCAGTATTGTTTTGGCTATTCGTGGCCCTTTGCAATTCCACAGCGAATTCGAGGATTGGCTCTTCAATTTCTGCAAAAAAGGCTGTTGGAATTTCAGTAGGGATTGCATTGACTCTTTTGATCAATTTGGGGAGAGTTGACCTATTCATGGCATTGAGTCTTTTGACCCACAAACAAGATATATGTCTTATATCTTCTATAATTTTTTTCAGCAGTATTTTGTGGTTTTCAGTGGACAGATCTTCCATATATTTTTTTCAGATTTCCCCCTTAGTTCATATTTATTTATTTCTTTCTAAGTTGAGATATAACTGGTATAAATTATATTAGTTTCAAGTGTACAACATAATAATTCAATGTTCATGTATGTTGTGAAATGATCACCACAATAATTTTAGCAAATACCCTTCACCGTACATCGTTACAATTTTTTGCATGTGATTTGAACTTTTAAGGTCTACTCTTTTGACAACTTTCAAACATATAATAAAGTATTATTTATAGTCTCATGCTACACCTTCTCATGCTACATACATCTTCATGACTTATCTTTTTTTTTTTTAAAGATTTTATTTATTCATTTGACAGAGAGAGAGAGACAGCCAGCGAGAGAGGGAACACAAGCAGGGGGAGTGGGAGAGGAAGAAGCAGGCTCATAGCGGAGGAGCCTGATGTGGGGCTCGATCCCAGAACTCCGGGATCATGCCCTGAGCTGAAGGCAGACGCTTAATGACTGCGCCACCCAGGCGCCCCGATGACTTATCTGTTTTATGACTCAAGTTCATACCCTTTGATTCCCTTCACTCCTTTTGCCCACTTCCTACCCTCTGTCTCTGGCAACCACCAATCTGTTCTCTGTATCTGTGAGCTTTGTTTTTTGTTTGATTCTTTTGTTTGTGTTTTTGCTGTGTGTGCATGTGTGTACATGTTTTCATTTTCCACGTATAAGTGAGATTGTATGGTATTTGTCTTTCCCTATCTGACTTATTTCACTTAGCATAATGCCGTCAAGGTCGATCCATGTTGTCAAAAATGGCAAGAGTTTCTTTTTTCTCCTGGATGAATAATAGTCCATTATATATACATATATATATATGTATATATATATATACATATATATATATATATATATATGTATATATATATATATGTATATATAATGGCATATATATATATATATATATATATACATGTATATATATATATATATATATATATATGTTATCCATTCATCTATATCCATTCATCTGTCTATGGGTACTTAGATTGTTTCCACGTCTTAGTTATTGTAAATAATTCCGTAATGAACATATGGGTGCAGAGATCTCTTCAAGATCGTGATTTCATTTCCTTCAGATATATACCCAGAAGTGGGATTGTTGGATCATATGTAGTTCTATTTTTCATTTTTTGAAGAACATCCGTAACTGTTTTCTGTAGTGCCTGCACCATTTACATTCCCACCAACAATGCACAAGTGTCCCCTTTTCTCCACAACCTTACCAGCACTTGTGATTACTCGTCTTTGATGACAGACATTCGAACACCTGTGAGGTGGTATCTCATTATGGTTTGAATTGCATTTCCCAGATGATTACCAATGCTGTACGCCTTCTGATGCACCTGTTTGCCATCTGTATGTCTGCCTTGGAAAAATGTCGTTTCTGATTCTCTGCCCATTTTCTTCATGTTTCTTGTTAATAGTTTTTTTTAATCACCATTGGAAAATTTTCAGTTATTATTTCTTCAAACATTTAATGTATTAAGGAGGGCACGTATTGCATGGTGCACTGGGTGTTAAACGCAAGTAATGAATCATCGAGCTTTACATCAGAAACCAGGGATGTACTGTATGGTGACTAACATAATATAATAAAAAACATTATTAAATTAAAAAAAACCCAAAAAAACATTTAACATTTTTTCTGTCCCTTCCTCCACTTTGGGGACTACAATTACATGTATTATTAGTCACTTGAATTTGTCCCACAACTTACTGAGGCTCTGTTCATTTTTTAAAATTCTTTTTTTCTTCTCTGTGTGTTTCATTTTGGATAATTTCTCTTGCTATGTCTTCAAGGTGTATTTTGTTCTTCTACAACGTCTAATCTGCCATTAATGCATCCACTGCGTTTTTCAGCTTAGGCATTAAGGTTTTCATATCTAGGATTTTTAAAAACTATATCCCATATCTCTACTTGACTTTTTGAATTTATAGAATACAATTATAATGACTGTTTTAATGTCTCTGTCTGATCAATCTAACATCTTTGTCAGTTCTGGGCCATTTCCTTTTTCCTTTTAAAACATCTGCTGTTTTTTTAATTGAAATATAATTAACACACAATGTTATATTAGTCTGCATCATTTTTAATCCATTACCTTTTCTCATCCTTATGGGTCCTATTTTCCTACTTGTTTTTGTAATCTCTGTTTTGTAATCTTTGATTAGATGCAAGATATTGTCAATTTTACCTTATTGAGTGCTGGATATTTTTATATTCCTATATTTTTGACTTTCGTGCTGCTATGCAGTTAAGGAACTTGGAAACAGTTTGATCCTTTAGGGTCTTGCTTTTAAGATTTGAACCAGAGCAGGGTTCAGTCCAGGATAATGAGACAAGATCTTCTTGAACTCCCTGCCCAATGCCCCCTAAATGATGACTTTTTTCCAGTCTGACTAGCAGGAACAGGCATTATTCCTGTGCCTGTGTAAGCACCAGCCACTGCTCACTGTGATCCTTTTGGATCCTTCTTTTTCTGGCCTTCAGCAGTTTTCCTCACCCTAATGGGCTTATCAATATTTGACTGAATTCTCTGGGGGAACCTTCTGTGTGTTTCTGAGGCTCTCTTCCTGTGTAGCTCTCGCCTCTCCTCTCCTATACTCTGTTCTGCAAACTGTATCTTCATCTCACTACACTCTCCAGTTGATGTATTTTTAAAGCTGCATGATTAGAAAAGCATTAGGCACAGCACACACTTCACATAATCCGAGGCCAGGATAAATAACCGTAGGACATGAAAGAATCTTGGGTTCGACCCCATCCTACCAGCTCAAGATATGTGTCAGAGTTAATGGGCATCAGTCTTTGCCCCGACGTGATCGGGAGGCTGGGGATAAGCCTTTGCTGTTGCTGGTGGCAGGATTTACTATGTAAGAGTTCAGAGTGGAAGTACCCTCTTCCTTGACTGCATGATCAGAAGGTTGAGGCCTATGCCATATGGTTGAATGGGGTTGATTGCCTTCAGCCCTGAGCTGTAGTTAATTTCTGTGCAGCTTTGTAGAAGGATGACTCCTTTTCTAAAAGGCTATCCTGCAGGGGATCAGTCTCGGAAAAGGTAATTTTTAAATTAAATTTCAAAATTTAAATGATAAAACAGCCAAATAAAACCAAATCGGTGCAAAATATACATTACAGTGAAACAGTTAAGTAGTACATGCAAAAAACCTAAGTATTAGTTGACATCATATGAGTCAGAGTTGATATGCCTGCCAAAACCAAACCAAACCAAACCAAACCAAAACACTAATGTGACCTCAGGTTGAGTTAAAAGGAATATAATGTCTAGGTCAAAGGAGGTGACATTTGCTCCACTCTGGCTGCCTGCTAAGGGGGCAAGAGCCTTGATGATACTGTTGATCTGCTCCCCAAATCCAGAATCCTTTTCCTTTACACCTTTTGATTTAATAGGTAATTAAAGATTTTATTTATTTATTCGACAGAGATAGAGACAGCCAGCGAGAGAGGGAACACAAGCAGGGGGAGTGGGAGAGGAAAAAGCAGGCTTATAGCAGAGGAGCCTGATGTGGGGCTCGATCCCACAACGCCGGGATCACGCCCTGAGCCAAAGGCAGACACTTAACCGCTGTGCCACCCAGGAGCCCCTGATTTAATAGGTAATTAAATGTCTGTAATTTAAAGCTGCTTTTGGCTGATATTCTATAGCTTGCAGCTGAATTCAACCTTCCCAAGGAAGCTTAATTTCTCCCCACTATGGGCAGATAGGTTTTTTCTTCCTAGATTGTGATCTCATAGGACTAGACTCATTGCCTGACACATAGTATGGAATATAAATATATATTGAATGATGCATGAAAAATGAAATTCTGTACACATATGAACAGCCTTGACCATTTTCCTCCATTTATGGATAATAGGAGAATATGAAGAAATGATTCTCCGTGTTTAATGCGTATTAGACTTTTTGGTGTGTATTAAAGCCCACATTCTCAGGTAGTGAAGCCCAGAGATTCACCTTTGGTAGATCTAGCGTGGGGCTCTGGAGTGTTTTGAACCAGCGTCCTAGAATATTCTGTTGATGATCGCCAGCTTTGAGAAACATTGATGTAGAGAACTAAGGACGGCTAAAATATATACATGGGGATTTCCCCAGATTTGGAAGGTAATTTTGCAGTCAGTGGCCAAATTATCTGGCTCTTTATGTGTTTTTAAGTGATGTGGAGCAAAATAGTTTTTCCAGGATATTGTAAAGATTTGGACCAGCTCAGTCCAGTCCCATTCTTGGGACAGTTGCTGTCCTCAGATGGCCCTTTGAAGTCTTGCTCTTTTCATGGCTCAGAAATGTCTCACTGGCATTCCCTAGTTCTTAGCACTACATATTCTCTTTCCTATCAGGTTAGTCTGTTAGGCTTGGCTTGAATCTTTGCTCCAAGTGTGGATGAGAGAGAGAGAGAGAGGAGAGGAGAGAGAGGGGGGGGGGAGAGGGAGAGGGAGAGAGAGAGAGGAGATAGGGAAGGAGAGAGAAATGCAGGAGAGAGAGAGAGAGAGAGAAATCTAGAGAGAGAGAGGAGAGAGAGAGGGAGAGAGAGAGAGGAGATAGGGAAGGAGAGAGAAATGCAGGAGAGAGAGGGAGAGAAATCGAGAGAGAGAGAGGAGAGAGAGAGAGGGAGAGAGAGAGAGGAGATAGGGAAGGAGAGAGAAATGCAGGAGAGAGAGAGAGAGAGAGAGAGAGAGAGAGAAATCATCAAACACAGATGGCCCTTTAAGTCTTTTTCCTTAGAGAATTAATTCAGTTCTTCTGGATTGATCTCCTAAGAACTTTTGAAAACATTTCCTTTTGGTTCAAAAGAAAATCTATGCACTTAATCATTTGCACAGCAGGAGGGCTCCCAACAGACAAGAACACTGGGACCAAAAATGATATTGGAACAAGAGGAGCATATTTTCAGTCCCATAAGTCACATGGAAGTTATGTAGAAGTTAGGACTTTTTAAAAGGAAATATTCAGGTTTGAAAAAATCGTTCTTATTGTAGAATATTTAGATAAAATGGAAAAACACAAAGATGGCAATAAATGTTATTATTTATAATTCAAAAACCCAGATATAACTATGGTTAGAGTTTCTATGCTTATACAAATGTACACCTTTTTTGCTTAGAGAGAAGAGAGAGAGCACAGGGATATGAGCAAGGGGGAGGGGCAGAGGGAGAGGGAAAGAGAGGATCTTAAGCAGGCTCCACGCTCAGGGGCTCGACCTCACGACCCTGAAATCTTGACTTGAGCCAGAATCAACAGTCAGATACTCAACCAACTGAGCCACCCAGGTGCCCCCAAACATATGCTTTTTAACTCTTAAAAAATTGAAATGATAATTTTGAGTCTATGCTTTTCACTTAAATTTATTATGAACACTTTTTGCATGCAATCAAATATTCTTCAAAAACCTAATTTTAATAACTGCAATATACATAATATATTTATGTATATTTAAATGTTTATATTATATATAATATGTAAATAGCAGTTCTTCCTTTTTGAGTTGTCTGTGTGTGTTCTTTGCCTATTTTTTTATTGGTGGGTTGGTATTTTACATATTGACTTTAAGAACCAATTCATTTTGAAGGCTATTGACATTTTGTTTTCTTAGAAATCTTTTTTTCAATTTGTCGATTTTCTATTTTGTTTATGTATTCTAAAACAAGGAATTGAATGATTTTTACATAGTCAAAATATGACTCTTCTAAAAGCAACATGCTTTCTCTTGGATATATTGGATCCTGAATGGAAAAAAAAGGCATTAGTAAAAAAGCTGAAGTTGAAATAAAATCTAGAGTTTAGTTAATAGAAATGTACCAATGTCAGTTTCTCACTTAAAAACAAAAGATTTTATTTATTTATTTGAGAGACAGCAAGAGTGGGAGAGAGAGAGAGAGAGCAGGTGCACATGAGTGGAGGTGGGGGTGGGGCAGAGGGAGAAGGAGAAGGAGAAGCGGGCTTCCCACTGAACAGGGAGCCTGACGCAGGGGTCAATCCCAGGACCCTGAGATCATGACCTGAGCTGAAGGCTGACTCTTAACCGACTGAGACAGCAGGTGCCCCAGTTTCTCACTTTTGACCAAAGTACCATGATAATGTGTGGATGATGACATTGGGGGAAAATGGGTGAGGGGTATATGGAAACTCTTTGGATTATTTTTGCAACTTTTCTGCAAATCTAAAATTATTCCAAAGTAAAAGTTTATTGAGAACAAAAAAATCAATATTTCAACTTCTTTTCAACTTCTGTTTCTTTTCATTATTTTAGGCTTAGGAAATTTTTGCTTACATGGAGATCATGAATCTGTTCATCCGTATTTTCCTTTAATGATTTCATGTTCTGAGGTTTAGAATTTTATTTCACTCTTGCGGTGCCTGGGGGGCTCAGTTGGTTAAGCATCCAACTCTCGGGTTCAGCTCAGGTCGTAACTGCAGGGGGGGTATTGGGCCCTCCTTTGGGCTCCACACTCAGCACAGAGTCTGCTGGAGATTCTCTCTCTCTCTCTCTCTCTCCTTCCCCCCCTCCCCCTCCCCCCACTCATGCATGCTCTCTCTCTCTCTCTAAAATAAGTAAATTTAAAAATCTTTTTTAAAAAAGAATTTCATTTCACTCTTTTGTCCATCTGTAGTTTGAGTGTTATGTAATAAATCAAGATCTAATTTGATATTTTCTCCTATATTTAACTGCTTTCTCTAAAACCATTCATGTCAAAGTTATCCTTCACTATTGATTTGAATAGTTCCTTTATTATATGTAAAATTTGTATGTGTCTGGACTTCCAAACTTTTGCTATTGGTCAGCAGGGAGTAGTAGGAATTGGATTTATCCACTTACTTGAAACAACCAGAAATTTGGCAAAATATCAGACAAAATATATAAAATAATAACTCTCAAGAAGGTGGACATAAGACAATGAAGAATGGTGATACTGGAAGGACAGGAAACAATGAGATAAATCCTATGCTTACCCTAGCTTGCAGTCTAAGGTGAGTTTCCAGGCCATGGTGAATGGAGGGGGAACCCATAGAGAGCCCAACAGTCTCCCTGGCTTGATGCAGGGCTGGGAATCTAGAGACCAAGACGTGCAGAGCTTTCAGGGCAGAGTAGTGGAGAGAAGAGAGCTGCATGGATAGAGACTTGCTAGAGATTGGCAGAGGGTACTCAGTCTTCAACTGAGTTCTTTTTTTTTTTTCTCATGTCTATTACAGTTAGCTTTCTTTTTTTTCTCTCCTTTAAAATTTTTTTATTATGTTATGTTAGTCACCATAGTACCTCATTAGTTTTTGATGTAGTGTTCCTTGATTCATTGTTTGCATATGACACCCAGTGCTCCATGCAATACGTGCCCTCCTTAATACCCATCACCAGCCTAGCCCAATCCCCCCCCACCTTCCCTCTGAAACCCTCAGTTTGTTTCCCAGAGTCCATAGTCTCTCGTGGTTCATTCCCCCTTCTGTTTACCCCCCTTCATTCTTTCCTTCCTTCTCCTACCGATCTCCCTGCTATTTCTTATGTTCCATAAATGAGTGAAACCATATGATAATTGTCTTTCTCTGCTTGACTTATTTCACTTAGCATAATCTCCTCCAGTCCCATCCATGTTGCTGCAAATGTTGGGTAATCGTTCTTTCTGATGGCTGAGTAATATTCCATTGTATATATGGACCACATCTTCTTTATCCATTCGTCTGTTGAAGGGCATCTCAGCTCCTTCCATGATTTGGCTATTGTGGACAATGCTGCTATTAACATTGGGGTGCATATGGCCCTTCTCTTCACTATGTCTGTATCTTTGGGGTAAATACCCAGCAGTGCAATGGCTGGGTCATAGGGTAGCTCCATTTATAACTTTTTGAGAGACCCGAGTTCTCATCAATGTGTGCATGTAAGGAACTACATAACATTGGGAAAGAATCCTCTGAAAATTTAGCAAGAACAAACCTCAGTTCAGACAGGACAAGGAATAGTTTCTGTTCCCACCAGTTACAAAAGCATTGGAGAGAGTGATAAGAAGGGTTTTGCCTCAGAGTTGAGGAAAACAGAACAAAGAACATGTGAGATAAATTGAAAACAAGTAACAAAATGAGTTAAATTCTACCATATCATTAATAACAGTACATATAAATAGTATAAACATCCATTTAAATAAAGTCATGTATAAACACCCTTTAAGTTAAAAGCCAGAATGGTCAGATCACACAAAATATTATGACCTACCTATATGGCGGCATCAAGAGACTAACTTCAAATATAAAGACACAAATAGGTTAAAAGTAAAAAGAAGGAAAGAAATAGTTCATGCCAACTCCAATTAAAAAAAACCAGAGTAATTATATTGATATCAAACAAAGTAGATTTCAGAGCAAAGAATATTACCAAAGATAAAAAGGTCATTTCATAATGATTTAGAGTTCAGTGGATTAGGGCACAACAATCTTAAACACCATGCACTAGAAAAGAGAGCTTTGAAATTTATGAAGCAAAAACTAATAGCAATGCAGGCGGAAATAGCTATAACCACAATTACAGTTGGATATTTCAATGGTCCTCTCAATAACTGATAAACGAGTAGACAGGAAATCAGTAAGAATGTACAAGAACTTAAAAAACACTATCAATCAACTTGACTTAACCGATATTTATAGAATACTCTACCCAGCAACAGTGTAGAGAAGAAAAAACTTTCTTCTACCCTCTTAGGTTCTGTGGCTGGCCTAAGAATTAAACTGACATGAGGAAGATTAACAGGAAAAAGAGCACACAGATTTAATTACTATTTTTACATGTAGACAGGAGTCTTCAGATGGAAAATAAAGACCTGAAGAAACTGTTAGGTCCCAAAGCTTATATACTTTTCTACACAAAGAACAATAAATTGAGAGGATGTAACAGGGCAAAGGGGCTTAGGCCAGGGGCAATAAATTGTAGGACAAGTGACCAGGAAATAGATGGAAAACTGACAGAAGATAAGGGTTATTTTAGTAAGTTTGTTTGTACAGGTCTCTGGTGATAAGAATGCTCTTCTCTTCATGGTACAGAGAAAGTACCTTTCTCGTGGGAAATTTTATGACCTGTTTTTATGTAAAAAGGGGATTGTCAGAGAGCCCTTGTATCTTCAGTTTCTCAAGTGCCTTTAGCTCAAAATAATCAATGTGCTAGAGTGGCATATTTGGAGATGGCATATTCTGAACCCCTGCATAACAAAATACACATTATTTTCAGGATAAACTATATTCTGGACCAGAAGTTTTGATAAATTTAGAAAGATACAAGTCAGACAAATTATAGTGTCTGATTACAATGGAATTAAATTAGAAATGAATTATAGAAAAATATCTAGAAACCCCAGACATTTAGAAACTAAATATCATACTTCTAAATAATCTATGAGTCAAAGAAGAAATCAGAAGATAAATCAGAAAGTATTTTTGAACTGAATTAAAATGAAAATAAACATATCAACATTTGACATTCTAAGCAGAACTTAGAATGATATTTATAATAATAAATACTTATAACAGAAAGGAAGAAATATCTCAAACCAATTGCATAAAGTTCCACATCAAGAAACTGGAAAAAGAAAATCCAAATAAACCCAAATCAAGCAGAAGGAAGAAGATAATAAAGATAAGAGTAGAGATCAATAAAATTATAAAGAAACAGAAAAAAAAACAGAAAAAAAACAATGAATCTAATAACATGTTTTCTGAAAAGATAAATAAAATGAACAAACTTCTAGCAAGGCCGACAGACATAAAAAGAGAAAAGACACAAATGACTAATATAAATGAAAGTGGGGACATCACTACATACCCCAAACCAACTTTAAAAAAATTAAAAGGAAATACCACAAAAATCCTCACATCTATAAATTTTATTGATAAATGGATCAATTCTTTAAAAAACTACAAACTACTAAAACTTATTCAAGATGAAATAGATACTCTGAATAGTCCTATAGCTATTAAAGACATTGAATTTGTAGTTTAAAACCTTCCAAAAAATAAAATCTCCAGCTCTATTAGTTTGCTAGGGGCACCATAAAAAGAATCACAGACCTGGTGGCTGCCACAACAGAAATTTATTTTCCTAAAATTCTGGATACTAGAGGTCTGAGATCAAGATGTCAGCAGGGTTGGTTTCTTCTGGGGTCTATTACCTTGGCTTGCTAGTGGCTGTCTCCTCCTTCTGTCTTACACAGTCTTCCCCTAATATCTGTCTGTGTCTTAATCTCTTTTTATAAGGATCCCAATCATATTGGATTAAGCCCACTCTAATGAGTTCATTTTAACTTAATTACCTCTATAGAGATCCTTTCTCAAAATAAAATCACATTATGAGGTACAGGGGGTTAGGACTTCAACATGTAAACCTTTAGGGGACACAGCCCATAACACCAGTCCAGATGATTTCAGTTGTGAATTATACCAAACATTTAAAGGAAAAACACCAATTCTACATACTTTTCCCTAGAAAATAGAAAGAAAATTATTCTCCAACTAATTTTGTAAGGACAGCATTATCTTAGTATCAAAACCAGATAAGACAGTACAAAGAGAAAAAAAACCAGAACAAAGCCCTCATAAACATAGACATAAAAATACAAACAAAATAGTTAATCAGTTTCAGCCATATATAAGAACAGTACAACATCACCATATGGGCTTTATTTTAGAAATGAAAACCTGGTTAAGCATTCAAAAACCAATCAAGCTAATCCACCATATTAACAGTTCATGGAAGAAAAACCATGTGATCATATCAATTGGTATAGAAAAAGCATTTAACTAAATTAAATACCTGTTCATGAAAAATCTCAGCAAACTAGAAATAGAAGGCAACTATTTTTTTTTCAGCTTGTTAAAGGGCATCTATAAAATACCCGCAGGTAATATCATACTTCATTTTTTTTTTTTTTTGAGAAAGAGACTGTGCTTGAGTGGGGGTGGGGAGGGACAGAGGGAGAAGAAGAGAGAGAATCTTTTTTAAACATTTTATTTATTTATTTATCAGAGAAAGAGAGAGAGAACACAAGCTGGGGGAGCAGGGGAAGAGATAGGCAGAGGGAGAAGCAGGCTCCCCACTGAGCAAGGAGCCTGATGCTGAACTTGATGCCAGGACCCTGGGATCATGACCTGAGCTGAAGGCAGATGCTTAACCGACTTAGTCACCCAGGCGTCCCAGAGAGAGAGAATCCCAAGCAGACTCCACAGGCAGTACATGAGCCCAATGCAGGACTCGATCTCACAACCCTGAGATTATGACTTGAGCCAAAATCAGGAGTTGGATGCTTAACCAACTGAGCCACCCAGGCACCCCATCATACTTCATATTGAAAGATCGAATGCTTTTCCTCTAAAATTGAGTAGAAGGCAAGAATATCTGCTCTTATCACTCCTATTCAGTGTAGTACTGAAAATCTTAGCCAGTGCAATAAGGCAAGAATAAAGCGTAAAAAAACAAAAAGTGAAAAACAACAACAAAAGAAAACATATCAGAAAGGAAGAAATAAAACCATCCACAAAATTGTTTATGCAGAAAATCCTAAGAAATCTGTAACAAAATGGCTAGAACTTATAATTGAGCTTAGCAGGGTCACAGAATACAAGGCAAACATATAAAAAATAATTGTATGTCTATAAATTAGCAATAAACAGTTGAAAACCAAACTTTAAATAATACCATACCCAATAGCTCCCCCCAAATAAAATTATAAAAAAACATGTATCACATCTGTATGCCGAAAAGTACAAATCAGTGATGAAAAAATCAAAGAGGAGCTAAATAAACGGAGTGACATCTCATGTTCATGAATTGGAAGATTCAACATAGTAAAGATGTCAGTTGTCCCCACATTATTCTATATATAAGTAATAAGGAATCACCCAAAGAGAAGTGTGGCCATAGTCGCTGGTTCACTTCTAAACCATTGGCGCTTCCCAAGTGTCCTTGTTATCTATGGTGGGCTCCTCAGACCACACCTGATAGTTGATGCTAATGAGGTTATTCATGATAGACTCCTTGGAACATGTGTTATCAGCCCAATATCCAGAGAGCGGGTGGGGGAAGAGGGCTGGATTTTAAAGAAATAGCATGAAGGAGTGGTTTGGAGTGATAGAATTGTTCTGTATCCTGATTGTGGTGGTGGTTACACAATCAGAAAATTCATGTAACTGAACATGGAAAAAGAAAAAAAAAAAAACTCACCCGAGTGCATAGAAAACTGTTACAATCCAAACAAGGCCTGAAGTTCAGTTGATAGTATTGTATCAATGCCAATATCCTGGCTTTGATCATTGTAATAAGGTTATGTAAGACGTTAACATCAGGGGAAGCTGAGTGAATCCTACACGAGAACTGTCTATTTTAGCAACTTTGATGCAAATCTAAAATTATTTCAACATAAAAAGTAAAAAAAAAAAAAAAAAAGCAAAGCAGTTGCATCCTCGGCTCCCCACCCCCATCCTGATGTGCAGCCCACAACTTCTACCCCACCCCCACCCCCACCCCAGCCCTATAGATGACCAGAGGTTTACTACCTGAGAAGTGCGTTGTGGATGGGGGGACACTAGTCCAACTAAGGCAGGTGAACTGTACTGAAATAAAATGAACATTTATATTCTGAATGCAGAGACCCATCCCCAGCCTTCTTCTCTTACTAATATTACTAATAGTGCCCCAATAGTAGAGGCAACCTCCAGCTAAGAATGCTGACCATCCCAGGGAAAAGACTTAAGATCCTGACATCAGCGTATCTCCAATGAACTGGCCCAATCAGACCACGTTCCATGCTTGACCAAAGCCTCCGGGTTCCCAGGCTCCAGCCAACTTCTTAGCCCCCTGACTTCTAAACATGAGTAGAACACCAAGACCCACCTAATGGCCAAGGAAATGCTCTCAATGAAAAATTATAAAGCAAACAGACAGTCAGCAAGCACCTCGGAGCAAACAGAGACAATTCAGGAAAAAGAAGACTTCAAAAAGAACAATCATTAATAATCTCAGAGAAGTAAGAGAGCATAATACATTCATTAAGCAGGAATAGAAGAGGATGCTATTAAAAAAAAAAAAGGGAAAGAACACTCAGAACAAAAAGGAACGCTTGGAAATTAAGAGCAAAATAGAAGTCATGACAAACTCAGTAGAATGTCTGGAAGATAAAATGAAGAAACCTGCCATCGAGCAGAGCCAAAGGAGTTTGAAAAGAGGAGAGGAAAGACAAGAAAACTCAAGGATTACCCGAAGTCCAACATCCCAATAGTGGAAGTTCTAGAGGTAGAAAAGAGAGAAAAAGAAGGGTGGATATAATGAAAGAAACAGCCCCAGCAATTTCCCAGAACTGAGACAAATGCACACTGTGTTTAAATTGTGTTTGGGAACACAACAGTGAAGAGACAGATCCAAGTCCTTGCCTCACGAGGCACAGACTAGTCAAGCACCGAACCCCAACGAGATCAACAAGTGAAACTAAGCAGGAAAGGGAGCTATAAAATGGCAAGGAGGGGACTGAAATTTTACATGCGATGGCCAAGGGAAAACATTTCCCTGTGAAATTTCGGAACATTGAAGGTAAAAATAAGATTCTGGAGATTTTCAGAGGAAAAAGTGGCTATGCATTTCTCCATGTAAAACCGGTCACTGGAAGATGATGGAACAATGCCTTTGAAAAGGGAAAATGACTTTTGTATTAGTTGCTTGAGCTGCCGTAATGAGATACCACAGACTGGGGGTCTCACTGCTCTGCAAGCTGGAAGTCCAAGATCATGGAGCCTTCCGGATTAGTTTCTGGTGACATCTCTCTCCTTGGCTTCCTTCTTACTGTTCTCACATGACCTTTCCTCTGAGTATGCACAGAAGAAGAACCGAGGCATCTCTTCCTCTTTTATAAGGACACCGGGCCTATCATATTCGACCGTCTATGTCCTCATTTAACCTTCTTTACCCCCTTAAAGGCCCTATCTTGAAATACAGTCACACTAGGGGGTTAGGACTTTAACATATGAGTTTTGGGGAAACACAGTTCAGCCCATAACAATGCCCAGCATTGAATTTCTTTTTTTTTTTTTTTAAAGATTTTATTTATTTATTCCACAGAGATAGAGACAGCCAGCGAGAGAGGGAGCACAAGCAGGGGGAGTGGGAGAGGAAGAAGCAGGCTCATAGTGGAGGAGCCTGATGTGGGGCTCGATCCCAGAACGCCGGGATCACGCCCTGAGCCAAAGGCAGACGCTTAACCGCTGTGCCACCCAGGCGCTCCCCAGCATTGAATTTCTCAACAAGATTTATTTTTGACACACTTGGACTTTTAAGATATATAATAATGTGTGCAACTATTTATTATTTTATCTACTATTGTTATGCATTTTGGTTCTGTGTCAAGTCTTTTTGCTTCAGGCAGAACTTCCACAACACTGTAAAACAGTGATCATGCTTTTCAAGTAATTTCACAAGCAACCAGTTAAAGTAAGGGGAGAATAAAGATACTTTTGCACAGGCAAGGTGCTCAGAATACAACCCCTCTGCCCATGTACTTTCTTATAGTTCTACCCTAGAATGTGCTGGGACCCAGAAAACAGGGCATCCAACAGAGGACAGAGGTGAAGGGGCTCCCTAGAACAATGATGCAGGAGATCCCACCCTGACACCTGTCACCATGACCAGAAGGTAGCAAGTCCCCAGTGGAGCAGGTCAGGAGACACCCAGACAGAGTTTTCCAAGAATATGAAATTGACAAGTATCTGTCATGTTGCAGTATATGGAGTTGTAGACAATAGGAGAAGAGTTTAGTTTTGAATTAATGCTGAATATATAACGAAGTGCAACGAGACAGTAGAAAGATTAGTGTTTGCCAGGGGTTCAGAGGGGGGAGGGAGGATGAACAGGTGGCATAGAGAAGATTCTTAGGGCAGTGGAACTATTCTGTATGGTATCGCAATGGTGGAATACCTATCATCATGCATTTGTCAAATCCATAGATTATACAACACAAAGAATGAACTCCAATGTAAACCAGGAAATTTAGTTAGTACTAATGTATCAATATTGACTCATCAATTGTAATAAATGTACCACAGTAATGCAAGATGTGAGTAATAGGGGGAACTATAGTAGGGGTAGATGGGAACTCTATTTCCATTCATTTTTTTTCTATAAACCTAAAACTTCTCCAATAAATAAAGTCTATTTATTTAAAAAGTGAAATAAAAAAATCAAGAAATGTATTAACTTCAGGGGAAACAGAAGTTGCTTCTGAGAGGAAAAAGGTTCATAATATATGACAGGGAATGTCTGCGTAAACGGAATGGCATTACCCTCAAGTCTGATAGAAGCACATTGTGATCTTGGGGGATGGGAGGGCTGTGTGGCAGTGGTGGGGGTGGGGTATGACGGAGAGCAAAGCCTAGTTTTCCACAGTGGAAGTCCATAAAAACACCGGAAACTGCGAAGCCAAGAAGTAGCCACGTGTCAGGGAATTGAAGATTGGGGGTGGGGTGAGCCTCGTAGGACTATGTGACTTTCTTAAGAGTATACATAACACTTCTTAGTAAAAACCAAACTTTTAAATGCAATTCAACATCAAAAATACATTCAACATCAGGGCACCTGGGTGGCTCAGTCTGTTCAGCATCTGCCTTCTGCTCAGGTCATGATCTCAGGGTCCAGGGATGAGCCTTGCATTGGGCTCTCTGCTCAGCAGGCAGTCTGCTTCTCCCTCTCCCTCTCCCTCTGTGCTCTGTCTCTTTCTCAAATAAATAAACAAAATCTTTTTAAAAATCCAACCTCAACACTGTCAAATATCTCTGAAAAAAATTTTGTTAGGTTTATTTTAGATGTTTTCTTGTTACCATTTTGAATAGATTCTCTCCCTACCCTCTACTTTTTATAAAAAATTATTAATTTAAAAAGTTCTTCCTCCTTTAGTGAATTCTCTTGTTAACTTTCAGTTTGTTTTTGACACATTTGGCTTTTTTAGGTATTTGATAATATGTGCTAATACTTCTATCAACGATATGTGATAATATTTACTGTTGTTATGCATTTGTGTCTGTGTCAAATATCTTTGCATCAGGCAGAACTTCCACAACACTGTAAAATAGTAATCAGGCTTGCCACATCTTTGTATTATTCTTGATTTTATGGAAATGTCCCAGGCAAAAGTGTTCAATGCTGTAATTTGGGTGTTTAATTAGGATATAAAATATCATACTAAAAGAGAATGCCTTTAATTCTAGTTATTGTGTTTTATCAAGAATAAGTATTAGATAACGTAGGTCTTTTGAGTTTTCTTTTTTTTTAAGTTTGTTTGTTTGTTTATTTATTTATTTATTTATTTATTTTAGTAATCTCTATACCCAATGTGGGGCTCAAATGCACAACCCCAAGATCAGATCACATGCTCTTCCAACCGAACCAGCCAGGTGCCCCTTGAGGCTTCTTTCAAAATGTGCTGTGATTTTTCTTATTGGACCTGGTTTTCGTGACATTTCATAATATTAGACATCATAATTCAACTGTCTTGCATTACCGGGGTAAACTCTAGGCAGCCACAACTCTTACTGTGTTGCTGGATTTAGTTTGCTGCTTTTTTAATTCTACATTTGTTAGTGAGTTTGGGGCAGCATTTTTCTTCTTTCTGTTTTTTTCCTTTTTTTTTTTTCCCCCGGATTTGGTACCAGGGTTCTGTTTTGTTACTTTGTTTTCTTTGTTTGTTCGTTTGTTTGTTTACATAGCATCAAAACCATTTACTCCTTGGAAGGTATAGGGTGTTCTTGTTCAGGACATCAGACGAAGCCCACATTTGCCTCTCCTGGCCCCCAATGCCCTCTGAAACAAGCATAAAGAAGTACAAGGAGATGTGTATGTTGGGTGGGGATTTAGGGGTGGAGAGAAACCTGACTAGAGATGTTGAGAAACTGCTGGAGGATTCTGCAGCCTTGGTCCAAGAGATGCTAAAATGGAGAGCCCTTCTGCTCACTGGGGTCTCAGAGAAGTCTCAAACCCAGAGTGAAGGAAGGCAAGAAAAAGGGGAGAGTTGTACCACAGCTGTCCTGTCCCCTGTCCTGCCCCCTTTCCTCCTCTATGTCAACTGCAAATAGCCTGCCTACAGATTTCATCTGCCTAAGACTTCACTCACTGTCCGATCCACCATCTCTTCAGGTAGCATTAATGAAATGATGATGCAATGCTTTATTAAGACTTAGAATTCTTATTTTTATACATACACAAAGATTTTTTTTTTAAAGATTTTATTTTTATTTATTTGAAGAGAGAGAGACAGCCAGCGAGAGAGGGAACACAAGCAGGGGAGTGGGAGAGGAAGAAGCAGGCTCCCAGCGGAGGAGCCTGATGTGGGGCTCGATCCCAGAACACTGGGATCACGCCCTGAGCCGAAGGCAGACGCTTAACGACTGCGCCACCCAGGCGCCCCTACACAAAGATTTTTAAAAGGATTTTTAGAAATAGATTTTTTAATCCTATCTCTTACACATACATGGAAAGAAAAAATATACATGAAACAATTCCGTAAGACATTGATTCTCAAACTTGAACCCGCATCGGTATCAGTTGGAGGGTTTGTTACAAATACAGATTCCTGGACTCCACCCCCAGAGTTGCTGATTCAGCGGGGCTCAAAAATTTGCATTGTCATTAGGTAAATTTCCCAGGCAAAGCTGATGCCGCTGGCCCAGGAGCCACACTTTGAGAACCACTGGATTAAGATATGACTAATACTTCATCATATTCAGAGTCCACTCTTCTGAATCATTTTTTAACTAGAAGTCATTAATGTGCATGACTTTTCCACAATTTGGGAAAACATTAAGAGGGTAGGTGATGCAGCGTTTTTAACAAGAATCCATAAAAGTATAAGGGCCATTGGCGCTGGGCTCTTTGACTGGCTTTGCAATTATATAGACTCTGTCTGCTTAAAAAAATAGCTTTATTGAAATGTAATTTACATAATGTAAAACCCATCTATTTCAAATGTATAATTAAATGATGTTTAGTGTATTTACAGAATTGTGCAACCGTTGTCACAATCTAATTTTAGAACATTCCCATCACTCCAAGATAAATCTCATGCTTATTGACATCCACTCCCCACTGTCGCCCTCAGTTGTATGCAACCACTGATTTACTTTCTGTCTCTATAGATTTGTTTTTTTCTGGACTTGCTGTATAAATGGAGTTAGATAATATGTATTCTTTATATGTCTGGATTTTTTTTCACTGAGCATAATGCAGGTTTTTTTGTTTGTTTTAGAAAGAGAGCGAGAGCTTGAGTTGGTGGGAGAGGGGAAGCAGGAGAGAGAGGGAAATCTCAAGCAGGCTCCACACCCAGCATGGAGCCCAACGTGGGTTTGGAGCTCATGACCCTGAGATGATGACCTGAGCCGAAATCAAGAGTCAGACACTTAACCAACTGAGCCACCCAGGCACCCCTGAGCATAATGTTTTAGAGGTTCCTTCACATTATAGCATTTATCAGTAATTTGTTGCCTCTTATTCCTGAATAGTATTTCATTATAGGAACATGCCATATTTTGTTTATTCATTCACCAGTTGAGAGACATTTGGGTTTTTCCCACTTTTTGACAGTATAGTGATAGAATAATTAAGAACAATACAGCTATGAACATTCAAGTACAAATCTGTGCAGACTTTTTCATTTCTCTTTGACATACAGTTAGGGGTGGAATTGCTGGGTCAAATGGTAACTCTATGCTTAGCATTCTGAGGAACTGCCAGGCTGTTTGCTAAACGGGCTGTACCGTTTTACATTCTCACTAGCAGTTTATGAGGGTTCCGATTTGTCCACGTCCAAGTCAACAGCTGTTATCAGTCCTTTTGATTATAGTCATCCCCATGGGTGTGAAGTAATATCTCATTGTGGTTGTGATTTGCATTTCCTGATAATGAATAATATTGAGCACCTTTTTGTGTGCGTGTTGGCTATTTTCCCATTTCTTTGGGGGAAAGAAGAGATCCTTTGCCTATTTTTAACTGAGCTGTTTATCTTTTGACTATTGAGTTGTAAGAGTTCTTAAAATATTCTGGAAATAGGGTTGCCTGGGTGGCTCAGTTGGTTAAGTATCTGACTCTTGATTTCAGCTCAGGTCTTGATTGTGAATTCAAACCCTTCATTGGGCTCCACACTGGGTGTGGAGCCTATTTAAAAAAAAAATATCTAGACACAGAGGCTGGGAAGATGGCAGCATAGGAGGACGCTAAGCTCCCCTCATCCCAGAGACACAACAGGATAGCACTCACCGCAGTGTGAAGAACCCAGAAGATGACCTGGAGACTGGCAGAACAAACTCCACAACTAGAGGTAGAGAAGAAGCCCCTTTGAAGAAAGCAGGAAGGGCAATGTACGGTTTGGGAGCAAAATGGACTGTGGCCATCCATGGTGGGGAGAGAGCTGATGTGCGGAGAAGGACAAAAACCAGAGTATCACACCAGGGATCCCACATGGGGAAGGTGAATCCCTATAACATTTGGCTTTGAAAGTGAGAGGGGCCAAATCTCATGAGTTCTTATAACTAGCAGGAAATTTAAAAATTAAATGGAAAGTCTGAAATTTTAAAAATCAGCAGGCTTGTCTCTGGGAGAGTCAAGAGGGCAAGAAGAAACTGAGTCCCCCTCCTTAAAGAAACAGCAGGACAAAGAGCCAGTGGAGATACAGCATGGAAGCATCAGTGTGAAAAACACCAGGAGAAGACATTAGGGGAAGTGATTTACTCATCTCAGAGCATGTCTTGGAGAGGCAGGGGTCACAGGGAGACCCCTCTAGGAACAAAGGAGCTGGCAGGCATTTCCCTCCCTTACCCCGCAGCATAAACACATGGCCACTTGCAGGAATGAGCATAGTGCCAACACTCAGTACCTAACTTGGCTTACACCAACCCCCACCTCCCTGTGTTTCAGCAGATCCACCCTTTTCCGTTGTGCTGGCTGCAGGCCTGATGCTGTGGGCCTCCTCCACCAGAAGACCAGCACAAACCCTACCAATACCTCATCTCCTGACCTGCACCTTTTGTGGAATCTCAGTTCCAAAGGCAGTAGTGGTGGGTCTCATTTTGCAAGCAGACCAGTGCACACCTTGTTAAAATGTGCCCCACTCAACTGGGGACCAAACACTGCCCACAACAGGCAAAGAGAGCCTCTGCAGATGACAGGACTGAAGGAAATAGTGCCCAGGACTCAACAGCAGGGCATACACAACACACATAGGAGACAATTCCCGAAGCACCACATCCTGGGGAACAGGGACATGGTGCTGCACTGCGGGGTATTACAGGACCTTTTCTTCATAAAGCCATTATCTTCCAGAGCAGGAGACATAGCTGATGTGCCTAACACACAGAAACAGACACAGAATGTTAGACAAAACGAGAGACAGAGGAATATGTCCCAAACGAAAGAACAGGACCAAACCAAGCAAGAGACCTACATGAAATGGATATAAGTAATATGCCAGACAGATAATTTAAAGTAATGATCATGAAGATACTCACTGGACTTAAGAAAAGAGTAGAGCACATCAGTGAGACCCTTAATACAGAGATAAGAAATAAAATAGCAGAGATCAAGGCCTCAATAAATGAAATGAGAAGTATGCTGGATGGAATGAATAGCAGGCTGGAAGAAGCAGAGGAACAGATTAATGACCTAGAAGTCAAAGTAACGGAAAGTAATCAAGCTGAACAAAGGAGAGAAAAAATAATTATGCAAAATGAGAATAGACTTAGGGAAATCATTGACTCCATCAAATATAATAATGTTCATATTATAGGAGTCCCAGGAGAAAAAGAGAGAAAAGGGGGCGGATAATTTATTTGAAGAAATAATAGCTGAAAACTTTCCTAATATTGGTGAGGAAACAGACATCCAGATCCAGGAGGCAAAGAGAATCCCCAACAAAATCAACAAAAGCAGATCCACACCAAGACATATTACAATTAATTAAAATGGCAAAATATAGTGATGAAGAAAAGTATTAAAAGCAGTAAGACAAGGGGTGCCTGGGTGGCTCGGTCAGTTGAGAGTCTGACTCTTGATTTCAGCTCAGGTCATGATCTCAGGGTCGTGGGATTGAGCCCCATGTCAGGCTCTGCACTCAGCGCAGAGTCTCTTTGTGATTTTTCTCTCTCCCTCTCCCTCTGCCCCTCCCCCCTTCTCTCTCTCTCTAATTTTTTTTTTTAATCAATGAGACAAAAGAAGACAGTTACATACAAAGGGAACCCCATAAGGCTATCACCAGATTTTTCAGCAGAAACTTGGTAACCCAGAAAGCAGTGACATGATATATTCAAAGTAGTGAATGGGAAAAATCTGCAGCCAAGAATACTCTATCCAGCAAGGCTATCATTCAGAATAGAAGGAGACATGAAGAGTTTCCCAGACAAACGAAAGTTAAAGGGATTCATGACTACTAAACCAGCCCTGCAAGAAATATTAGAGGGACTTTTTGAGTGGAAAACCATGAGAGACTATGGACTCTGGGAAACAAACTGAGGGCTTTAGAGGGGAGGGGGTGGGGAATTGGGATAGGCCAATGATGGGTATTAAGGAGGACACGTATTGCATGGGGCACTGGGTGTTATACACAAGTAATGAATCATCGAACTTTACATCAAAAACTTGGGATGTACTGTATGGTGACTAACATAACATAATAAAAAATATTATTAAAAGAAGTGACAGTATGAAGGTAGAAAACACAAAAGCAGTAAAAATGAACATTTCTGTAAAAAATCAGTCAAGGAACTCACAGAGTAAAAGGATGTAAAATTTGACACCATATACCTGAAACATGGAGAGGAGTAAAGAATGGATTCAAACATAAATGACCATCAACTTACTACAGACTGCTGTAGGGGTGCCTGGGTGGCTCAGTCAGTTAACTGTCCAAGTCTTGATTTCGGCTCTGGTCATGATCTCAGGGTCATGGAATCAAGCCCCACATTGGGCTCAGTGCAGAGTCTGCTTGAAATCCTTTTCCTCTGCCCCTCCCTGGCTCACTCTCTCCTCTCTCTTTCTCTCTCTCTCAAATAAATAAGTAAATCTTTAAAAAATATAGTCTGCTATGTGCAGAAGATGTTATATATCAAACCTAATGGTAACCACAAATCAAAGACCACTAATGAATAGACAAAGAACAAAGAGAAAGAAATCCAAGTATATCACTAAAGAAAACCAGCAAACCATGAAAGAGAGAAAGACAATAAAAAATCAGAAAAATCTTCAGAAACAACCACAGAACAAGTAATAAAATGACAGTAAATACATATCTATCAGTAATTACTTTGAATGTAAATGGACTAAACATTCCAATCAAAAGACACAGGATGACAGAATGGGTAAAAAGACAAGACCCATCCATATGCTGCCTACAGGGGACTCACTTTAGACCCAAAGACACCTGCAGATTGAAAGTGAAGGGATGGAGAATCATGTATCATACAGATCTCAAAAGAAATCTAGAGTAGAAGTACTTATATCAGGCAAAATAGACGTTAACACAAAGACTAACAAGAGACAAAAAAGAATACTATATAATTAATAATAAAGAACAAGATACATAACAACAACAAGAAAATATAACACTTGTAAATATTTATGCACCCAACGTAAGAGTAACCAAATATATAAAATGACACCCTGGAACAGATGGACTTAACAGATATATTCAGAACATTCCATCCTAAAACAGCAGAATACATATTCTTTTCAAGTGCACATGGAACATTCTCCAGAAGAGATCACATATTAGCTCACAAAACAAGCCTCACCAGGTTCAAGAAGATCGGAATCATACCATGCATCTTTTCTGACCACAGCACTATGAAACTAGAAGTGAACCACAAGAAAAAATCTGGAAAGACCACGGATACGTGGAGGTTAAATAACATGCTACTAAACAATGACTATGTCAATCAGGAAATAAAAGGAGAAATAAAAAAATACATGGAAACAATGAAAATGAGAACACAGTGGTCCAAAACCTCTGGGATGCAGGGGCGCCTGGGTGGCGCAGTCGTTAAGCGTCTGCCTTTGGCTCAGGGCGTGATCCCAGTGTTCTGGGATCGAGCCCCACATCAGGCTCCTCCGCTGGGAGCCTGCTTCTTTCTCTCCCACTCCACCTGCTTGTGTTCCCTCTCTCGCTGGCTGTCTCTATCTGTCAAATAAATAAATAAAATCTTCAAAAAAAATCCTCTGGGATGCAGTAAAAGTGGTTCTAAGAGGGAAGTTTATAACAATACGGACCTACCTCAAGAACCAAGAAAAATCTCAAATAAACAACCTAACTTTACACCTTAAAGGAGCTAGAAAAAGAACAAACAAAACCAAAAACCAGCAGAAGGAAGGAAATAATAAAGATTAGGCAGAAATACATTATGTAGGGGCGCCTGGGTGGCGCAGTCGTTAAGCGTCTGCCTTCGGCTCAGGGAGTGATCCCAGAGTCCTGGGAATGAGCCCCACATCAGGCTTCTCCACTAGGAGCCTGCTTCTTCCTCTCCCACTCCCCCTGCTTGTGTTCCCTCTCTTGCTGGCTGGCTGTTTCTCTCTGTCAAATAAATAAATAAAATCTTTAAAAAAATACATTATATAGAAACTAAAATAATAATAGAATAGGTCAGTGAAATCAGGACTTTGAAAAAAAAAAACAATAAACTTGATAAACCTCCAGCCAGATTTATCAAGAAAAAAAGAGAAGGACTCAAATAAATAAAATCACAAATGAGAGGGGAGAAATAATATCCCACACCAAAGAAACACAAACAGTTATGATAGATTTATGAAAAACTATATGCCAATGAATGGGACAATCTCGAAGAAATGGACAAATTCCTAGAAACATACAAACTACCAAAACTGAAACAGGAAGAAATAGAAAATTTCACAGACTGATTACCTGCAATGAAATCAAATCAGTAATCAAAAAAACAAAACAAAACAAAAACAAAAAAAACAAAGTTCAGAACCAGATGACTTCCCAGGGGAATTCTAGCATTTAAGGAAGAGTTTATAACTATTCTTCTCAAACTTTTCCAAAAAATAAAAAAGGGAAAAAACTTCCAAATTCATTCTATGAGGCCAGCATTCCTTTGATACCAAACCCAGATAAAGACACCACTAAAAAACAAAACTACACGCCAATATCCCTGATGAACATGGATGCACAAATCCTCAACAAAATACTAGCAAACTGAATCCAACAATACATTTTAAAAAAATCTTTCACCATGATCAAGTGGGATTTCTCCTGTGTTGCAAGGGGGGCTTCAATACTCACAAATCAATCAACGTGATACATCACATCAATAAGAGAAAGGATAAGAACCATATGATCACTTCAATAGACGTAGAAAAAGCATTTGACAAAGTGTAACATCCATTTATGACAAAAACCCTCAACAAAGTAGGTTTAGAGGGAACATACCTCAACATAACAAAGGCCGTCTGAGACAACCCCACAGCTAACATCATCCTTAATGGGGAAAAACTGAGAGCCTTTCCCCTAAGGTCAGGAACAGGACTCTTATCACTTTTATTCTAATATATTTTATTATACTAAATATATTAATATCCTAAATATATTAAATATTGTATAGATGATATATATGATATACTAAATATATTAATATACTAAATATATATGATATATATGATGTATAATATATAATAAATATATATTAACATATAAATGTATTATAATAAATATATTATTATACTAAATATATTAATATACTAATATATTTAATTATAAAACTGGAAGTCCTAGCCACAGCAATCAGACAACAAAAAGAAATAAAAGGCATCCAAATCAGTAAGGAAGAAGTAAAACTTTCACTATTTGCAGATGACATGACACTCTATATGGAAAACCTGAAAGACTCCACCAAAAACCTGCTAAAACTGATACTCGAATTCAGTAAAGTTGCAGGATACGAAATCAATGTACAGAAATATGTTGCATTTTTATACAACAGTAATGAAGCAGCAGGAAAAGAAATTAAGATTTCTTTACAATTTACAATTGCACCAAAAATAAAGAGATAACTAGGAATGAACCTAACCAAGGAGGTGAAAGACTTGTCCTCTGAAAACTATAAAACACTGATGAAAGAAATTGAGGAAGGCACAAAGAAATGGAAAAATGCTCCGTGCTCATGGATTGGAAGAAAAAGATATTGTTAAAATGTCTAAACTACCCAAAGCAATCTACACATTTAAAGCAATCCCTATCAAAATACCACCAGCGTTTTTCACAGAGCTAGAACAAACAATCCTAAAATTTGTATGAAACCACAAAAGACCCTGAATAGCCAAAGCAACCTTGAAAAAGAACCCCAAAGCTGGAGTCACCACAATTCCAGACTTCAAGTTATATTACAAAGTTGCGGTTGTCAAAACAGTATGGTACTAGCACAAAACTAGACACATAGATCAATGGAACAGAATAGAAAACCCTGAAATAATCCCACAACTCTGTGGTCAATTAATCTTTGACAAAGTAGGAAATAATATCCAATGGGGAAAGACAGTCTCTTCAACAAATGGTGTTGGGAGAACTGGATAGCAACATGCAAAAGAAAGAAAATGGATCACTTTTTTTACACAATACACAAAAATAAATTCAAAATGAATTAAAGACCTAAATGTGTATTGGGACTGTATCAAAATAAAAAGTTTTTGCACAGTGAAGGAAGCAATCGACAAGATATTTACAAATGACATATCTGATTAAGGGTTTGTATCCAAAGTATGTAAAGAACTTATAAAACTCAACACCCAAAAGACAAATAATGCAATTAAAAAGTGGGCGGAAGACATGAACAGATGTTTTTCCAAAGAAGACATACAGATGGCCAACAGACACATGAAAAGATGGTCAACATCACTCATCATCAAGGAAATACAAATCAAAACTACAATGAGATATCACCTCCCACCTGTCAGAATGGCTAAAATCAACAATACAAGAAACAACAAGTGTTGGTGAGGATGTGGAGAAAAGGGAACCCTCTTGCACTGTTGGTGGGAACTCAAACTGGTGCAGTCACTGTGGAAAACAGTATGGAGATTCCTCAAAAAGTTAAAAATAGAACCTACTTTATGATCCAGTAATGACACTACTGGGTATTTACCCAAAGAGTACAAAAACACTAATTCAAAGGGATACATGAATCCTGTGTTTATTGCAGCACTGCTTACAACAGCCAAATTATGGAAGCAGCCCAAGTGTCTACTGATGGACGAATGGATAAAGAAGATGTGGTATATATACAATGGAATATTATCCAGCCATAAAAAAGAATGAAATCTTGCCATTTGCAACGATGTGGATGGAGCAGAGGGTATTATGCTAAGTGAAATAAGTTAGTCAAAGAAAGACAAATAACGTATGATGTCACTCATGTGAAACTTTTTGAAAAGATTTTATTTATTTATTTGACAGAGCAAGAGAGCACAAGCAGGCAGAGTGGCAGGAGGAGGGAGAGGGAGAAGCAGGCTCCCCTCTGAGCAGGGAGTCCATCTGATGCGGGGCTTGATCCCAGGACCCTGGGATCATGACCCGAGCCAAAGGCAGATGCTTAACCAACTGAGCCACCCAGGCGCCCCTGGAATTTTCAAGAAGATTCATTTATTTGAGAGAGAGCTCGAGTCAGGGGCGGGGAGGGGCAGAGGGAGAGGGAGAAGTAGACTCCCCACTAAGCAGGGAGCCTGATGTCCAGCTGACCCAGGACCCTGGGATCATGACCTGAGCTCAGGACAGATGCTTAACCGGCTGACCCACCCACATGCCCCCACTCAGAAACAAATGAGCGAAAGAAAAAAGAGAGAGAGAGAGAGAGAGAAATCAAGAAACAGACACTTAACAGACTACAGAGAGCACACTGCTGGTTACCAGAGGGGAGGTGGGTGGGGGAGGGGTCAAATAGGTGATGGGGATTAAAGAGTGCGTTTGACGAAGAGCACTGAGTAATGTGTAGAACTGTTGAGTCACTATATTGTACACCTGAAACTAATATAACCCTGTATGTTAACTATCCTGGAATGAAAAATAAAAATTAATAAATATTCTGGGCACAAGTCCTTGATCAACTATATGATTTGCAAACCTTTTCTGCCATTCCATGCGTCGTTTCTTTACCTTACTAATGGTACCATTTGTAGCACAAAAGTTTTTAATTTTGACGAAAGCCAATTTATCTACTTTTTATTTAGTTGCTTGTGCTTTTGGTGTCATAGCTAAGAGAAACATCACATAACCCAAGATCATGAAGATTTTCTCCTATATCTTCTAAGAATTTTAGAGTTTTAGCGGTTACATTCGGATCTTTGATTCATTTAATTTTTGTATATAGTGTTAGGAAGTGCTCCAAATTTATCTTTTTTTTTTAATGGGGTACAAAATTTTTCCAGCACCACTTGTTGAAAAAACTATTCTTTTTCATTGAATTTTCTTGACATCTTTGTTGAAAATCAATTGACTGTAAATGTAGCGATTTTGTGGGGGTGGGGTGTATCTCAATTCTCTTCCATTGATCTGTCTATTCTTATACCAGTGCTACTTACTGGCAAAACTTATGATGTGAACATTGTAATAAGTTTTTTAAATCAGGAGATATAATTCCTCCAACTGTTCTTTTTTAAGATGGTTTTGCCTCTTCTGGGTCTTTTGGAATTTTCATATGAATGTTAAGATCAGCTTGTCAATTTCGTCAAAAAAGCCAGTTGAGCCAGCCCACTTTTTATTCTTGCTTGAGAATGTTGTTAAGTGTCTCTGATTCATCTCACCCACTCCCCTTTTCCTCAACCCTTTGTGTTCTATGGCTTGTGCTGTCAGGTTTTTCTTATAAGCTGTTGAACTGGTTTGGGAGGTTTTGATGCAGACACTTTCAATATCTGGCTGTGTTTGGGACAGGGCCACTGTGTGACCTGTACCATTGGCCCAGACAGGTTGTGAGTCTTCAACCGAAGACGTACATTGATTTTAGAGAAGTTAAAATGTGAAAAGAATGTGTGTCTTTGAATTGAAAAAATATGGTACTTGGTTTCTTTTTTCCATCCTTGCCCCAAAGTGTACTTTTCTGCAGAGCAATCAGAATGAACTTTTTAGAAAGTAAGTTGAACCATATCAGCTTTTTGGCTGAAGACCTTCTGAATGACTTTCCATGTCAGCCACCATAAAATACAAACTTTCTACCATTGTGTTCAAGACTTTATGAGATCACTTCCCTTAAACAATCAGCCTCTTGGATGGCATTTCCTCCAGCTCTCACTGTGACTGCTTTGCCCCAGGCATACTGGCCTCGTTGCCGCTGCTCAGACACACCAGGCATCTTCCTGTTTCAGGGATATTGCACTTGCCACTCTCCCTGCCTGGAACGTTTTCCCCAAGATACCCACATAACTCAATCCCTTACTTCTCTCAGTCTCTGCTCAAATGTCACGTCTTAGAAAGGCCTTTTTGCCCAGCTGATCCAGAAGAATGCTGCTACTATCACTCTATCTCCTTTCTCTGTTGATTTTTCATTTTACCACCCACACCTCCATCACCTTCTTCCTCATCTAGAGTGTAAGCTCTGTGAGAGCAGAGACTGTGTTTGGTTTC
The DNA here is from genome assembly GCF_024610735.1 of Ursus americanus. Taxonomy (NCBI): domain Eukaryota; kingdom Metazoa; phylum Chordata; class Mammalia; order Carnivora; family Ursidae; genus Ursus; species Ursus americanus. The sequence goes on along the minus strand of NC_142128.1, from coordinate 14,607,148 downwards.
ATTACCCTGTGCTTAGAATGACCAACAGATAGCAGGTGTTCAATCAGTGTTTGTGGAATAAATGAATAAAGAAACGGATGTGCGAGCACGTGGAAACAATGATGTTTGCCCCCTGGTTAAAAACAGATGAACTGAACTTGAAAGCAGGGGTAGGAAATGCAAACATGTGAATAAGCCTGAAACAGTAGAGAGCAGTGAAGTCTGTGAAAAACTGGAGAGTGCAGGCCCCATGGCAGGGGTCCCTGTTGTTAGGTGTTTCCTAAAGCGTGTTTGTGGCTAAATCTGGCTTAGTGTGTGAATGGGAAGGGGGGCAGGCAGAGGGAGAAGAAACAGACTTTGATCAAAGGTGAAAGGAAATTTAATAACTTGCTTGAGAACAGTAGGGCTCCTCATGAGGATGTCATCATCCTAGAGCTCTGGTCTCCAAAGAGGAAAACATGCTTCCCAGGTGAAGTTCAAGGCAATCTACCAGTCTGTGAGAGGGAAATATTAGGACTTAGAGCCACCTTTATGGAAAAAAAAAAAAACAAAAAACCCAAGCTCTGCTAACGTTTGCCATGGGTACAGAACCCAGGACCCTCAATTTCTGCCTGTGTCTGACAGTCATGGGTCATGGGTGCCACACAAGGACTTCCAGAAGAAAATTTGGGAATAAGGACAGCAAAGGACTTCAGTGCCCTCATTCAGTTATTCACTTTCGGAACATTGTGGCATATTGCGATTTGCTATAAGCTTGTCAAATGGATATATGGATTATAGTATCTAGTCAAAGCTCACATAACCCTCACAAAATGGACAAGTGTCTTCAAATACTTTCTTCAAAGAAATCACAGATCAGAGATAACACTAATCATATGAGGAAGATCTACCACAAGAAGATAGCAAAGCCAGCACTTATCACCAGGGGAGAATAATAATAATCACGTCAGACTTACACATTCAAGCTTCTTTGCTGTGATCATTTATTATAGGTAGCAAAGAAAAATACTTCTGTAGCATTACAAATACATTTTTAAAAGTTATTTAATCGTATTTACTGAATCTTTGGCAGATCTTTTTGCAATTTCTATTTATGTATTTTCATGTGCATAATAATCTAGTACGATTGTACATGTAATTTAAAGTTGAATAAATATGCATATGTTGCAGTAGTGTGTACATTTTAAAGTTTTTACTGATAAGGCTGTATAATCAAACTAGCCTAGAGTCACAGTCCTGGTGTGAAACAGAAGGCCCAGCAAGCCTGTCTGAGCAAGCACTTAAAGCAAAGGGTGTGGGTTATTCCTTTGTCCACATTTCCAGAGTCATGGAGGAAAGGCAAGCCAGAGATATAAACTAACCAGCATCAGGAAAATAAGATCAGCTTTCCTTATCAAGCAACATAGTCCCTTTTTCATAAATGTGAATGACTACTAAGGATCTCCAAATATAAGACAAGGATCAAGATGAATAAATGGAACAAGAAAACACAGAAGAAATAGGTAATTTGGTGAAAAGAAAAACTATATAATTCTAATCAATATAATAAGAGAGACGAGATGTTATGCAGAATCAGAATTTAGAGCTAGAATAGCCAGACAAGGAATGAGAGAATAAATAAGATGTATTTCAGATATAAAGAGGCAATCCAGGAAAGTTCAATATACTTCAATAGAATATTCAGTATTCCACAAAGATAAAAGAGAAATCTAGGGAATAAATTTGCCTTAAAATTTTTTTTTCCCTAATTATTTGTACGAAGTATAACATTGATACCAAAACTTGGTAAAGACAATACAAATTAAAAAATTACAGGCCTAAAGCACTTGTGAATACTTATTTGAATGTTCTCTATGAAATATTCTCAAAAAAGATCCAACACAACATTAAGAAAAGTTTATACCATGGCCAAGAGGGATTTATTTCAGGAATGCAAGGTTGGTTCAATATTTAAAAATTCGTGTCATAATACACCACGTTAAGAAATGTGAATGAAAAGTATCATCTAATTATCTCCATATACGCTGAAAAGACCTTCAACAAATTAAACAGGCTCTCCTGATAAAAACGCTCAAGAAGTCCATTTTTGCCCCAGTGATTTGAGATGTCACTTTTATTATACACTGAAATTCCACATGTACTTGTATCTTTTTCTGGCTATTCTATTCCAGCTCACTGGTCTGTTTTCCTATTTATGTACCAACACTACACTATTTTAATTACCAAAACTTTGTGGTATATTTTAATATTTGGTAGGGCTAGTTGCCTCTCATAGTTTTTATGTTGTGGTGGTTTCCTGGATATTATTGAATGCTTATTTTTCCATTTGAAGTTTATTATTATTTACTGATATTTTCTTTGTTGCACAATATGATCTGTTCTTGTGGTATTCCTTTTGTGCTTGAGAAAATAGATTTCCTGTTATCGGGGTTAAAGTTTAATACATACCCGTAGGTGTGTGGGTTTTTTTTAAATTACAATGTTAATTTTTTTTTATGTCCACTTATCCAATACCACGGATGTGAGACTTAGCCAGGAAATACTTCAATCCCAATGACTTTGGGGTTTTGCCTTTTATTCCATTAGTGAAAGATTTTGATTGGTCCATGCTGTGTTTTGTAGAACTTCACGTATATATACTGTTCATGCAGCTACCTGCTGTCTTTGCAAATTTTCTTAGATTATACTTGGCTTCTCTTTCCTCCCACACTCCCATAAGCTTATTTTTCTGGAAAAAAAATTCATGGTGATCCTGAGTAATGGTTTAAAACCATTTTTATCATTTCCTGGTATCGGATCCCCTGGATCTGGGAAAGATGGGATATCTTGGGATGTGGTACTGAGACACTGTCTACGACAGTGTTGTGCTGAGGATTCTGGGTATGGTCATGGGAGGACAGTGCGGGGAGGGTATCTCAGAGGCTTTGGTTATAATGATAGCCTATAAAATGTTGGACAGACTCTGGAGGAGCTTGACAGAAGTGAGATTTACTGCATACCAGCTCCTTTCTGTTTCTGCAGATTTGCCTTAGCATATCTGGCTCCCAGGGAGACCTCTAGAAGGCATGCTAGGAGGAAAATGAGCTCCAACAGGCTATTTGAGTGGATTTTCATCCCAATTCCCAAACCCTCTAAAATCCTTCCACTCAGCTGAGACTGGCAACTGGTGATAAATAAGACTCACTTTTCTTAATGCCCCAGAAGACAAAAGATATGGCTCCCTTCCCTATTCTCAGCTCCCAGTTGCTACCCCTCTATAACCCATGTTCTTCTCCAAGGTCCTTTTACTTGAATCTCCACATTGGGGTAGCCTGGAGTGACTGGCCTCACCCTGCACTTTCCTTCCATGACCTGAGAGCCATGGGGCCAGCCCCTGCACACTCCACATGTGTGTGGAAAGAGGTGGTGGGACAGGGAAGTGCTGTGAGCTGTTTCAGAAGGGAGCAGGAAATTGATTTGTAGACAGCGTCAAAGCAATCTGAACTACCAAGGGAAGACCTATATTGTGGAGGGAAATTATGCTGCCAACCTTGAAACAGGGAACCTAGATGACATCAATTTTTACAAAGGCTGTGTTTTGATGCACTTCAAAGGACTCCCTGGGGTTAGTCTTGTAAGTTTCATAATCCATCAGCCAACTGAGCTTGTGGAATGATACTTCATCATGAAAATAGACTCATCAGGGAGAGGGTAAGAAGAATCAAAGACAAGTGAGATTTATGTCCCACCGAGTGAAGGAGAGTGACTAGTTTGCTGGGATAATCTTTACCTTTGTGTTGGGGAGTTTCAGCCTGAGCCTGTAAGGAACAGCCGCAGAGTTCACCTTGATGTGGGGCTTACCCACATGGGACATGGGCACCTGTATGAGGGACAAGGACGTAGCAGGACAACAGGCAGCTTGCCTTGTGTTTCCCTCCCCCATTTCCCCTTTCTCCCCTTTGTTCGTCTCTCTCTTCTCTTCTCCCTCCTTCATCCCTTCTGTGGATAACTGGATTTGTTTCTAGAACTCTTGGAAAAAGGAGCAGTAATTAAAAAAAAAAAACCAGAAACTTGTTTTTCTGTGACATTCTCTGTGGGTTATTAATAAACCAATGCATTTCTATTTTGACTGACAGCCCAGGGGAAGCACTAGCATTTCCAGCACATCCCCAGCTCTGGCCATAGCCCTTAGAGAGTCTTAAAGCAAATGGTGGCTGAGATGAATGTGTGAAGCAAGGATGCAGCAGGATTTGCAGCTTTTGGTGCAAATTTGGGTGCTGTAAAGGGGAGCATGACTCTTTCATTTAATAGATTGGGAAACAGAGTCAGAGAAGGTTACTGGTACTAGATCAGTCAGTTTTCAGGAAAAGCCATGATAGAAACAAAATGGAGAGAAGAATGAATAGAAAGGAATTTGGCAAATTGGAGGAAAAAAATGAAACTCAAGCTTGCAGAGGGGAAAAGCTAAATGCAACCTGGAGTTGCCTGTCTGAACTTCAGAAGGCCATAGGTGTCTCTGAAAGTGGGATTCAGCTGGGGTCCAAAATAGGAGGATTGGTGGAAAGTCTACAAGAAGAATTTGGACCTCCATATTCCCTCCCAAGGCCTCCGGCTTCGGTGACTGCCTACCTTCGCAGAACATTGCAGTGTTGCTCCTTGGAGAGGTTGATCTAAATGGAATGTGGGCTCAGGGACCCTGGGCCAGGGCGCTGCAGTGAAACCAGGAGGTTAAGTACAAAAGAATGCATTGAATGGTGCTGGTGTCTCAGTCCCTGCCCCCCTTTGCCCCCTAGAATAACTCATAGTTGTGGTTATATAATTATATACAGTGATTGATAGGTGTAGAAAATAAGCCAATGAACTAATGAGACAATCATTATCAACTCTGAGGTCGAGAAAATGTGTAAGAGAGGAATTGTTTTCGTAGTACACCACTCGGCCATGACTAATATTTATGTAAGCACTGAATATTGATTTAACCAAGAATCATAACTATATTAGGAGGATGAGGGAAGATTTGTAAGAATGTTAAATCTTCATCTCCCATATTAGGAAGTCTATGGCTAATATCTAAAACTGAAAAATCAAGAAATAGTAATGTAAATCTGTCTTTCTATAATGTGAAGGTAAACACATGTACACACACAGCTACAGAACGGTGAAAGCATTTACTGTGTAGAGCAAGAATCGGGGATGGGAGATTTATTTTAAATTTTTGAATGTATACCTTTTCCTGAAGATGGGGCCAAAGGTGAAGAAGGAAGCCCCTGCCCACGCCCCCCCCTTCCCCCAAAGCTGAAGCCAAAGCAAAGGCTTTGAAGGCCAAGAAAGTGGTGCTGAAAGGCTTCCACAATCACACAAAAAAAGATCTGCATATCACCTACCTTCCGATGGCCCCAGACACGGAGTCTCCAAAGGCAGCCCAAATAGCCTTGCAAGAGCGCCCCTAGGAGAAACAAGCTTGACCGCCATGCCATCATCAAGTTCCCCCGATCTACCAAGTCAGCCATGAAGAAAGTAGAAGACAGCAACACACTTGTGTTCGTTGTAGATGTCAAGGTAACAAGAACCAGATCAAATAGGCGGTGAAGAAGCCCTATGCCATTGACATGCCCAAGGTCAACACCCTGATCCGACCTGATGGAGAAAAGCAGGTGTATGTTTGATGGGCTCCTGCCTGTGATGCTTTGGATGTTGCCAACAGAATTGGGATCACCTACACTGAGTCCAGCGTGATAAATCTAAATATAAATTTTTTCACCATAAAAATTTTTTTGAATGTATATAATAGTAGTTAACAGAGATATGATAAAGTGTTTGCATTATAAATATATATAATATATATTAAACATAATGCGTGTATATATGTACGCACACCCATATAGACTGTATATGTAGTCGGTAGAGAGGATGTCACAGTTTGAAAGATATGTCAAAGTCCTTGGGTGTTTGAGAAATGATACCTTATATTTTTAGACTTCAATTATAAAACGTTCTGAAGATTCGAAAGCCCATCTCTTCCACGATGACGGTATTGAGATGAAATAATCCCCCCCCCAAGCAACTCAGCAATGAGAATGTAATATTTTGACTTCCCCTCTTCCAAGCTGCTTCAGGAAACAGCAGGGAAATAAATTTCAGTAATTTATAAGGATGTAACTCAAATAAATCTTGAGGCCCTAAGTACTGACAAAGAAGCAATAGTCAGCAATTAAAAAGTAATTTCAATGTTTACTAACGTCATTTAAAAAATATTATAATAATGGGGCACCTGGGTGGCACAGCGGTTAAGCGTCTGCCTTCGGCTCAGGGCGTGATCCCGGCGTTGTGGGATCGAGCCCCACGTCAGGCTCCTCCGCTATGAGCCTGCTTCTTCCTCTCCCACTCCCCCTGCTTGTGTGCCCTCTCTCGCTGGCTGTCTCTATCTCTGTCGAATAAATAAATAAAATCTTTAAAAAAAATACTATAATGGATCCACTCATAACCCATAGCCACAGTTCCTAGAATGTCCCTTTCTTTCTACTGCAGCTCCCGGACACCTCTGACTCCTCCAAAGTCACCCATTCTTGAAACCCTTAATTCTTTACTCCTTACCCAGACTAATCTCCAAGTATTTTACCTCTCCAGTTCTGTGTCTTTCTACCCATTCTCCTGGTTTTATATCACCAAAGCTCTTCTTGTAAGGTGTGGGCAGAGAGGAAAGACAAAATTGTCTTCAGCGGTTAAAAAAGTCCTGAGAATATTAATTAATGAATTTTGTTCTCATCACAAATGCAAAAAATTATTTTTAACTAATTCCTCATTATAATAAATAAATGAAATGATCATTTAGGTGTTCTTTTGAATGTTTTCATATGAACATTCTTATAAATTATTCATATAAATCGTTATTTTGGAAAAAAAATGGTAAGACAAATTAACTCATACGTAGTGACTCTGAAATGGAAATAACTAGAAGTTTTTAACAAAGTTTTTAAATATAGACATGCACAAAGGATAAGTAATAACACCAGTGCCTCACCACCTGGAATTAATAGATACTAACAGGTTTTTATGTTTGCTTTAGGCGTTTTTTTTTTTTTTAAAGAAACAAGATGTTACATGTTAAATTAAACAAGAGGTTACAAATTAGATTAAATAAATAAGGACCAATGGTCATAGGACTTGGAGAAGTTATCTAACAAGGCAGGCAGGGGTCGGTAGGAAAGGGCAGAAGAGTTCTGAGAGCGGCTCCATGAAGTCTATAAAAGAGAAACACAAAGAGTTATAGCTGGGAACTTACAGCAAAAATGATGATTAATGGTGGGCTGTTAAAAAACCCTTCCTTATAGAAACAATTATCCTTGTATATATGCCCACTTATTACCCACTTCCAGTGTTCCTCATTCCTTTTTATAGATTCAGATTTCCAGTAGTATCATATCCCTTCAGCTTCAAGAACTTTTTCTAGCACTTTTTGTAATACGGGTCTGCTGACAGCAAAAAATCTCTAATTTATCCGAAAATTTCTTTATTCGCTTTCAGTTTTGAAAAATAGTTTTACTGGGTATAGACGTCTAAGTGGACAGTTTTTTCTTTGCACGGGTCAAAGATGTTATTTCATTGTCTTCTGGGCTCCATTTATTGGGTGAGAAGTCGGAGGTTTGTACTATTGTTCCCCTATATGTAATTTGTCCTTTCTGTCTGGCTGCTTTCAAGATTTTCTATAGAACCTTAATTTTTACCTATGATATGGCTATTTTTACCTATGATATGGCTAGGCGTAGGTTGTTTTTGTTTGTTTTTTGGGATTGACTCTTTTTGCAGGCTTGTTAAGCTTCTTATACATAACATTTGATGTTTACAATTAAATTTGGAAAAATGTGGGCCACTATTTCTTTCAAATATGTTGTATTCCCTATTCTCTTTCCTTCTTCTGACACTCTAATCACACATACGTCGGGTTGTTTGATATTATTGCTGTATTTTGAGGTTCTATTTATCTCTCTTTTTAAATACTTCCTGTCTCTGATTCATTTTGGGGTAATTTCTACTTGTTTGTCTTTCAATCAGTAATCTTTATTCTTCCCCCTCCATCCAATTTTCTATTAATCTCATGCTATGAGTTTTTAAAAATTTCATATATTAGATCTTTCAGTTCTAAGGTTTCTACTTGGTATTTTTTTAGAGTTTCTGTATCTTTTCTAAGATTCTTCATCTCTTCACTTACTATATCCATTTTTCTGGTAAAATCCTTTAACATTTTACCACTTAAAGTCTTTTCCTCCTGAATCCTAACTGTGGATCTTTCTATTGACTGCTTTTTTTTTTCTCTTGACCTGTCATCATATTTTCTTATTTCTTCACATGTATAATATTTTTTTTCATTGTACAGGCCTACTTTGTTTTATTGAGCTTTGCTTTATTGTACTTAAAATAAAGGTTTGTGCTCACCCTGCACGAAGCAAGTCTGTTGGAGCCATTTTTCCAACAGCATTTTCTCACTCCGTGTCTCTGCTTCACATTTTGGTTATGGCACAATATTTCAGACTTTTTCATTACGATCGTATTTGTTATGGTGATCTGTGATCAGTGATTTTGACTTGCCGAAAGCTCAGATGATTAGCATTTTTAACAAAATATTCTTAAATGAAGTTATATACTTTTTTAAGAAGGAATGCCTTTGCACACTTAATAGACTCCAGTTTAATATAAACATAACTTTTATATGCACTGGGAAATAAAAAAAAATTCATTTGACTCACTTTATTGTGATTCTAGCTTTGGTGTGATATTAGCTTTAAACGGCCTGGAACCCAGCCTGCGGTATCTGTGAGCTGTGCCTATATAGTGACACACTGTAGAGAATCTGGATTCTGTTATCTTTTTCTGAAGAGTGTTGAGCTATGTCCTAGGAAGTCTAGCAGGTCTGCTGGCAGATCACCTGGATTTTATGGAGGCTCAGCTTTAGGCTTTGTTAAGGTGGGTTCATTTTAATTTAGCTCTTAGTCCTGGGATGTGCTCCTTAATCATAGGGCATGACCTTTTTAGAGTCTTGTTGAAAAGCCTAAAGTCTATACCACACTCCGGTAATCCGGGGTGATGTGAACCCTAAACTGTCTTTCTACTGAAATTCCTGCTCAGCACTTTCCACCTTCCAGCTCTTTTCTTCTGGTCTCAATGGAGTTTTGACCTGTTGCATATGCATTTACAAAGTCAGCAAGAACTTGAGGGGGTATTTATATAGAGATTTTATGGCTCCCTCCTTTCCCTCTCAATTGCAACTCCAAACTCCCATCTTTGACTCTTCAGCCTAGGAAGACTGTTGCTTTTTGCTTAAATTCTAGTTCTGATGCTTCCGGTGGGGTGTTCATTCAGAAAAGCTGGGTAAATGTGACTCTCACAAAGTTTACTTCCATCCTTCCAAGGCTTGTATCCCCCTAATTTCTGCATGCTTTGGGTTACTCTCTAAAGATGTTATACAATTGTTTTAATATCTTGTTAATAATTTAAAATTGTTATGAGCAGGTGGGTTTTGTCTGATACAAGGTCCCCTGCCATTATTTAGAGTTGGAAGAAAAAGAATTAAGAAATAAAGTAGTGATGTCTATCGTCACATCTATTCCACACACTGGAGGTCCTAACAAGAGCAACAAAACGAGAAAAAAGAAAAGGTACTGAACTGGAAAGGAAGAAACAAAACTTGAATTATTTGCAGATGATGATGGAAATCAAAAATAATCTATAGAAAACACTTGAATTATAATAAGAGTTAAGGAAGGGTGCCAGAAATCTGCTGCTTTCTACATACTAGCTTCAGGTCTTTGAAATTATATTTTAAGAACAATAAAGATTTGTCTCAGATTCAGAACAAATTTACCGTCCTAAATCTTATTCACATTTATTTGGTATCTTGAAGCAATTTGAGTTTTGTTCTCTCTTATTTATTATCTGTACCAGAAGAACTTTGGCTAAAAGAGAAGAGATTTCTCTGAGACCAGGTATGGAGAAGACAAGGGACCCCTTGCTCACAGGGTGTGGCATGTGCCTGCTGGAATAGACCAAGGAAGCTAAACCACAATGAGCTCTTTGGAGGCAAAGACTGTATCTTGTTCACCACAGTCTTCCCAGCAGCTAGTGCAAGGGCCTGGTGGAGACTAGGTCTCAATCAATGTTTACTGGAGGAGCATGGTTGTTTTTTAAAAAATATTTGCAGGTCAGGCGCGGAGGAGGAAGTGACCCAATCTGCAGAGGAGCTCTCAGAGGGTCAGTACCATCTGAGGAGAGAGCAGTCGCAGTTGGAGGCTCTTGAACTCCTGCACACAAGGAGTCAGGGAGAAGTTGGAGGAACACCTGGCAGAGGTTGAAAGAGATGATCCAAACAACAGCTGGGAATTTGAACTTTGACCCTCAGGATGGTAAATGGAAGAGAAACTGAAGAGTAACATGGTAGCCAGCCTCCAAGATGGCCCTCAATGATTCCTGCCTCCTGGTATTCGTGTCCTTGTGTAGGCCCCTCCCACACTGAATTGGGACTGGCTGTGTGACCCATATATTAAGGTGCAAGTCATGGTAGGTGACTGCTAAGACTAGGTCACAGAAGGCATTGCAGCTTACAGCAGGGTGTCCTGCATTATTCACTCTGGGAGAAGCCAGCCCTCACGTGGTAAGGGCTCTCAAACGATCCTGCGAGAGACCCATGCGGAGAGGAACAGTCTGGCCAGCCTGAGCTTGCTAACTATGTGAGTGGGCCCCTGGGGGGACAGATTGTCCAGCCCCAGTCAATCCTTCCGATGATTCCAGGCCCAGCAGACATCTGCCCACAACCCCACAAGAGACCCTGATCCGGAAACATTCAACTGAGCCACTCCTGAATTCCTGACTCATGGAAATTATGAGAGAGAAAAAATTACTATCATCGTTTTCAGCCAGTTGGTTTTAGGGTGGTTTGTTACACGTAGTCTGTGAGATTTGGGACTGTGGAATTTCATTACAGTTCTCTTTAGCTATGTCATTTTTATTTTTTATTTTATATTTTTAATTATTTTTAATTGACATATAATTAACATACAGTGTTATATTCATTTCAGGTGTACAATATAATGATTCAGCAATTGTATACATTACTCAGTGCTCACCCCGATAAGTGTGCTCTTTATCTCCTTTATCTATTTCACTCATCCCTCCACCCACCCTTCCCTCTGGCAACCACCAGTTTGGTCTCCGTATTTAAGACAGCCACTGTGGAAAACAGTATGGAGTTTCCTCACAAAAAAAAAAAAAAAAATTATCATATGATCTGGTAATTCCACTACTGAGTATTTACCCAAAGAAAACACACTAATTCAAAAAGATATGTGTACCCCTATGTTTATTGCAGCATTATTTGCAATAGTCAAGATACAGAAGAAACCCAAGTATCCATCCACAGGTGACTGGATAAAGATGTGGTACACACACTGGAATACTACTCAGCCATAAAAAAGGATGAGATCTTGCCATTTGCAACAACGTGGATGGACCCAGAGGGTATAATGCTAAGTAAAATAAGTCACATAGAGAAAGACAAATACCACGTGATTTCACTCATGTGTGGAATTTAAAAAACAAAACAAAGAAAAACAAGAAACAAACAGAAAAACCGACTCTTAAATGCAGAGGACAATCTATGCTATTTCTACGTTTTAGCACCTGTCTTTACGCACCAGAGGCAAGAGCTCTGAACAGCGTCTAGTCCAGCAAATCTGAAGTTGGGAACGTTGTGTTGAGCAGGAGTCCCAGCATGTGAGTGAAAGGACTTCTCCTCCAACAAGGAGTTCCTGAAAGACAAGAATCAGTGCCCTGTGTTTGTATTCCTGCCAGCACGGTTCCTGCCACGGCGTGAGTGACCTTTAAGTGTTCTCTGAATAATGAACAAGTAGAGGTGAGTTTGTCAGAAACAGATTCTCTGGACCTCTGGTGTCTCTTCACCTTCTTCTGATTTCTGGTCTTCCCAGCATACTCCTCAGCAGAGGGCACTGTAGTGCATCCCAGAGATGCGTGAAAATTCATCTGTTGAAATAGGTAATGTCCCCAAGTTTTATGGTTCTGTTATTTTGGGGATAATTGCTTCTTGCAATAAACCCTAGATTTATACCTGACCAGAAAACTACAACCACAAAACACAGCTCGACATTTCTGAAGCCGATGTATCCAGTGGCTGTTGACAGACGCACACATTGATTGACCTCATCTTGGTAATAATACAAAGCTACCCACACTAGCTCTCTAAAAGCTTGGATAAATACAATTTATTTTCATTCTAATGTCAATAGTAACCGAAATGTCTGAGGATAGCCCACAAAGCACTGAAAGATCTGGAAAAGAGAATGCAAGTCTACAGCATGGATGAACCTTGAAAACAGGATAACTAAGTAAAAGAGGCCAATCACAAAGGACCACATATTATAGGATTCCGCTTCTATGAAATGTCCCAAGGAGGCAAACCTATAGAGACAGAAAATAGATTAATGGTTGCCTGGGGCTTGGGGAGATGGGGCAAGGAGGGATTACATCCAAGAGATGGGGAATCTGTTTGCGGGGGTGTGATAAAGATACTCTAAAATTAGGTTGAGGTGATGCTTGCAAAACTCTGTGAATATACTCAAAACCATTGAATTGCATGCTTTAAATGGGTGAATTGTATGGCATATGAATTTTATCTCACAGCTGTAAAAGGGAATGAATAATGTTCAACTAGAATTTTACATTCATCTTGTTACCCTCCAGGTTTAGTCTCCATCTGTGATGGAGATGATGACGTTCCAGGGATGGAACATGCCATCGCCCGTACATCCTGGATGGCATGTGCCAGCAGGGATCCATGTAGGAACATGACTCTTGCGATGCTTGGGGGCTAGTCTGTTTTCTGATCATTGCCATGGTGCCATGAGGGCTGCGTCTATTCACCGATAATGAGCAGCCGGGATGAGAGTCAGGGCTCTCATTCTAATCACCAGTCCCACTGCTGGAGCCATGGCGGCTGACCTGGAGGCTGGCTTGGTGCCCTTGCCCTGCTGGCTTTCACTAGGGGTCTAACGGAGTTTGTGGCCATGGGAAACAGCAACCCCAGTACAACACAGGTGGCAAGGCTTTGCTTCCGATTCTCACTCAACTTGCATCCAAGAGGGGCCTCCTCCCAATTTGCATGGCAGCTCCTAAAATAAGCCCCTCCCAGAAGGTGGTACTCTCTGGAACCAGTGATCTCAGTGATTGGGAGAAAAGCAAAATCCATTTTTAGAAGAAGCATCAACAGCTGAGAATTAGCGGTTTGGCTTCTAGTTCTGGCTGTGTAGCTGAGTTGACCAAGATGACTCCCTGAGTCCTCTCTGACCTCGGGTATGTCAGTACATTGAACTTCATATGGCAGTCCAGGCTTAGAACTGTCAGGTAGTCCTCAGTTCTTAATTCCATGAGTTATTGCTTTACACTCTTGCACCTGCCACGAGGGGTGAGGCTGGGAGCGTGATGGGGCACTGGAGAAGCTGCCTTTGACAGCGTGAGTCTATTGTTTGGCCTCTACGGTTTGCCGCATATCTTGGTCAAGGGGAAAATTCTGCCCATTATATGATATTTGCAGGAAGGCAATGTAACTCATAGCATCTTAAATGGCATCCTGCCTGAAAGAACATCCAGATGTGTTCTACTTGCACAAAAATGATGCTTCTTGTTCCTTCAGGGCCTCTGGTCACTTAGCAAGAAGAAAACAGTGCAGCCGACTGTGGTGGCCTTCCTCTCTTCTCCTCTAGTGCCCATGATCCCAGTCCCTCCCCATTGCAGCCAACTCTGCAGAGAGCAGAGGCTCCCCTAGCAGGAGGCGGCGTTGTTTGCGCTTAGCAGACCTGCAGACCCTTGCGAGGAGGCTCGCTGAATGAGCCTGGATAGAAAGAACTATGGTCAGACTGCCAGGCTATGATTCAGCATATGTAATATATATTCATTGTACAAAATGTGGATGATACAAAAAATAGAGAGAAAAACTTACCCGTCGTCTCACCACTTAGAAAGCCACATTAGTCAATAGTTTCCAATTTTTGAGCATTATTTTAAGCACTAAACATTCTGCTGTGTAATAGCAGACATTATGTAATGTAATTTTCACAAACATTCTTTGAAATAGGTGCTATTATTTCCTAGTGTAGAGAAAGAAACTGTTTCAGAGAAGTTAGGCAACATGCCCAAGGCAGCACAGCCAGCAAATGGCAGAACTGAGATTAAAATCCAGGTCTAATTGATTCCAGAGTCCTTGTACTATGTGACCTTCCCTCTTAACATTTTGTGCTATTTTCTGTCAGTTGTTTGTTGTTGTTGTCTGTCTTCGTGGGTTTGGTTTTGCTCTGTCTTTGCATAATTGCAGTCATACTGTATTTTCTAGAGGCCTCCTACCTGCCCGACTCCCAAGCCCTCAGGCCCTCTTGGGTATTAGAGCTATGCAAAAATTCACGCTGTAGACAAAATCGTTTCTGGAGGACTCCAGCGCGCTCTGCCAACATGGAAGCTCTTTTTCTATTTGGCAGGGAGAAGTCATGCTCTCTTTTTCAATCTTTCTTCAGGTCCTAATCTCTTGAAGATTTACTTGCAATCCTTTGCCTAAAAAAGCAAAGACTCAGAAGAGAGTTATCTGTATCTGGGATGATCTCCACTGGGCTGTCCAGAGAGCCTTGGCTAGGAGCCGGGAGGCCTGGCTGCATGTGAGTTCCCAGGCGTGTGTGGACTCCCTCACACCTGAGGTGTACCAAAGACGTAGGAGTACATATCCCAGCAGCCCTGGAACGCGGGTGCTGAGGAAGGGTCAGCGTGGGGACTCTGCAGGGAACATAGCCAGATCATACTGTGAGGGAGCAAGGTGGGGGACCTTCAGGTTGGGGCCGCAGCATGGATCTGCCCCTGGACAGGGCGCCTCCCCACCAGACCTTTCCTCCCATCCTCATCGACTCTTAGAACATACTCTCTCACTTCGTCCTCTCCCCACTGTCTTTTTGTTCTGTCCAGTTTTCAGGAACATCAAATATAGGCTCTTTCAAGAGGCTCCCTTGAGGCAAACAGCCAAGAAGCAACATGGAGTTCTGCAGTTGGTCAGGTGAGCCAGCTTGATGGGATTTAGCCACTTTAATAAAGAGAGACTCTTCCTGGAGACTCACTGTCCTCGGCCTGATCCCTCACACTTCAGAAGACATCAGGCTGAAGCTGTGAGAAAAATCTTATAACGAAAAGAGCTCCAAACTCTGCTTTCTTACATCTGCTAAGAATATTTACAGATCAGATTGTGTCAGAAATCAGAGTCCCAGGAGGGCTGGGACCATAGGTACTCAGCAAGTGTGTCTTGAGATGAAGTGAAAGAAGCTATGATGATTCTTTTTGGTCAAGGAAGAATGATTTTTCTTTTTTTTCCTGCATGTTTCCAAAAAAGGGACGCCCTCTTGTGTGTGTCCTGGAGGAGGGGTATTGGGGTGGAAACCTCCACACCCATTCCCACCACTTCCTTGCTTCTTACTTGAGCATATAGTGGCTGATGTACCCACAGAACCCAACAGTCCTTGATCCCCATCATCAGGAGCTGAGCCACTGTGCTTCAGAAGCAAAAAAGTATTCTACCCCACCTATCTAGACCATCTGCCTCAGCTTCCGGTTCCCATGAGTAAATGCACCGGCTAGTTTTGAGAAGTAGCTGGGTATATAAGTCAGGCCTGTGGTCCTCCATGAAACTGGCAGTGTAAGAGGAGACCCACCAGGAATCTGGTCCAAGGGCCATGTACAACAGAGTTTAGCAGAAAGCTCTATTCTTTGAGATTATTAGGTACTATCTGGACCATTAATAAGAATAATTCTCTCGTATCCGTTTGGCCACCCATTGTGTGCATTCTCTTATCAACTAGAATGCTGGAGAAAAGAGGGAGTGATCCTTAAGCCCTTTAAACACTAGCAACTTCCAAGGTACTTATCCTTGAACTCAGGCTCCAATTGCCCTAAACACTGATCTCTCTACTTTCTCATCCCCAACAGGGGAATTTTCTTTCCTGGTCTCAAAGCCCAGAAGAAGTTTCTCCCCCATCTTTGTCATATGTGTCAAACCTTTATAACTTCCTATTTTGATCCTCACCTGGAACCTACTCATCTTTTCTTTTTTTCATACTGTTCTTTTCAGCTTCTCTACCCCCGCAGATATTTGTCCATTCCCAACCCACATCAAAGAGCAAATAGAGACACGGCCACATCTATGATGATTATACTTCAGTGTGATACACACATGTTGTGTTATGTGTACGTGTGTACCACACTCCCCTGAACGTCCTGGATTTTGAGCCCTTTAATATTTTTTATAGAAGCAACATAAATTTTGCTCCAGATGTATTTTATAACTTTTTAATTAAAGTAGCTATTAAAATCACTAATTTTGGTGTTTTGCAAGAAAATTTACTAGCATAGTACATAGTAGGCAATCAATGAATATTTGTTATGAATGGATGAATGAAGGAAGGACATGAAGGAAAAATAAATGGTGGTAGTAACATTTTTAAAATATTGTATTTTTTTAAAATCACTTTTTAGAGACCTATATATGATAAAGAGCATAAATAAATACTATCATAGTATAAAAAGGGTATAATACAGACGATTTACAGATTTACATATGCTATTACTATAGTTATCTCTGTTGAGAATTCCATTTGCATTGTTATTATGTCTACATTTCGTCCAATAACAGTGAACTCTTAAATTAAGCAAAATGAATATAGCTCAAGTTAGCTTAAGCACAACGTGTATATAGACAGCACCACTTCAATTTTCTTTGAATCCTTATTTTTAAATGACATTTATATGTAGTTTTGAAAAAATGTTTTAATTAAAATAGTGAAAATTTTTAAAATAAATTTTGTGATGATTCACAATCACAACTATTAATGGTACATCA
Organism: Ursus americanus; assembly: GCF_024610735.1. Taxonomy (NCBI): domain Eukaryota; kingdom Metazoa; phylum Chordata; class Mammalia; order Carnivora; family Ursidae; genus Ursus; species Ursus americanus. The sequence continues at coordinate 14,590,260 of NC_142128.1, read as the reverse complement.
AAAATGGTGACACGGGTAGGAAAGGCTGTGGGTTATATACCTGTCTTGCAGGCCAGGTATAAGAGACCACCCTTTTCTCTCTTGCTCAAGAAGCTATAGGACTTTCATTTCTGGTCAAGGTGGAGTAACAGGGACCAGATTTCCTAGTACCCAGCCTTAAACAAACTAAAAACAAACTACATAAAAACGTTTCGAGACATTGGACATCAGACCAAAAAATGACAGTTATCCCTAAGAGATGAAAAAAAAAAGTGAGGTGAGCCTTATAATTTATTCCTGGTTTACTCCTTTGAGAGAATACCCAGATAGTGTTGCAGGGAGGGGAAAGCCAGGCAGAGCCTGACAGACTTCCTCAGTTGAGAAGAGATAGCTGACAGTCTGGGGGGATGAAGGAGGCTAGAATTCAAAGGCCTGAGAATCAGGGAGGAGAAGCCACCCAGAGGAAGTCTGTGATCTGCAGAGGGCAACCCCTAAGTATTGAGCTGAATACTGATTAGTACATGCATGTGAAAACTACTTAAGACTAGTAAGAGAACCATCTGGGAGGATGAGAGGTAACAATCTTTGACACTTACACAGGCTGGCAATAAAGCTTACTCCTACCAGAATAGAAAAACTCAGGATTCATGGGACATTGGGTGAAGTACACAAAGGGTTTTTTTCTCAATAGAATAGCTAATTCAAATCACTGCTGTGGACCCACCTAACAAATCTTAAAGTAAAGACCCAAATATTTAAAACTTACCAAATAGCTGTTTCATAGAAAAAAAATCTTAAGAATATTTATAATAATAAAAAAATAGCCATCACCCAACAAGGTGAAATTCAGTGGGTTTTTATTGGATACCAGTGTCCGGTATCCAATAAAAAATTACCAGGTATGCAAAAAGGCAAGAAAATATGGCTTCTCATTATTGAGAAGAAAAATCAATAATCAAAACCAACACAGAGTTTATAGAGATGTTAGAATTAGCAGATAGGATAATGAAGCAATTGTGAATGGTATTTCATATGTTCACAAAGTTAAGTGGAGACATGGGGATATATCTATCTATCTATCTATCTATCATCTATCTATCTATCTATCTATCTATCTATCTATCTATCTCAAACTTCTAGAAATAAAATGCACAATATCTTAGATGAAGAATACACTGGATGAAATTAATAGCAAATTAGACATTTCAGTATAAAAATGACTTTTTAGTGACTGGAAGCTATAGCAATAGAAATTATCCAAAATAAACCACAGAGAGAAAAGAAAGAGAAGAGCATCAGTGAGCTGTTGGGACAACTTCAAGAAACCTATAAATGTGTTACCTATAAATGTGTAACTTGAGTCCATGACAAAGGAGTTCAGACTTCTTCACAAAGCAGAAAAATATTTGAAGAAATAACGGCTCAAAATTTCTCAATTTGATAAAAACTATAAACTCATAGATGCAAGAAGCATAAGAAACTTAGCAACACACACACACACGCACACACACACACACAGACACACACCAAGGCATATCATATTCAAACTGCTCAAAACCAGTGATAAAGAGAAAATCAAAAAAGCAGCCAGAGTGAAAAGACATGTTATATGTAAAAGAACAAGATGAAGATGACAATGGATTTCTTGTTAGAAGCAAAGTAGGTGAGAGGACAGTGGAACAACATCTCTAAAATATGAAAAGAGTAAAAAACAAACAAAAAATACATTTCACCCTAGAAGCAAAATATCTTTCAAAAGTGAAAGCAATGGAAGGAGTTCTTTGGATATAAAAAATTGAAGGAATTGATGCCCAGCAGACTCCCAGTATGTGAAATGTTTAAGTTATTCTTTCAGGCAGATGGGAAATAATCCTGGATGAAAATATAAACCTGCACAAAGAAATTAAGAACACTGGAAATGACGACTACTGCAGTACATATGCAATGTTTTCCTTTGTTATTTAAATTTATTTAATATATATTGACTGTTTAAACAAAAATAATAATGGACTATTGGATTTATAACATGGGAAAGTAAAGTGTATGACAACAGTAGCACAAAGGTTGGGAATGGAGAAATGGGAGAATACTTGTATAATATTCTTACATGTACGTGAAGTGATATGATATCACTTGAAAGTAGAAAGTCATAAGTTAAAAGTATATTCTGTAAACCTTGAAGCAACTTCTAAAATAACAAAACAAAGCCAACAAAGGAGATAAAATGGAATTATACAAAATATATTCACTGAACACACAAGAAGATAGGAAAAAAGGGGAAAGTGACTCAAGAACAAATAGAACAAATAAAAAACAAATACCAAGAAGATGTACTTAAATTTAACCATAATGGTAGTCATACTAGATATAAATGGACTAAACAGCCCAATAAAAAGGCAGAGAAACTGGATTGGCTATAGTGATATCAGACAAAATAGATTTCAGAGCAAAGAGTATTCCCAGTGATTTAAAAAATGTTGATTTCATAATAATAAGTAGATTGATTCATCGAGAGGGCATAATGATTCCCAGTAACAAAGCTTCAAAATATCTGGAACAAAAACTGATGGAACTGCAAATAGACAAGTCCAAATTAGAATGGAAGGTTCCGATACCTCTAAACTAATACTTGAAAAAAAAACTAGAAAGTCACTGAAGATACAGATTGAACACTGTCAACCAGGTTGATCTATATGGCATTTATAGAACATATAAAGTCTCAATAAATTGCAAACAATTTCTCAGTAGAAATATGTTGTATGACTGCAGTGGAATTAAATTAGAAATCAAATTAAATTCTAAATCAATAACAGAAAGAACTCTTAAAAATCTCCAAATATTTGAAAACCAAATAGCACATTTTAATTTTTTAAGTTTTTATTTTAAAGATTTATTTATTTTTTTTGAGGAGGAGGGGCAGAGGAAGAGGGAGAAGTGAAAGCAGACTCCCCACTGAGCATGAACCCCCCCCCCCGTGGGGCTCATTTCTATAACCCTAGGATCACAACCCAAGTGGAAATCAAGAGTTGGACACTCAACTGACTGAGCTACCCAGGCTCCCCTAAGTTTTTATTTTCATTCCAGTTAGTTAACATACAGTGTAATATTAATTTCAGGTGTACAATATAGTGATTCAGCATGTCTATACAACACCTGGTGCTCATCACAAATGCACTCCTTAATCCCCATCACCTATGTTACCCATTCTCCCACACTTACTTCCCTCTAGTAACTATCAAATTGTTCTCTATAGCTAAGAGTCTGTTTCTTGCTTTATCTCTCTCTCTTTCCCTTATTTTTTGCCCTTTGTTTATTTCTTAAATTCCACATCTGAGTGAAATCATATGGTATTTGTCTTTCTCTGACTGATGTATTTCACTTAGAATCAAATAACACACTTTTAAATGAACCATGGGTCAAAGAAGAAATAAAAAATGAAATTAGAGAGCATTTTGAGTGGAATGACAATAAAAATACAACATATCAAAACACGTGGGATGCCACTCCAGCAGTACTTATAGCAACATGTATAACACTTAGAGAAGAAGAAAGGTCTTAAACCAATAACCCCAGCTTCTACCTTTAATACTCTAAAAAATAAAGAGCAAAATTAACTCAAAACAAGTTAAAATAAAATAAAATATCAGAATAAAAAAATCAGTAAAAAAAAAAACAGAAAACAAAAGAGAATATCAACGAAATAAAAATTTGGTTCTTTAATAAGATCAGTAAAATTGAGAGATTCTACATACAGTAAATGGATATTAGGAAATACTATTAATAGCTTTTTCCCAACAAATCTGAAAATATAAATGAAACATAAACTCTTTTGAAAGATACAAACTATCTAAGCTTACTTAAGAAGAAGTAGATAATCTGAAAACCACTATGTCTAGTGGAGAAATTGAATTTGTAGATTCAAATATTCACGCATATAAATTTTTGGACCTAAGCATTTTTATTGGTGAATTCATTTAATGAAAAAATAATACCAAATCCTGGACAAATTCTTCCAGACAGTTGAAAGGAAGGGAATGTGTCCTAATATATCACCCTGATATTAAAAACAAGACAAAGACATCGTTAAAACAACAACAACAACAGCAAACTGCAGGTCAATATGCGTCATGAATATAGATGCAAAAATTCCAAGCAGATGTTTGGCAAATCAAATCTAACAATATATAAAAAGGATAAACAAATGGAGGTTATTCCAAGAATGAAGGGTTGGTTTAACAGTTGAAAATCAACCCATGTAATTCATCTTAACAGACAGAGTAAAACGTTTCGCAAAATCCAACATCCATCCCTGAAAGATAACTTCGGAAAACTGGGAGTGAAGGTTGCATTTTCCATCTGATAAAGGATATTCTATGTTTTCCTCTAAATTTAGGAATAAGATTAGAATGTCTACTCTCAACCATTCTATTTAACATTGTATTGGAGATTCTGGGCACAATAAGGTAATAAAATGAAATAAAAGGCATCCATATTGGAAAAGAAAAGTTGGAAAATGAATTCTACACCGATTATAAAGCAACAGTAATTAAGACAGTGTGTTATTGTCATAAAAGTAGACAAAAAGTCAATGGAATAGAAATGGAAAGTCCAGAAATACACCTGCACTTATCTGGGCAGTTAATTTTCAACAAATGTGCAAAGTCAATTCATTGAAGAAAGGCTAGTTTAGTCTATTCAATAAACAGTGCTGTAACAATTGAATATCCAAATGCAAAAATGGGACTTAAATTCATACCCTGTATTATATAGAAAATTAACTCAAAATGAATCAAAGACCTAAATATAGAACCTAAAATTATGACACTTCTAAAAGAAAATATACAAGAAAATGTTGTGACCTGTGTTAAGCAAAAGTTTCTTTTTTAAATAGTTTATTGAGGTATAATTTATATACAAAACATATTTAATACATACAGTTTGATGAGTTTGAACATATGTATACACCGACGGCACCATTATTACCATTAAAGTAATAAACAGATTCGTTATCTCCAAAAATTTCCTTGTGTCCCTTTGCTTGTTTCTGGGGTGTGTGTAGTAGGAACACTTCATATGAGATCTACACTCTTAAAAAATTTTAATTCACAACACTGTCTTAACTGTAAATACTAGGTTGCAAAGAAGATCTCTAGAACTTACCCATCTGTATAATGGTAACTTTATACCAATTGAACAGCAAAGTCCCCATTCTCCCTCACCCCATTCCCTAACAGCCACCAATGTATTCTCTGCTTCTCTAAGTTTGACTATTTCAGGTACCTCATATAAGTGGAATCAAATGTCCTTGATAGAAAAATGGATAAAGAAAATGTGATTTACACATACGATGGAATATTATTCAGCCTTAAAAAAGAAGGAAATCCTACCATTTGCAACAACATGGATGGACCTGGAAGACATTATGCTAACTAAAATAAGACATTATGCTAAGTGAAAATGATTTTCCTAGAGGCAAAAATGTATTAAAAGCCAAAAACATGATCCATATAATTACAAACTGATAGAATTCATCAACATTTTATTTTTAGTTCATCAAAATTTTAAAAATTCATTTGTAAGAGAATGAAAAGACAGGCACAGAAATGTATTTGTGGGAGAAAGTATCTGCAAAGCATGTATGTTATACCAGTTTTGTATCCAGGATATATAAAGAATTTTCAAAACTCAATACAAAGTAAAATACAAGAACATGTATTTCACCAAGAACTCATATGGATAGCAAAGAAGCTTATGAATAAGAGATCATACATTAGTCTTAGGGACAAGCAAACTAAAACTGTAATGTACACCCCATAATTTATTGTTTTGATCAGGTTATTTGTAAATGTTGATTTTATTTTTTCTACCCAATTATTTTTGGGTGTCAGGACACTACACTGATCAGGGAGAGTCAGTGGTGGGGCAGTATTTAAAGACAGGCAGACAGATAACCCTTACTAGGCTTTGAGGTGTCAAGGGCTTCCTCTCTGCTTCATACCCTCAATGAAATAAATCTGTTCAGAATGGCTGGGATGCTTATGGCATGTACTGATTACGGATGTCCCAGAGTCTTCATTCATTCATTCATTCATTCATTCATTCATTCATCACTTGTCTCCTGTCTTCCAGGCAATGTCCTAGGTCCTGAGGCTATAAAGATGAATACTACATAATCCCTGCCTTAACAGAGCTTAGAAATTAATGGGTAAGGTAAGGATGTAAGAAAAATGCTATGTGAATTCAAGTGTAATAGAGAGATTGCACAGAGGAGAATTTGGAGAAGGGCACATTGTCCTGGGAGAAACCAGCAGACACAGAGATGACCCTTGGCAAGGTGATAAAAAGAGGAGCAGGTGATGATCTCTAGGAACATCCATTAGGTCTTTTCTTTTCTTTTTTTCCCAAGATTTTATTTAGTTAATTTGTCAGAGAGCGAGCACAAGCAGGGGGAGCGTCCGGCAGAGGGAGAAGCAGGCTCCCCACTGAGCAAGGAGCCCGATGCGGGACCAGTTAGGTCTTTTCTAACTCTCCTGTGAACTGCTTGCTACACGTCTCTTCCCTAACTCCCATTTCCAGCTTGTTCTTTGCTTCTTTTGATACAATTCTGCCCTTCAGGTCTCAGCTCAATGGATCCTTTCTCTTCCATGTTCTCAGGACTCACCTTTGCTTTGTAGCTCTTATTCTGACTGCAGTTTCACATTCCACACACTTATTTGGTTGCTTTCTCCCTACAATGGGACATAGTCTCCAGCAGAAGACTGCCTCTGTCTGATTTGCTAGCTTTCTCCACCTCCAGCACCTGATGGCATCTGGCACATGGTGTGTGTTCAGCACCTTTGGGTGGAATGAATGAATGAGGGAATGAATGAATGAGTGAATGAATGAATGAATGAATGAATATAGAGTTTGAAGAGAAGCTGAAAAGCAGCTCTGAATGATACAGGTTGGTAGTGTTTGAAGGCTGAAGGGGTTGTTTTTGCAAACCTCCAGAGTCCCGGCAGCCAGAGGCTGAGATGTGCTGTGAGCATGTCCAGGAGAGTTCCACTATCTCGAGGGACTCGAGAGACCTCAATCAAGAGGTGACGCTTTCTCTGAGGGCTGGGCTTTGTCAGCTGAGGTCACTCCAGAATGCCCAGGAGCTCTCAACCATATCCACAGTAGATGCTCTTCTTCCATGTCCGGCATCGTTCTTTGTAGGGGCCAGGTTGTTCAGTTTTCAAATAATCTTGGGCATTCTGTGCCACAAAACTCATTTCCTCAGGGAATTCATGAAGATCTGCTTGGGTAGTGTGGGAAGTAAAGCATTCTAAAATAGAGGAATATAGTTACGTATCTGAAAGATCTGTGTTTGACTGTTGCCTTGACCACTTTCGAGCTGTGTGATATTTATTTGGAAAACGGGATAAAGTTGTCTTTGTTCAACCTTTTCATGAAAAGGTTTACATTAGATAAGGTCAACAAATCAATAAATGATTTAGAATGAACACAGGCAGATGTGAAGAACCCAGTAATTGGTAATGTTGTCAGAATTACCACTATAGATACTGCATTAGGAGGATTTTTTTTAATAAGATTTTATTTATTTGACAGAGAGAGACACAGAGAGAGAGGGAACACAAGCAGGGGAAGCGGCAGAGGGAGAGGGAGAAGCAGGCTCCCCACTGAGCAGGGAGCCCCATGCAGGGCTCGATCCCAGGACCCTGGGATCATGACCTGAGCCAAAGGCAGACGCTTAACAACTGAGCCACCCAGGCGCCCCGCATTGGGAGGATTTGATCTCCCAGGTTTGGGAGAGTCCAGAATGGGTACTGGAGCATGTCACGAGGCAAGCACAGGAGTAATCTAGACGAAGAAGTAGAGGAAGAGTGTTTCAGGGTGCGGGAATGATGAAACTCAGGCAAAGTCAAGGAAGGAAGAGGCCAGTGTGTTCGGGGCTCTGTATGGACCAAAGTACATGGGTGTCGTTGTGGGATTTTGAACACTGCAGGTCTGCGTCTGAAGACATTTCCCCCAGAGCCTGGCTTTCCTAGGTTCTAGGGAGATCTTTACAACCCAAACACAGAGTTAAGAAAAACATCTATATCTTGGAAATAAGGCAAAGAAAGAACAACATCTTCTTTTAGTGTCACACAGGGGCGTTGTTGAACAGGCCCCAAAGCATTATTTAATTATAGGGGAATGTACCTTTGTTTCACTCACTATTCGTCATTGATGAAAAGCCCAGACATCATGGAGTTACCTGTTAACGTGACGATTTTTTTTTTTCCTGGTGGAGATGCAATTGATTTCTGTCTGGCAGAAAAGATAACTCCAAATGTTTCACGCACTCTCAGGACATTAACCAGTTTTGTGTCTAACCTAACAACTTTATTCTAACATGCTCTTTCCAAAAGCCTATAAATACCCAGTTCCTCAAAAACTTTTCGAATCAGCTTTACCCTACCCTCTGATTCTCTCATTTAAAAGTTGAATACATCTTTGACGTGTGTTCGTTCTCTATTTGCATGAAAACCGTGTTCTTAACATTTGACCCCAACATTTTAGCCAAAAATCCCCATGAAGGAGTGAGTGATAAAACTGGAAAGGCTGGAATCATTTTTTCAGTTTTAGCCTTGGGATACTCAGCTGAAAGGGGACTCGGGAGTACCTTAAGTAGTGGGGAAAATTACTCTGAAGGTTAGTAGGGAGTGTTGCAAGTCAGGTGGGCACCTTGGGAGCTTGGCAGCTTTGGTCAATGGGCAGGGGAGCTGATTAGCTAAGCAAGGGTGCATGAGTTTGTTTGGGGCCAGTAAGGACCCTGGCCCAGCAGATGGGACAGACGGGAGGGTTCCCTGCAGCAAGTAAGATCAAAGTCGGATCGGTAGCAGCATCTCGCCCCATAGTTTGCCACATGTAAATCTGTTGAAGGCAGGGCTTGAGCCAGTAACTGGCCAGCATCCAGGGGGTAGGCAGCAGATTCTGCCCCTTGTGGGAGGGTTAGCGAGGGTTTTCAGGCTGCAGGGGCCTACTTTCCAATAAAAAACTGGAAACAAGGCAAAAGGTTCTTGGGTCAGATGGGTTGGGGGCAGGTAAGAGCAGGAAGACTGCAGTTTAGGAACATGTGGGGTCCTGGGGTTTAATCCCAAATATTCCAGCTACTGTGCCTGAGATGAGTAAAATCTGCCTGCATTGTCTCTTTTGTCCATTCTTCCATTCGACAAGAACGGAAGGCCTGGTAAATGCCAGGCTCAGGCGGCAGGTGGGAAGGTTTCTGTGACTGTGGTGGATAGGGCTGGGGGAGGCAGTATGGGCATGCCATGTTTTGTCTTTCGATTGGCTCGTTTCTCTCGCCTTCACTGGGGTGGGATTGGGAGACCAGCAGTATTCTGTTTAGCAGGACTGAATGGGACCTTGTTATGACACCCCAAGTGGTGGACAACTGTCATTTTTGTTAACACTCAGCTCTTTGGACCACCCCACCTGTGTTGGGAGAATCTCCCAGATCATGTGTCAGTGCCTCCCCAACAGAAAGCTAGGGAACCAGCCTCCCCAGACACCCTTGCAGCTGGAGGCAGGCAGGTGACTGAGGGTTTTTTTTTTTTTTTTTTTTTTTTTTACCAGTCCCATGCTCCCTGGAAAGACTGCACTTTGGAAACAAGTGACCCACAGAGCCAGGGGACCATATGGGCTCCACTTTGGCAAAGGCGACGCAGAGCCACTCAGCCTTCAGAAAGAGTGCAGGCCCAGCCTATGCCCAGTGATGAGGCGGGCATGTTTCCTCGTGGAGGCTGGGGGATAAGCACCTGCTGATTGCTCACAGCCCGTCGGCAGCACTTGACTCAGGCCAGTCACTCTGCAGCCCTGAAGGTTTCCAGGCTCTTAATGGGCTCCCTCTCCAAAGGAGAGTCCGGTTAGACACATCTGTCTCCACTTAGGGATTTACCTGAACGTCTAGAGATGTTTCACACACACAAAATTCTGGGGAGCAGTTAGAAAACACTATAAGCTCTGTCTTGCCTGTTTCTTTAATTGAAGTGTAGGATGCTTAAGGGTACTGGATCCCTTTCATCAGGGAGAGAACCGTGATTGGTTATCCCTGACAGACCCTCCTTCTGGATATGAATTCGCCTTCCCTGATACTAAGCTGCTGGCAACATTATTTGTGGACTTACAGAAAGCTTTACTCACTATTTATGGTATCCCACATAACACTTTTTAAAAATTAATTAATCAGGGGCGCCTGGGTGGCACAGCGGATAAGCGTCTGCCTTCGGCTCAGGGAGTGATCCCGGCATTCTGGGATCAAGCCCCACATCAGGCTCCTCTGCTATGAGCCTGCTTCTTCCTCTCCCACTCCCCCTGCTTGTGTTCCCTCTCTCGCTGGCTGTCTCTATCTCTGTCAAATAAATAAATAAAATCTTTAAAAAAATTAATCAAGGAGCTCATTTACAGAAAAGGAAATAAGGATATATAAAAACTAACGTCTCTTCTATGCCTGGCCTGACTCAGGGTGTGCCTGTGACTGATTGAAAGCAGGCAAGAAATCTATCCTCATTGCACACCCTCACAAAGTAGGTATATAAAGTCAGATCTTGCAGTAGGCAGGCTGTGCCGTGTTTCCATTGCCATTTCCCAGTTACGTGTTGTGCTATTTACTGAGCAGAATCTCTGGGCCAAACGCTTTATGTGCATTATGGCACCGATGCAGTTCTCATAAGAGCCCATTTTCCACATGAGAAAACCGAGGGCCAGAGAGGATAAGTTTCGCAACACTACCTAACTAAGAACTTCAGAGTTGGGCTTGGAACCCACTCATGCCCATATTCTTTTCACTACATTATGTTCCTCCTTTTTATGAGGAACTAAAGGGGGAGATTTTATTTGCTTGTCTATTTATTTATTGAAGTATAGTTGACACACAATGTTACATTAATTTCGAGTGTGCAACACAGTGATTTCACAAGTCTCTACAATATGCTATGTTCACCATCTGTGACCATACAATGCTATTACAATATCATTGAGTATATTCTCAATGCTGTACCTTTCATCCCTGTGAGTTATTCATTCCATATCAGAAAGCCTGTATCTCCCACTCCCCTTCATCCATCTTGCCCAACCTCCCATTGAAGGGGAAAATTTTTACACCGTTTCTCATCACTCTCACTCTTCCCTCTCTCCATTTTTATCCTGAATTAGACCCATACTCCACAATTTCAAAGGACATTTGAGAGTAAGGGTTGCTTATGAGTTATCCAGTTAGGAAAGGGAATACTGATTCAGGCCACCTCTCCTCGACTGAGTTCAGACAAGATTAAGGAAAGAGATGTTATAGCTTATTAGAAAGGGACAGTAATCAAAACAGTGTGATACTGGGATAGGATCGATAGCTGTATCAATGGAATAGAATTGAGGATCCAGAAATAAACCCATGCATCTATGGCCAATGTATTTTGAAATAGATGTCAAGATCATTCAATGGGAAAAGAATAGTCTTTTCAACAAATGGTGCTGAGACAATTGGAAATTTACTTGAAAAAGAATGAAGTTGGATCATTACCTCACACCATACACAAAAACGAACTCAAAATGGATCAAAGACTTAAGTGTAAGAATTAAAACCAGGGGCACCTGGGTGGTGCAGTCAGTTAAGCATCTGACTCTTGGTTTCAGCTCAGGTTATGATCTCAGGGTTGTGAGATCGAGCCCCGTGTTGGGCTCCTCACTCAGTGTGCAGTCTGCTTAAGACTCTCTCTCTCCCTCTGCTCTTCCCCACTGTGTGCTCTCACTCTCTCTCTCAAATAAATAAACGTATCTTTTTAAAAAACCCTAAAACATAAGGCTCAGAAGAAAAAATAGGGGCAAATATTCATGACCTCGGATTTGGCAATGAATTTTCAGATATGACAAAAAGGTACAGGCAACAAAAGAAAAACGTAAATTGCACTTTGTCAAAATTTTCATGGTGAGCACTGGGTTATGTATAGAATTGTACGCCTGAAACTAGTATAATACTGTATGTTAACTATACTGGAATAAAGATAAAAAGCTTAATTAAAAAATGTGCTCCAGATCTTCCAAAAAAAAAAAAGAGAAGATTATCAATAAATGAAAAGACAACCTACAGAATAGAAGAAAATATTTGCAAATCATATGTCTAATCAGGGTCCCGTATCTAGAATATATAAAGAACTTTCACAATTCAACAAGAAGACAACCTAACTGAAAAATGGGCAAAATATCTAAATAGACATTTCTGCAGAGAAGATATATAAATGGCCAACAAACACATGAAAAGATGCTCAACATTATTAGTCATTTAAGAAACACAAGTGAAAAGCCCAACGAGATAGTACTTCACAGCTGTAAAAATGGCTATTAAGGAAAAAAAAAAAAAGACGTTTCGGAGCGAATGTGCAGAAATGGAACTCTATACATTGCTGGTGGGAATGTAAAATGGCTCAACCACTGTGAAAAACATAGTAAACAGATGTTTAAGTTAGGTTAAACATACAATTAGCACATGACCCAGCAATTTCACTCTTACATCTCTGTCCCAAAGAATTGACAACAAGTACTCAAGTATTTACCGCAGCACTGTTCACAAGAGCCAAAAGGTAGACACGATCCGAATGTCCATCAACAAAGGATAAACAAATCCTGGTGTATATATACAATGGAATATTATTTGGTCATAAAAAGGAATGAAGTCCTACTATGTGCCACAATGCGGATGAACGTAGAAAACATTACGGTAAGTGAAAGAGACCAGACACAAAATGTCACAGATTGTATGGTAACATTTAAATGAAACATCCAGAATAGACAAATCTGTAGCGATAGGACACAAATTGTGTGGGTCAGGTGCTGGGGGTAGAGGGGAATGGAATGTAACCGTCTAATAGATATAGGGTTTCCTTTTGCGGCGATGAAAGTATTTCACAACCAGATAGAGGTGGTGATTGCACAACATTGTGGATGTGTTAAATGCCACTGAATTGTTCACTTTAAAAGGATTCATTTTATGCTATGTGAATTTCACCTCAATAAAAATTGTATTTTTAAAAAAGCCTAAAGCAAGATAATAGTCAGTTCCATAGCAGAGGACTCTACTCAGGGTGCGTTGCTGGGCAGGGGTCCAGTGCAAGTTTAAGCAGCAAGGTGATGTTAATTAGGGGCATATGCAGAGGACTGTAGTGAGGGGCAGGTCCCCCCACCAGCCTGGGTGCCGCTATGCAGTGGACGTAGAGGTGGCGGTCAGCCCGCTGGGTTTACGGCTCCTTGGGAGTTAATTTGATCCTCTGGAGTTTTTACAAGGCTCTCTCCAGCTCCTCCTCCACCTGCCTGCCTCGCCAGAGAGGCCTGGCTGGGCTCCAGGATGCTCACAGCACACTTCTCCCTCTTGCAGTCTGAGCAAGCAGCCTAGCCCGTGTCTGGCACGACTTCAGTGGGCTCCGAGGGGCCAGGCCGGGGCCGGCTCCGGGGTGCAGCTCCCCGGCTGTGTGGACACTGCAAATCCATCTTCTCATCCCAGCGAACAGCATTGGACCACTTCGGCAGCTCCAGGGAAAGGATTTGGGACCACCTCCAGGAGCATAGGTAAGTGAGAGGGTCTGTGAGCCGTGGGGATCCACGCGGGGAATAGACAGCCTCTGACACATCGAGCTGTGTATGACTCCACAGTGGTCTCCTTATTTTAGACCCACAGGAAGCCTTGCAGCTGTTCTCCAAGCGTGGGGGTGGGGGTGGGGTATTTTAGGGACATGCTTCTGGTTAACTTCTACTTGATCTTCAGAGCTCAACATAGATCTCACCTTCTCCAAAAAGCCTTCCTAAGCCCTAAGGTGCCCTTCCCTGTGTCCTCAAAGCATCCCGGCACTCCTCTGGAACACTTTCTGTACTATATTGTAGATGCTTAATGACCTCTCAGTTACCCGCCACACTAGACTGTGGACTCGCTTGAGGCTGGGTACCCTCCTCTAGATGTCGCCTTACCTCCCTGTCAGGGACCCTAGAGGTATCTGAGGTGCCAGCTGTTGACCTGGGGAAGGAAGGCTAATTTTTCTCTTCCTTTGCCAGTCAAGTGCCTGTTCACATGTCCTCACACGTGTACAGCACACACGTGACCTCAAGGAAAGTTCAGTGTGTTCTTCAATCCAGGTCCTTGTGATAGAATATAAGCTATATAGAACTGGAATGGTAATGGGGTGAGGGGTGGGCATTGTGGCTTCAAACTAATTAGCTTACACTTCAGCATCATACCAAGAGCAGACCTTTAGTGTGTTGGCCCCCACATGGTGGTCCTCTTGGTTGACCAGATCTCTCACTTAGTCCTGTTTCTTATGTTCATTCTGCTTCATTTTGTTTTCTTCTTTTCCCAGGTTAGGACTATTCCCTTGGTTGGGGTGTCCCAGTTCCTCTATATTAAAGTCTCCATTCATTTTACTGATGCTCAGAATAAGGGGGAGAGTTGGAGTGTAGAAGTCAGAGAAGAGAAAAGAGGGGATGCTTCTCTGGGTAGGAAGCCTTTTTTTTTTCTTTTCCTCTATGATCATCCCAAACTACTTCAAACAACAAATCACTTATACTGCAAGTGTTAATCTCCTACCCACAGACTTCAGTGATCTACATACAAGATTCATGTCTTACTGCTAGCATAATTTTTGAACTTTATTATGCTGGAAGAGTGTCTGTCTCTTTCCTGACCTTGACTGTGACATTATAAAACACTCTTCTATTGGTTTGGCCTTGGAGAGATCTGTTTTCCATTCCCACTTCTCATTTCCCCTAGCTGCAGCAATCAGGGGTGAGGGTGAGCGGAAATATGTCAGTCTTGGTATAGATAGGCACAAGCCAGGTCTTAAAATTCAAATTTGGGGTTAGGAGTGTCCAGACCACTAGCAAATATAAGAGGTCACTGCAATAACCTTTCAGAGGGACCAGTAAGACACAGCCCCTAGGCTCAAAGGCACATAGGCTAGTGTGTTTTGGGGAGCAGAGAGGTCTCTGGGAACTTACAATATAGTGTAATAAGTCTAGGTGGGGAGCGCATGATGCTTTGAGGACACAGAGAATGGGAGCCTGACCTCGTGCATGACAGAAGACTTCCTGGATGAGGTGATGTCTGATTTCAGCCATAAAGAACAAATAAAAGTTACCCGGGAGCATGTCCGTCAGCACCCCGATTCTCTGAATTCTCTCCTCTTTCTCAAGCTCTGGGAAGACCAGAGCAAGGCATCTGAGATGTCCTTCTGTGCTTTGTCCAGGGTCTTTGGGTTCCGTAGCCTGGACTCTGAAGCATTAGCTGGATTGAGAGTACCAGTGGATATTCCCCTGGGCCCCTGTGCACATGCGGAGACATCAAGAGGGCCTGGGGGTTCCCAGGAAGACTTAGGGGCTGACATATGTGGTATCACTCCTGTTTCTGTCCAGGAGATTCTCAGGGATAGGTTCCAGTTTGGGATGTAGGACATTGGTCGTTTCTGTCTTTAGTCTCTGCTATGCGATGGCATCTATTCCAAGGACTAAAATTTAGGACTCCAAGGGGATCCATAAGCCAACCTAGCAGTGCCTGTTCTTCCTGTGGCTGGAGAAGGAAGCTGGGGATATTGCTCTAAGTTTACTTGAGTGGTATACTGCCCACAGCTGGAGTTGTTCAGGCTACACTATTACCGAGGGCAGCTTCAATCAGAGTCTTGAGTGGGCTTGTTTAATGAACCATCTTAGATGGGCTTAGAGATGCTAAGAAAGGGTGGCTCAGTCTGTTAAGCGTCCACCTTCAGCTCGGGTCATGGGTTCTGGGATCGAGCCCCACATCGGGCTCCCTGCTCAGCGGGGAGTCTGCTTCTCCCTCTGCTCCTCCCCTGCTTGTTCTCTCTCTCAAATAAGTAAATAGAATCTTTAAAAAATATGAAAGAAAAAGAAATGCTAAGAAAGGTTTAGCTGCCGAGGTTGGCCACACGGAACAAAGGGCAAGAAGAAAAAGCCAGGAATATGCGGGATTAGCATGAACAAATGGGCTAGCAATGGGATGCCCTTGGGGTGGATATGCCTAATACTGCTGCTTGGCCACCACTGCAATATGAATTCAAGGAAGGAATTCTACCCACCTCCTCCTCCTCCTCCTCTCCCTCTTCTTTCCCTCCGCCCCCTCCTCCTTCTCATATTATTATCACCGTTGAGGGGGCTGTGGTCCACGTGGGCTGGGGGATGAGAATATACAAAATAGGAACGGGTTTTCTTTTTTTGCAAAGAAATATCAGTCCTACTTTGCCCTGGCTTTTAGCTGGGTGCCTGAGTCCAACTGCATACAGGACCCAATAAAGAGATACTTATCTATTTACGGCTATACAAAAACCCAACATAACATCACATCACTGGTTTTCTATACTTCAGGTTGTTCACACTTCCGGTGTCCCACCCCTCTGCCCCTCAGGATGGAAGGGAGACCATATGAACATTTACCCCTTCTGCACAAGTTACGCAGGCATGGTGGGAGCTGGGGGACAGTTTGCTGTAACCAACAGCTAGGTAGGGACTCGGTAAGAGATGAGATCTCTCTCACCCCCAACCAGTTCCGATTCTGCCATCACAGATCCCTCGGTGTGTTTCCTTTAGGCTTGGTGATTGTCCTCCCTCCCCCTCTGAGCTGTCCTTGGATTCTTGGAGTTTTCCAAGTCCCTGAAAGAGATGGCGGTTGGCTTCATGATGGTCTTTACCTTTTAAAATGTGCAAGTTCTCCAACCTGAGAAGGAAATGAGGGGGTCTGGTGTCGGCCTCCAAGGACAGCCTGCCCAAGTTGAGCCCTTGTGGCCCAGCTTCTGCCCCAGCTGGGTCCTCCAGGAGAGGCTCAGAGCCCAGTCACCTTAGTGTATTAAGAAGCAAGCGGTGGGGAGGGAAGCTTTTGCCAGGCTTTTGTTGGCAATGAACGGGAAAAAAATGGCAGTGACCCCTGGATGACGCCATTTGGGGAAACTACCTCTCTGCGCTTTCTTTCACTGAGGAGTATGTGTTAATTGTGTAGAAGTTGCATGGAAATTAACAAGGACTCTAGCCAGAAAAAACATACATCCAGTCCAAACCTCATTGTGGACTGTAATTGGCCTGGATGGAGTGAACCACGCGGGGGTCTTTTGGTTGGGGGAAGGGAGTGGGTGCTTTGGGCATCCTGGCAGCTCCCCTTTCATTTCCCACTCAAGCCTCCTTGCAAGACTCCCATCTTTTGGCCAGAAAGGACCCTGGTTGCAGGGCTGGCTGGTGGCCGTTCACACTCCCCTGACAGGGTTGCCCTTTGCCCAAACCCCACCGTTGGACTGTAGCCCCCTATCCACAGTAGGTTTTCCGTGTTTGGAACTGGGACACCGGGACAGTGGACATCACTCTCCTTTGCCTCTTCCGGCCTCAGCTTCTGTCTGTATATACTGGCTTGTCTGATGGATCCGTTTTCTTGTAAGCCAATGGTTTTACGTTGAGTTTGGCATCTCCCCCGGCTATGAGATAAGGAGAGGAAGTGGGGCCTGTGAGCATCAGTGGATGGCCTTGCCAAGTGACAGCAGTGTGATTTAAGGGAATGACACTGCCGCTCATAATACACATTATCCAGAGCACCCTGCTGGGACTGCTGTACTCTGCGAGGCTCAGATGGCATGGCCAGCTGTGCCGCTACCCAAGGTCAGGTGGACAGAGCAAGGCTATCCATCAAGCTGCTTGTGAGCCGCTCATTCCCTCCAGGAAATTCACCCGGGGATGCCCCCCCCTGCTTCCCCAGGCTGCTGCATTAGCCAGTGAGTCCCCAAGCGGGGACCCAACGTCCGCCTAGCTGCATCTCTGTGTCAGGACTTCGAGGGGGCTCCTATGGCCCAGGGCTCCCCCTAGGCCCTTGGAACAGATTTCACTAATGGCACTTTTCTCCTTCAATCCAGTTCCTTCTTTGACTCTGTCATGCTCTCATAAGGTATTCTGTGGCACGAGAGTGCCGCGCTCTCAGCTTAGGAAGTGGGATAGAGAGAAGGAAGGAGGAAGGCAAGAAGAACTGGGGAGAGAGGAATCTGGGATGGTTGGAGAGAATGAATCAGGGAGCATCCGTTTGTTCTAGCCATTTCTGCTATTTGCAAGTCCTCTGAACCCTTGAACTTCAGGGCCATGGAGCCCAACTCAGATTCATGGGGGATTCGGGAAGGCCAAGCTCTGTGGCCGGCCATCAGGGAGGAGAGGGGCATGGAGCAACACCTGGACCAAATGCACATCCGCCAGGTGAATGTGACTGTGGAGGCAGAGGACAGGGTGGAAGAGCTGATCAAAAAGTTTCATCTGGTACCCTGGGGAGACCTCGACCAACACCTTCCGTTTGTGTAGTTGATCTCATGTGTTCACAAAAATCTCATGGGGCAGTAAGTGTGGGGATTTTCATCTCTACTTTACCAGCCTCGGAATGGGGTGGACACCTTTTTACCTGTAAGTCTGGGCTGTGACTCTGGTGCTTTTGTAAGCAGGTGCCTCCAGATCGTACCCTTATTCCATATTCATGGAAACGAATACCTTTTCTTCAAACTGGGCCCCCATGCCTTTCCTATGATTTAACAAATCATGGGCAAGACTAGAGAAGACAAGCAGTTGCCTTGGAGAGCCCTTTTGTTCCTGCATTTGGGTTGTGTAGTCTGATTCCGTGGGCAGGGTCACAGGGAGACCACTCTAGACAGTTCGACTAATGTGAGAAAAATAAGAAAATCAAGAAATCATTACTTGTGTAATGACTATTTACTTACTGAACAGACTTTCCCTTATAATAGGCCATGAGTGGCTACACACTGTTGACATTTTATTAGAACTTGGCAGGTGTGCGTTCCACAAAGTCTGCATTTTTCACCAAGGAGTTAAGTAAGCTTGTTCCCAAGTATATGATCCCATTCATTTGAACCAGAGCTTGTTGCGGGATCACCCTGTACAAAGCACTAAGGATAGGATGGCAAATAGCACCTGTTGCCACCCTTATAGAGTGGGAGGTGATCATGGGAGGAAAATGGCTGTACGATATGGTGACTGCTACGGGGGAGGTAAGTACCTTTGCTGCTTGGGGGAAGGTAGTTATGGGGGGGGAAAGGTGGTTCTTGTAGAAGGTTTCCCAAAGAATGTGACATTTGAGTAGGGCCTTGACAGATAAGTAGGAGTTCACTAAGGCAGCAAGGAAGGGCATTCGAGGCTGGAGGAACAGCATGTGCTAAAGCCCAGAAACATGTAAGGATGGCCTCTTATGGGAGTTGCAAGTGCCTTCATGCGGCTTTAGCTGACAGGAATTAGGAGGAGACCTGGAAGGAGATGAGGGGTGACAAAAGGAACATTGATGCCAGCAGCTTACAAAGAACCTTTTATTTTTTAATTTTTTAAAAAGATTTTATTTGTTTGTTTAGAGAGAGAGTGAGCAGTGGGAAGGACAGAGGGAGAGGGAGAGAGAATCTCAAGCAGACTCCTTGTTGAGCAAGAAGCCTGACATGGGGCTCAATCTCATGACCCTGAGATCATGGCCTGAGCTGAAAACAAGAGTCCAATGCTCACCCGATTGAGCCACCCAGAAGTCCCTACAACGGACCGTTTAGGTAGATTAAGGAGTTTGATTTTATCCCAAGCACCACGGGGAAACAGACGTTTCCTGGAAAGCTTGATTCCATCGTGCTCCCATTGTAAACCCGTGTTCAATTTTCCTTCATTGCTTACCTCGATTATACAAGCGAGCGCTTAGATATCCCATATTGATGAGGGGTATTTTATAAAGATGCCTCCCTCACTATGTCACAATCCAGCCTAGCCCCGTAGGAGCTTCCTTTCTCCCTGACCATGAAGTCCCAAGCCTCGCAAGTGCCCCTGCTCACCTCTCTGTCTCACCATGAACCAGTCTCTCCTCCTGAGCAACTTTCCTCCATTCCCTGGCTCTGCCTAGTGCCTGGTGCCCGGTGCCCTAGAGCCTGTTCTGTTGGGAACAGTCTCTCCCCCATCACATCATCAACACCTACTTGGTTTCCAGGTCCTAGCTTCTCCACCAACCTCAGGAGTCTTCTCCAATTCCCCAGAGGAAGTTAGTCCTATGATGAGAACTGGTGGTAGCAGCGTGCATTTCTTCTTATTTGCCCCATCCTCCTTTCCAATTGTTTGATATTTGACTTTCCGCCACCTCCTGAGCTCCCCGAGGGCTGGGCTTTACCTCTGAAGCCTCGCAGGACATTGGACACTATTTATGGGTAGATGGAGGTGGGGGGGTTTCACTTAGAAATTTCTTGTAGGAGATCAGAGGAGATTGCAAATGGCTTCCGTGAAGCCAGTGACAGTGGGGGCTGGAGAGGGGGTGGTCTGTGAAGGGCCAGGTCTCTAGGGTAGCCCATACTGGATTGGACTAGATGTGGGGCCTGGAAGAGTGGAAAGAGGTAAAGATAGGTGAGGGAATGCAAATCTCACATTCTTATCCCCGTCCCCTGCAGAAGAGGGGATCATTTGGCGCTCTGTGATTTTGCCTTTTCGCCGCCTCCTCTCCACAACAGACTTCCCAAAGGACGAAGACTTTGCAATCACCGGTCTGAGCCTGGGAACTGCATTAGTGAGCAGTTCTGGTCCCTGTGCTCAAAAAGTTCATGCCACACCTGGTCACTCTGTCGCTCTTCTCGTCTTTTTGCAGACAGCCTACCTGGATAGGCCTTGCCAGCCCCTCGGGGGCCACTTCTTTCTGCCACCCTTCTCTATCTGAGTCTGGGCAGATGTCAGACCAAGATTTGCTCTCAGGCCTCATCATCATGTGTTCAGTGGGGAAGAGAAGACACCAGATCCTCCCTTGGAAATCCTGAACTAGGGCACTTGTCCAAGTCTGCCCTGGGGTCTTTTGTTCTCAGTGGGCTGTTCTCAGACCCCCCCAAGAGGACGAAATGAGAGATGAATTAAAATCCTCCAATTCCCAAAGAGCCTACGCTGTCCAAGTTCCAAAATAACATAGTACCATTTCCCTAACACACCTAACACAGCTGAGTAATAAGCAGAATAGAGCATGGAAGTTACCCAGAGTCCTTCCCGGCTGGGCTGGCGTTCAAGTCCGTTTTCTCACTGTTGACTTCCTAAGTTGGCCTTAAGATTCTTTTGTTTTGAATTCAGTAGATCTAAAATTAGACCAGAAATATTTTGTCTTTCTGATATGTAAAAATTTGGTGTCATAAATGACAAATATGTAATATAAGGATGTGCCAATGGGCTCCGACCTGCAGCGTGATCTTAATACTTTACTCTTTCTTGTCATTTCTTTCAATCTGTAAATGTTAACATTCACATTCTCAAATGCGTAATAAGTGCTACGATGTTCAGATTATGACTTGGTCATGACGATCAGAACACTCAAATTTGGGATCTCCAAGGAAAATTCTTGTCCAGCGAGGAAAACAAAACCACACTAGATGTTTCAAACAGATGGCATTCAGTACACAGGACTAGTTACCCAGGAATTGGAAAGCTGAAGTAATCGCAAGAACAGCTACCATCCCTGGGGCTGGGGGAACAAGAGAGATGTGGTCTCACCTGGGCGAGGAGGGGCCCAAGGGAGCTGGTGCTCAGACCCCTGAGGGAGGCGTCAACCCAGCAGGACTGCCATGGCTGAGGGGACCCAGGGTGGGGGTGGAGCGTGGCACAGCACGTGGTCTGACCACTGCGGGTCATGGCCTAGCTGCTAACTGGCACCTCTATGAGGTGAGCAAAGCTGGTACTGTACCTCGCAGGAGGTATAGTGAGACTGACCTTAGCCATACCAAAGGGACATGGGGATAGGAATCACCCCTCTGTGGTTTGCTCCTTCCTGGCCTCGCCATCTTCCTGGAGTCCTTCTTCGGCTGAACCACCAAGAAAGACAGTGGGCAGGGGGTGCCCGGGAAGAGTGGTCTGGAGAACTCAGCCCCAGCCTCACAGGGTGTCCATGGGTGGCCAAAGCTGAGGGGCCACGGGGAATAGCCGAATTCTCAAGAGCAGATTTGTCCACAGGCCAGTTTCAAGGCTTCACAAAATCACTCCTACCTTATACAGAGATTGGGCCTCCTGGGTTGTATTCTGATAAGCTTATCTGGCAGAAGTCTGATAAAGTTAAGCTCCCGCAGATAGGCGCGAAGAGTGTGGACATTCCTATCTGTCAATCACTGGAGAAGAGGAAGGCCATCATTTGGGCCACAGGGGTGCTAATGACAGAGCTTAGATGGCGGCGGTGGGGGGAGCTCCTGCTTCTCTCTGGGTTGTAGTCCCTTCAGTTTGGACTTTAAGAGGTCAGGGTCATCTTGAGGACACTTCCTGGTGGTGGATGCTGCAGGCGACCTGTCCTCTCCTCCTCAGCTGGGGGCCTCCCCACAGAGTTGAGTAAGCCATTGCTTCTGCCAGGGGACCTAGCTTCCTGTTAAATCTCCGGGTTCATAGCTCTTTGTTCTGAGGGGCTGTGGAGAAAGTTGAGGAGAGGTTTGAACTGTGGTATTCAGGGCGTGGCATCCCGGGAGGCCATCATGGCGGTAGCTGTGGTAACGTGGGGAGAGTACTCCAAGCCAGCTCCAGGCAAAGGGGAGTCGAGGCCACTGTCCCTCCCCCATGTGAGCTCTCTCTTTGTTGTCAGCCTAAAAACTGAGGGCTTGATTTTGTTACTGAAAACCCGGAAAGAGACCTCAAGGATTTGAGGGGCTGGCTGGAAGGACTAGAACTTGGAATTCCCCAATTCCCTTCAGACATTTCCTCGTCAAGGGGTTCTTCCTGGGCACCTCTCTGCTGTGCCAGCCTCTATCAGCCCCAGAGCCCACCTCCTTGCAGACGCCCAGAAGTACCAGGGGGCTGTGGGGTTGTGAGGCTGTGGGAACATTCTCGGTGTCAGGCCCACATCTCCCACCTCCACCCCCAGCCCCGATCTGACCGGTCCCCCTTGCCCGCTGTCTTTAAAAGGCAAGAGAAGATGCCATATGCAAGGCTCCCAAGAAGACGGAGGACAAGGAATTACATTGAACTGATGTCTAAATGGGTGGTAGCAGATTCTCTGCTGACAGGTTTTCTTGCCAGTGGGCCTGAGGACTCTGGGCACCTTGGGGTGGAAGGAGCATGCAGGGCAGGGCAGGGGTAAAGGGGTAAAGAGATTTTGGTGGAGAGAGACTGTGCTGTTCAGTGATTTTGCCTAAGGCTCAGCTGGAATAGAAAGTGGCCCCCTCTGACCTTTGCCAGTCTGAGTTGGCTGCATGTAGGCTCTATCTCTCAGAGCAGAGCCTGTGATCAGGGAGAGTGTTTCCAACCCACTCCATCCCTCATTGACGCCGAGGTCCTTGGAGATGATTCTGCACAGTGTTTCTCAAGGTTTTTTAGCGCATGCCCTCTACAGTGTGCTGTCCCCGTCAGCCAAGATTTGGTCAAGCTTGGGGTTTGGATAATGGAACATGTTTTCTACAAGTGCCTGTGTCCCCCTCCTTGCTTCCCCTCTCTGTGCAGAGCGTGGCTGGCTTCGTTCGACACTGACATTTTACAAATGAGAAAATTCAGGCTCGGGAGGGAGGGGGTCACACAGGTGCTCAGAGTAGAGCCGGTGGGGATCTGAGGTTCGCCCCCATCCCCAAGCCTCGTTCCCTCTAGGGTACCCCTTGGCACTCACTCCAAGGCAGAACACTGAGTCTGGTGAGCCCCGGTTGGCTGGATTTACTTTGCACGCCTACTAGGAGAAAGTGGTGTTAAATAGCACAGAAGGAACTACTGTGTTGACTAAAGAAGCATCACAGGAGAGGCAATCATATGGATGCCGAACATCCGATAGTCCAGTACGAGAATGAGACACTGACGTCTCACCCAAGGCAAGGCTTCTCACATAGACTGGCAGGAGCAAGGAGA
Source organism: Ursus americanus (assembly GCF_024610735.1). NCBI lineage: Eukaryota > Metazoa > Chordata > Mammalia > Carnivora > Ursidae > Ursus > Ursus americanus. Next base: position 14,566,440 of record NC_142128.1, on the reverse strand, counting down.
AAGAGGTTGTGGGGACAGAGGTTCCCGGGGGGTGACGGTCTTGAATTGAAACTATCCCTGATTCAAGCCCTGCTCTGGAAACGGCACGCCGGAGAGGCAGGCAACTCTCCACATGGGTTTGCTTTTCCCCTCCTTCCTCCACCACCTTTCTCTGATCTCCCCTCCTGGCCGTGTTCTGGAGGAGGCACAACAATTTCTCTTGGGGATCTACCTGTAAAATGCAGATGTATGGGTTAGACATCTGGCTGGCTGCGGGCCATTGCCTTTGCATCTGGATATCCAGAAAGGGGGCGTGTGTGTGTGTGTACATGGGCAGGTATGCAGGTACACAGGCAGACATGCGTGCACGGGCAGACATGTGTGTGCACGGGCAGGTATGCATGTGCATGGGCGGGCATGTGTGCATGGACGGACATGTGTGTGCATAGGCAGGCGTGTGTGTGCATGGGCAGGTATGCATGTGCATGGGCGGACATGTGTGCATGGGCAGACGTGTGTGCATGGGCAGGTATGCATGTGCATGGGCGGACATGTGTGGAAGGGTGGACATGTGTGTGCATAGGCAGGCATGCGTGTGCATGGGCAGGTATGCGTGTGCATAGGCGGACATGTGTGCACGGGCGGACATGTGTGTGCATGGGCAGGCGTGTGTGCATGGGCAGGTATGCATGTGCATGGGCGGACATGTGTGCACGGGTGGACATGTGTGTGCATGGGCAGGCGTGTGTGTGTGTGTGCAGTTTACCCGGTGTGCTCAGGGGAGGAGCACAAAGCAGAGACCACACTTCCCACTTTCCCCAGGCACTGTCCATCCAGCTCCACGTCGGGAGAGGGTGCCCCCGATGCCACCTGCACCCAGGGAATCCAACCCTGCTCCCGCGTCTGGGAGACAGCACGTGAAGACATTGGCACTCCACCGGGTGGGCAGTGCTGAGGTCCACAGCCCTGCGCCTTTGATTTCAAACCACGCAGCGGCTCGAGACCCCCAGGTTGCTCGCTGCACTTTCCCACCTCCGTCGCTGCGGTTCCTTGCTGGAGTGAGAGGTCTGCAGGAAGCTTTTCCGGCAGCCAGAGCAGTGGCTGGAGTGGCAGCAACGGCAGCAGGAAGAGCAACGCCGGCACCCTCCAAATTGGGACTCTAGCCCTTTAAATCTGCTCAGTTACCAAAAAAGAAGAGGCATCAGACCCTGTTAATTAAAGCTCGCCCTGGTCCATCATTCTGAGGAGCTGCAGTTCTCCGCTCCTTCCCGATGGCTTAGAGATTCTCCTAAACTCCCAGCCATGGATCTTGGAGAATTTCCCCTGAGATCAGCAGGAGGTATGATCCTTGTCGATGGCACTCTGGGGCTGGTGTGGCTCTAAATCAATAGTACCACTGACTGCAGGGACACTGCCTGGTCCCCCAGTCTTTCCCTCTTTGCCTCTGCCTCCTCTCCAATCTCCCAGCTTGTGTTTAGTGGAGACCAATCAAGTTTTCATGGGGTTTGGAGGGTGGGGAGGGGAGGGCATGGGGGGTCCGGCGGTGGCTCCTACTGTGTTTGTTTTGGTCCTGGCTTCACCTGGCTGCCAAAGTGGTTCGGAGGAGCCGGGGAACATGTTTCTTCAAGCCTGGGCTCCTGCAGAACTATCTCCTCCTTGCTGGGTCCCTTCCCTCAGGGTATCCTGAAAAGGGCATAACCCTGAGTTGACTTGCTTCTTTAATCAGTGACCTGCCCCTCGGTTGGCCCGAGGATTGCCGTGCAGCTGCTCCCCTGTGTTACTGGAAAACTCATTCTGTCCAACTTTCTTTCCATAAATTGTCCCGGCAGGAGCCCCGTGCCGGCACCTGTCCTCCAGTCTCCCCTTCCCTCCCTGAAGGCTGCTGGACGAGACACGCTTGTGGTAGGATTTCAGGAATGCATAACCCCTTCCCTGTGCCTTTTGAGGAAACTCACTTCTAGCTGAGCCGAAGGTTCTGTTGCAAAGAGTTGTTTTTATTCGGGAATCTGCTCTAGGCTGGCAGAGAGGGGGAGGCGATATATCTTCTTTTACATTGCATTTTGTAAATTGTACTCGGGCCCAAAGAACATCTATCTGCAAATCCTTCATTGATTTGTTTTCGCCCCCACATCTTCCTTCTGGGTGAAATGCTCTTCTTGAGTCATACCCGAAGGAGAGGTTTCCTTTCAGTCAGCTTGACACGACTTCACAGATGTCCCTGAAAGCCAGGCCTGAGCAGAAGGAGCCATTTTCGCTGTCCTGAGTTATATAGTCCCTAGGAGCCCAGAGCACGGGTCCCTGTGTGCGGACCGGGGGTTGGAGGGGGGGGCTTTCAAGGGCTCACACCCCCCCACCCCCCCACCCGGGAAAGTAGCTTAGGAGGGAAAAAGCACTTTTATTGATTTTTTTTTCCAGGGGCTTTAAAACACTCCAGATGATTAACATCGCTTCTCAAGTCTTGAGAGGGATCTGAGCCAAAACACAGCTCATGGGACTGGGGATTTTCCCCCAAAGTTATTGCCTGCGCAGTCCTAAACCGTTCACATGAACAGTAGTTATGGTGGGTGTAGCTAAACCCTCTCCGAGCCTCCAGCAAAGGACGGGAACTTTCTCTGAGTGAGTGTCGGGGAAGTCAGGATATCTGCCTCCCAGACATTGTGGGTGCAAAGTGATTCGTCTTCTCAGAATAATAAAACTCTCAGCCGTGGCAGAAACGCTCTGGTTGGGAGAGACTATTCAAAGCCCACAAATGAAGGCCTTGATGGAATTCCTAATCACTGTACCCAGCAGTGGATCCGTGTAATAATTTGAGGATTCTGAGGGAGGTGCCAGGGAGACGGGTTTGTTTCCTGTGAACAAAGAGCCACCGTGGTGGCAGGAGGATGGGAGCACCGTGCAGGGTGAAGAAGGGGGGCCCATGGGAGGTGGCGTTGCAGGCGTGGTGCCCACTTCCAGGCTTTGCTTTCGGCTGGGGTGTGGAGGGCTTTGCCGAGGCTCGGGCTGTCGCCTGGAGCTGGGGCGTAAGTAGGATGGGGGCCACTTCCCTGAGCTCCCGGAGCGTCCAACCTGGGAGCTCCTCCCACGGCGATGGGTACCTTTTCCTGCTCTCCTCCCTCTGCCCCGCTCAGGGCCTGAACACCGCAGGCCCTCTGCCTCTCTGGGCATTATTGCTTGAGTCAGTACTCTTCCTCAGCCACTTTCTAGAGGAAGCCAAAGGAACCCAGGCTTCACAGAATGCCCCCCTCCAGGGTAGGGAGAGGCCTGGGATAGACGTCACCAACCATGTCCTTGGACGGGCTGGGGCCTATTAACAATAAGTAAATAAGTAGACTGTTCCTTTGTGTCAACTTTTCTTTTCAACTTAATGATGTGTGTGTGTGTGTGTGTGTGTGTGTGTGTGTGTGTGTTTTAATTTACTGGATGGCTGCTGGCTTTCAAAAAGCTGTAATGGGTCTCAGTGGACTTTGTTTAGCATGGCAACTTTGTAGAGTTTTGTGGTCCATGGATATTCTTGGAATGGCCTTCTCGGGTGTTTACAATGCCAGGGAGGTGGAGTGGAAAGGTCATGGCCTTGGAGGAATGGTGGACCTTCTCTGGTATCTTAGCTCCATCACGTATTAACATGTGGCCCTGGCCAGCTATCTAGTTTCAGTGGGCCTCAGTTTCTTCAGTCTGTGATACCGTAGAGTTGTCAGGATTAAAGGGAATAACTTACCCAAAGTCTATGTATGCAGCCGGTACAAAAGAAATCTTTCCTCTTGTCTTTTGATGAAGACATCTGCCTCTAATTAAGCAAAGCTTAACATGAAGGATAAAATCACTTAAATAAGTCCAGTGGCTCCTTCACCAACTGTGGGGCCACGCCTCCTTGGAGGGCGGGGACCACCTCTTCCGTGTCATTACCCTCCTCCCAGGGGCATGGAGACTACAGAAAGGTTCATTGAATGAATACATGATGGTGTGCGGACACTTAACCTTCACCATAGGTGATTTTTAATGACGAAGCGAAATCACTTCTCACTCAGTCTACTTAAGAAACGCAGCTAAGCCAGACAGATCAAAGAGCCCCGTGATTGTAATAAATTTGGACTAAAATATATCCTTTTGTGGGGAAATTTGAGTTGTCATAAAAAATATCTCGTGCCCAGGACTTGCGTCAGGTGCCCGTGGACTCCAAAGTGTCCTTGAAGCCATTCTGATTGCTAAGGAGAGGTCAAGGTGACTTCTGCCCTCCCTCATGATGGGCTAGACTCCCTCTTCTTCATGCGTTGAAGAAGAGGCTCTGAAGAGGGAAATGAGCTCTAGGTGGAAAGAGGCACTCACCCTGTCACTCCCGTGTGTAGAGCAAGTCAGTCACTGTATCAATCGATTAGTAAGTTGAGCTGCGTGTGGACAATTAGTACCATGGAGGACAGTCATTGATTGAATAAACAGTTATCAAAGATAACAGTACTAATAATAATTATCCCACCACCGCCACCTAACAGAGGGTCTCCTTGGCTAGGGGCTGGAGGTGCCCACGTGAGACTGACAGGACAGACCAGTAGACAAGGGGTGTCAGGACAGACTGGTTCAGGCTAGGAGAGGCAAGAGCCCGGTGCACTGTGGGGGCCCAGGGGTGGGGCCTGCCCTAACTTGATTGACCCCAAAAGGAGTCCCCAAAGAGGTGGTTTCAGAAGAGTGTTCTTGGGAGAGGAGGCCAGTGGTCGATGAGCCACCCAGTGGGGTGGTGGGTAATCCCACTGGGCTGTGTTCTGGAGGGCCATGTGAGAGAGGAGGCTGGAGAGGTAGGCAGGGTGCCAGATCCCAAAAGGCCTCGGGTGCCCACAAAGAAGGGGACTTTATTCTGAGGGACATAGAGATTCATTGAGGGTTTTTAAGCAAGAGAATCTCTTGGGAAAATTAAATTCAACAAACGTTAATGGACAGCGGTCATATACCAAGCTGTATTCTAGTGAAGTGAGCGTGTGCGATCCAACAAGGAGGGAGGGAGAAGGTGGCACTGGAACGTAGATGCTTGGAGGCATCATAAGAACTTTGGCTTTTAGTGAGATGGAAGGTAGCACCGGGTTCTGAGCAGGGGGGAGACCTCTAAAAAGATCCCTCTAACTACCATGCTGAGAAAGGGTTGTAGGTGGGCTTGGGTGAAACAGGAAGACTATCGAGGAGAACAGAAAACCCCAGTGAGGGGGGATGGTGGCTGGACAAGGGGTCACCGCAGAGGCGTGAAAAGTGCGAGGGTTCTGGACTTTCTCTCTCTCTCTTTTTTAGGATGGAGGCAATGGGCTTTGCGGATGGATTGGATAGTTGTGTGAGAGAAAGATGAGTCAAGGATGACTCAAGCTTCGTTGGCCTCCCATGGGGATGACTGTGGGTGGAGGAGGTTTGGGAGAAGATCAGGGGTTCGGTGTTTCTCCTGTTAACTTTGAGGCGTCTGTTGAGCATCCCAGGAGAGATGTTGAGTGGGCAGTCCTGAGTTCACAGCAGAGATCCGGGCTGGAGACAGCCTTGGGAGCCATCGGAGGACAGATGGCATTTAAAACCATCTCAGATGAAATCATCAGGAGACAGATTATGATGGAGAGGACTGAATTTTGAAGCATTACAACTATTCACAGGTTGCAGAGAGGAGGAGAAACCAATCAAGGAGATTGAAGAAGAGGTTTCTCTTCTGTTCAAGACAATTCACCCCCTTCCTAACATTCTTTCTCCTCTCCTCTCCTGGGAGCAAGATTCATAGGTCATCCTCCTCAGTGTCAACGTATCCTTTTCTCCTGGCCTCTCTCCCTCCTTCCCCCCCACCCAGCCCCACCCAGCGATCTGCTGAGATCTCTCTCTTAAAAAGAACCTTTCTTGACTCCTAAGTCCTCCACTTACTTTTACCCGATTTTTCTCTCTCTTTTCTCTCTCTTTTTTTAAAGGTTTTATTTATTTATTTGTCAGAGAGAGAGAGAGAGAGCGAGCACAAGCAGGGGGAGTGGCAGGCAGAGGGAGAAGCAGGCTCCCCCCTGAGCAAGGAGCCTGATGCGGGACTCAATCCCAGGACCCTGGGATCCTGACCTGAGCTGAAGGCAGATGCTTAACCAACTGAGCCACCCAGCCGTCCCTCTCTCACTCTTTCAACATTAATTGAACAACTACTATATGCTGGGCATGAAGGATGAAGAGACAAAAAAATAGACATTATCCTACTTGAAAGACTATTTCTACTTCCTCTACTTCATAAATATTGTGTGTGTGTACATATAGTGAAATCTAAAGTATATAATCATAAACTAAGGATGTAAATTTTGTACCAAGGAAAATATAATTTAGAGTAAAAGAGCAAGATCAGAAAAAAATAGGATACACATATAAAGGTCACAATGTTGTATAAGAACATAATTGAGCCACCAATCGGATCAGAACTTCCGGGTGAGGAACGGGCAATTAGAATTCCTTAAAAAAATTCACTGAAGTATAATATATTTCCAATAAGATCTCATTCCATAATTATATGGCTCCATACATTTTTATACCCTGAATACTTTACCTAGCCAGCACTCAGATCAAGAAATAAGACACTATTCACACCCAAAACCCACCCCACTCATTGTCATCCTGTCTGGCCAGTGTTCTGCCAGGACCGACAATATTGATCCGCCTATTTCAAATATTTCAAGAATTGCTTTTTGAGTTTCATTGTTTATGAGATCAGATGCTAGTTCCTCAAGGAAAATGAAAGTTTTCTGGCCCTTAATTCTAAGAGAATATTTTTGTCTGGAGTTTCATGTAAGGGACACTGAAAAAATTAGGTAGACTACCCCTTGTCTATTTCCATAACATTTTGGATAGCATATACAAAACTGTGTGTATATAGTCAAATAGCAAATTATGAACTCAGGCTACAGAAGGCCAAAGGTTGGCAATAACCTAGCATCCTTTGAAGGCTGACAAGGGGCAGTCAGAAGGTGAAACCTGGGGAGGGTGGGGTGTTAAATGCCAGAGAGATCAAGCAACGTAGGGGCTGGGGAATGACCCTTGGATTTGGCAAGTAGGAGGCGACTAGCCCAGTTTCCTGCAACTGTGGAGGCATCAGGCAGATTGACGGAGGTCAAGGATGGAATTGGAGGTTCGAAGTGATGGTTTGAGCGGAGACAGCTATTCCAAGATTCATCCTCACGGCGTGGAGAGAGATGGTGGCAGGCCGAGGAGGCTGCCATGTCAAAGGAAGGGTTTTGTTTATTCCCCAGTAGAACAGGAGAGACTTAATCATGTTCTCGGAGAAACAGGTAGTTAAGAAATAAAGGGGAGAAAAAAGAAAATTAAAGAAGCGGGGACGTAGGGGCGCCTGGGTGGCTCAGTTGGCTAAGCGTCTGCCTTTGGCTCAGGTCATGATCCCAGGGTCCTGGGATGGAGCCCTACATGACTCCTGCTCAGTGGGGAGCCTCTCTTTCCCTCTGTCAAATAAATAAATTAAAAAAAAAAAGCAGGGACCCAGACAAACTCTCATACTGTGCATGTGCGCTCACACACACTCAACTTAGCTTGGTTTCTCCCTGTCTTTAACCTTTTCTGGTCATGGCCCCCTCTCCTCCCCATTGTTCTTCTTTGTGTTGAAACTAAGATGGCCCTTAACACCCAGACACCCCCCACAGGGGAGGAGGGGGGCTCTAAGATGTGGTCCACTCGGTCTCTCCCTAAAGAGAAGGTCACTGTGGGTCTCTGCTGGACTTCAGCCATTTGTCAGGGCTGCAGGAGACCTTAGTGAGTGTCTAGCCCGCATCCTATTTCTCACGTGGGGACACTGAGGCCCTAGTCTTCCTGGCAAGGTAGAGACAGAGGCGGCCTAAGCCCAAATCTCGCTTGATCAGAGCATCAACAGGCATTTCCAGAACTCTCCCTCTCCACCTCTCAAACCTGGGTGTTTCTCCAATTTTGCCCTGTGTCAGCATCACCTGGAGGGTTTGTTAGGACACAGGCGCCGTGGGACCCACCCAGAACTTCAGAGTCAGGACTAAGGACTGAGGTGGGGCCATTAAAAGAGCAGAAGAAAGAATGTGTCAATAGCAGGGTACTAGCCAGCAAAAAATACAGATAAACTGAATCCAGTGAATGAAATTAGCAATGGCCTCAATGTCACCTTCCTTAGTGAATAGCCCCACTCTGAACATAAGTTGGCCTCTCCTTTGATTTTCTCCTGGCGGAAACTCCCAGGTCATGCTCTTACCTCTTTGATCAGAACTGTGTCCGGACATTTAGATACTTAGAGCACTGAAATGAACATGGCACCTGCCACAAACATGTAATTCACAACTAAAAACACTAAAAGAGTGCAAAAAAGGTAAAAAAAAAAAAATTGCATCTCCAACAGCGTCCCCCGTGCTGCAGAGCCTGCTGATCTGTGGGCCACGCTTCTAGAATAATGCCCAGGAGGCACAGTGAGCAGGGGAGGCAGGAAGGAGAAGGGAGGAGGAAGGGAGGGAGGAAAGCTGAAGCTGGCTCCTGGGAGATTTCCTTTGAGCTGATCTCATTTCCCTCAGGTCAGGTCTGAATGGGGGGCGGGGGAGAAGTTGGGGCAGTCCACCTTCCAGCCACGAAAGATCCAAGGAGTGCGGCGGGGCGGGGCTGCGCTCTGAGACTAACCCCAGCGGAGTTGGGCTGTGGTTAAACACAGCAAGGCTGAGCAGCACATCGCTTCCTGCGGGGAGGAAAAGCGCAGGGCAGCCTGGCTGGGAACCCCCACCCCCTGGCTGGGCCTCACACCTTCCATTCCACTTGGGCGACTCTTGCGAGCAGCTGCTCATCCCGGATCCCCCAGGGACGGAGGGGAGAGCCTCGCTGGGTGTGACCCAAGGTTTTTCTTCGGCATATTCCAGTATCTTGGCGCTCAGAGCATATGTCAAGCGAATTCTGTGTTTCTGGCAGGTTATTACGCACTGAATTAGTGTGATGAAATAAAAACTATAATAAAGCTGTACCAGACTCTTAAATTGTTAAAATTTATTATAAAATGTGCATAGTTATTAACTGATTTTTGCCTGTGTGCATTTGCCTGTGCCTGAAGCCAGAGAGATGAAAAGTGACTCTGTCAAAGGGCGGCCGAGAGTTGGCTCCTGGAATTCTCCAGAGAGCCCCAGCGGGGCAGCAAATTCACAGATTCACGGAGAGCGGGGCTGGCCTCTCCCCGTGGCCTCGGCCTCTCTCGGCGCTGCCCACGGCTCCCCCAGGCTGCAGTCACGGTCCCCTGGGAAGGAAGGCTGTCTGTGGGCTTGAAGGAGGCCCCTGGCAGCCCGAGGGAGGTGTGGAGAAGCGGGCCTTGCGTTCCACCAGTGTTTACGCTCCGAATGCCCTGTTGCTCACCCTCCCTAATCCCGGGACCGAATGTTCCGTGGGGAAAGCTGTTGCAGATGGGCTCGTGCCACGTTCTCTCCTGCCGTCCCCGCAGGCCTGCTTCTTCCGCTGTCTTTTGAGAACCCAGCGCAGGTGCCAAATAGTCCTCAGCTCAGCTCAGGCTGTTCCCTGCTTGGTCCAGTACCAGGGAGCCGCCCACTGGGCTGTCGGAGCGTCCCCAGCATTCTCTAGATGAGGCCAGCGCGTTTCCTGTGCTCACCTCTGTGGGTTGGGGGATGAGTTTCCCTCTGTTGTGGACAGATAGGCTTCCTGCACTCTTTGGGATGGAGGGGGGCCCCTGACTCCCAGTGTGCATTTTGAATCAGGCCCTAGGGTGCTGTCTGGACGCGGGCTTCAACCCCCTAAGTCCTGCCTTTGAACCAGAGAGGACAGCGACGTCCTCATTGGTTTCTAGCCCTGCGGTCCCTATTGCCACTCCAAGCCCAGCTGGACTGCGCATGCTCCTGAAGCTGGAAAGACCTGTGCCTGAGAAAGCGCGAGAATGAAAAACTCGGAGTGTTTCCCAGACGCCAAGGCGGAGAGGGTTTTCTCGCGTCCGTGCCATGGCACCCCGGGGTTGCCCTCCGGGGGCTCCATCATCTACTGGTGCGCCGTGGATTTCCCTCCAGAACATGCGGGAACCGCAGGCACCGTGCCGGGGTCCTGGGGGGGCTGGGCCCTGATCTTGGGTGCGGGGGCTCCCAGCCTTGCGTCTCTGCGGTCCGCGGAGAACTGAGAAGCCTAGCGTCGGTGTAGGCGAGCTCTTGGGTCTTACGTTCCCTTCGGGAGAGGTTTTCCTCCAGATTGTCTCTACTTCTTCTCCGTGTATGTAGTATAGCTGTTCCCTAAGCCTCACGGTGCAGCTTCCCGCTCGGTGGCTGAGCTCCTGCGTCCTCGGGCATGTACTGCTTTTGTTGAGACACCTGTGAGCCCAATTCTCTGACCCTGGGGCACCAAGGCTGCCATCCAGATGGGGAGCTCTGGGGAGGGTGATCTACATCTTAAGGACAATTAGATGGTTCAGATGGCTTTCTCCCTTCTAACCGCAGAGTTGGAGGGAAATGAAACCGTACCAGCAGAAACCGAAGACACTTAAATTCCAGTGAGACTGTCCCATACCCTGAGTCCCCCTTTTCTTCCCTCTGCCCCATCAAAGCCTTAGGTTTGTTCAGAGAGGGGGGCATAAATAGGGAGAGTCATAAATGTTTGGGTTCAACTGCTTGGGTTTGGGTGAGTGATGGGCTTATTCCTTTCGCACCTCCCCTTCGCAAGGCTGTGCCGCCGCGCACCCAGAAGATAGCGAGATTACAAGAATCTGTAATAAAGTGACATCCAGTTAGTTCATCGGCATCATCTCTTTGGCCAGGCGGTGATTGCCTAGTTTTAAAAGACGGTGAAATTGCCGATATGAGAGCTGGTGCGTGCTGAAGTAGATCATAAAGTGGCCGATTTAAGAGAGCCATGGTGTGCAGCAGAAATCCCACATTTAGGGTCCATTTATATATTCTCCATCTAGTTCCAGAAAGGATGCAAGGCAGTTTGCAAAGATGCATATCCAATTGCGAGACCTAATTAAATAACAAATAAGTGGACAAAGAAAATAAGACAAAGGAAAAACAAGACTGGGAAAGCAAGGAGGGAGCCAGGAGTGAGGTTAGGACACAAAATTCGTGACATCAGACTCTGTGCGTTTGCTAGGGGTGGAACTTGGGGGCAGCCCTGAGCTTTCGCCTCAGCCAACGCAGAGAGGGAAGTAGTCTCTTATTGCAGACCCAGCATCCGTGCGATAAAAGCAAACCAGCTGCTCAGGAGAGGCACAGCTATTTGTGTTCCTGGAGAAGAAAGGAATATTCTCCGCGGGTCCCCGCAAACAGGCCATGGCGTAATGCAATCAGCAGTGTCCTAAACCGCTTTATAACCCATATGGCAAGGAATTTAATAGGACTGCCCCTTGTAATATTCCTCTAGGAAGGGGGGGGGTGGTTAGGGTGATAGAGCTGCCCCAAACACTCTCTGAAGGTCTGACTCAATCTTACTCAGAGTTTCGATTATCTATGATAGGCTGCCTTTCCTTCAAGCTGTTCTCCATGATGGATGATTCTATGGTGTAACGTCAGAGGCTGCCACAGTGTTTAAGGGGTGTGTGTGTGTGTGTGTGTGTGTGTGTGTGTGTGAAGGAGATGGTAAAGGATGCGGGTGCACTGGCGTTTGGATAGCCCAAACTATCAGCTTTGTTCCTTTCATTTTTCATATTGAGGTTCCTCATAAGATTTACTTGAAGAAAGGGGTCCCCACTGCTAAAACTAGCTCAAAAATTATAGTTTAGAAAAATATGATGGACTTAACTTAATGGGTGGTTGTTCGCCCAACAGTGTGAGCACTGAGCAGTGAATTTTGAGGTAATTCTCCTTGACAAGTACTTGGAGGGCACCTACCCTGGGATGCTGGTTGGGTACAACCCCATATGCTTTAACAGTTGGTAGAGCTGGAGGTGGCACTGAAATCCTCTTATAAAGACTGAGGTGGTGACCAGGACGCCTTCCTGAACAGAATGCTATGCAGGATGCAGCTCCGGCCGGACCAGTTCCTTAGAACTGACATCTCTTCTCATTGGTTGGTGTTTGACTGGCTTCCATTTTGATTGGTTGGCGTTTGACTGGCACCCATTTTGATTGGTCAGTGTCTGCACCCTGTGGGTTGTTACAAATTTTGAATATCACCCTGCCTGTGATTAGGGCTGGGAAACTCCTCAAGGAGAATTTGGGGTCCCATCTAGAGTCCAGACCAAGGCTCTAACAACTTCCCAAACTCTGACGATGGCAGAAAAAAGCTTGATCCAGAAAAAAATTTAAACATTTACCTCGGTGATTAACCTCCCCAATAAACACTGATTATGTTTAACGTTGGACATCATAATTTCCTCTGATATAAACTAGCCACAAATTAAACACCCAGGTCCTAGGACAAGCTAACTTTATGTATGTATTTTTGGCTCTAAGACAGTTAAGTGATGAAGAATGTTTTCTGAATAATGGTGACATTGGGTTTCAGAATAGCGGATCTACATGCTTTCTTCTTGGCAGTGATTAGAGATTAGAGCCACTTGTCTATAACAGCCACTACTAGTTCATGATCATACAACTGTGTTCTCTGTTCGAAAGAGAATAGTGACTGTTCTCTTTTGGTGTTTGGTCCATCCTGGAGGGGCCTCAAGTAATAAAGGTAGAAAATAAGGAGGAAAAAATACAATCCTGCTTTATGCCACTTTCATAGTTTTGGGGTGTTTTCTATGCACCATTTGTTATTCTAAAAGCTGGGGACAGAGCAAGGAACAGAACTGATTAGCTTCCTCCTCTTATAGAGCTTACCTTCTAGTGGTGACATACAGATAAAAATTTAGCAAATATTTTCTATGATGACTTTGAGCTAATTGCAAAGTCTACATCCACTTGGTGTCCAATTGCCTTTTCTCTTGGGTATGGATCACGTTTTCCTGTTTGTTTGTACACCTAGGAATTTTGAATTGTGCCCTGCACTTTGTAAACAATATGTGGTAGCGACTCTGGATTCTGTTATGTTCATTCGAAGAGTATTTGTTTATTTGTCGGTGTGTTTGTCTTAGCTGGACGGTAGCTGAAGTGTCCATTCAATTCTCTGAGGCTTAGCTGGGAGGCTTGAGTCCGCCATGACTGTGTAGAGTTTGGGGGTTGACCAGAGGTCTGAAAGTTTTACTCAGGAGATTTGGGTCTCTCCCTCTGTGATTCTCTCCTTTCTGGTGTGTCTCATCCTTTCTAGCTGCTGGTGATGCCCTGAATTCTGTCTTTTGCTTCCTCAGCAGTAAGACTTTGGTGTCTACCCTCACAGGGCACTGATGGGGGGCTGCCCTTGGGAGAAAGCCATACAAACGGGAAGTTGCTCAGTGCCTTTCGATCTTTCAAACATCAACTCCCCTTCAATTTCTTCCTGCTTTGAGTCACTCTCAGTGCCTTTTGAGCATTGTCTTTTATGTCTTGCCCAGACCTTATGACTGTTTTTTGTTATGACTCTTATTTATGACGGAGAGTTGGTTTAATATGAGCTGCTCTGTGATTATTAGGAGCAGAACTCCCAAGCTTAGCAAATAAATAGATAGGTAGGTAGATAGATGGATAGATAAGATCATTTCAGATGGTGATACATGCTGTCACGATGGCAAAAAATAGTGTCTGGAGTGTGTCTGTGGAGGGGGTACTTTACCTGAGTGATTGGGGAGAACCTCTTAGGAGATGACGTTGAGCTGAGACCTGAATGATAAGGGGAAGCCAGGCGTTCTTGGATCTAGGTGGGAACCTTCCAGAGGGAGCATCAGTATACAGATGCTGACGTAAGAAGAGGCTTGGTGTGTTGCCGAGGCAGGGATTCGGCAGCAGGGATGAGGGGGCAGTCGGAGGGGTAGATCACGCAGGGCCTCACGGACCCCAGTAAGGCGATGGCATTTTATTTTATATATGGTGAGAAATCAATGAAGAATGTGAAGCCAGGCATGATGTGAGCTGGTTTATGCTTTCCAAAGATCACCCTGGCTCTGCAGAGACCAGGTAGGTGTGCAAGCAGCCTGCTTGTTCATCTAGGTAGGGGAGGGTGAAGGTCGGGCCAAGAGTGGCAGCCCAGAAGAGGCCCTGCCACGGGGGATGGGCCTCAGCCGTGTGGAGGCAGACGAGCACTTCACAGCGGGGCAGTGCTGGCCGTAGCTGGTCACTGTCCCCAAAACAAAGACCTGGATGAAGTTGACAGAATGGCTCCTAAGAGACTGTTCCTTCGCCCAGTGGTCACAGCAGAACAGCCCCGTCTAGCCCCATCTGTCTCTCTGTGGAGCCAGGCCTGCAGGACCTGCCCAACATAAATGTCTTCTTAAAACCCCACAAAATAAGGTGTCTTGGTCTGAAATTCGACACATGTGCCAGAGATCCGTGCTGGTCTCTCTCTGCTGTGTTTCCTGGGAATTGGCCGGTCCTGGGGTCTCCTGCTCAGGGACAGGAAGGCAGAAATTCAGATGCATGTATTTTCCAGAGCAGCTGGATTATAAAATGTGAGGCCTCCTTCTAGAATGCCGAGGTGGTGTGGACCCTTTCCAGAGGGTGCGTGTGGGTCTCCTAGGGAGGTAATAATTGCCACCCTGTCCCAGAGGCAGGATCTCAGGGGTCTCCTGGGGCAAGGTTATCTGGGGAGCCAGGCCTCCGAGGACAGAGATAAGGAAGGAGACTCTTCCCTTGACATGTGTGGGTGGCCTGGCACTTTCTGCCCTGGGGCTAGGTTTTCCCTGTGGCTCCTCAGAAAATTGAAGTTTGAGATTGAAAGAGAACGAAGAGAGAATAAAGAGAATGGGCAATAAAACAGACACACAAATTCTGAATAAACACTCAGTAAAAATCAAGACAAGGTGATAACATCAGATGAAATTGGTGAGATGAGTGTCTGAGAGCCAAGCCAACAGAACAAGAAGTTAAAAACGGGAGAAAAGAGAGACAAGATGGTAGAAACTGACATGAAGGATTAAGAGCAAGTATTAAAGATGTAAATGATAAATGTGTATTGAAATGGAATCTCACTGGAAGGGAATGTTTTGAGAAGTCAGAAGCCAGCAGAAAGCATGATGCCAGGTGGGGCTTGCAGCAGAAGCGAGGGCTCCTTGAAACTGACAGTTCCGCGAAGAGGGAACTCTTATTAGAGGCAAGAGGAAGGTCTAGAACTAGCTAGAGCCCTTCTTGAAAGGGTGGAGTCCAAACGCGGTCTGGGCCCCTTCCCTTCAGGCTTAAGCAGTTGTGGTCTCACGCTCACGAGTCTGGGCTCAGGACAGCTCCCAGAACGAGCACCTGCTGTGGGCAACAAGGAAATGAGGCAATGAGGACCACCAGTGTTTCTGTGCCTGGCAACCTGGGGACCTAGACCAGCCTTTCTCCTTCCGAAGCACTCTTGTCTTTGCTGGGTGTTGTGTAAGAGGGCAGTCCCTTATCCCAGGGACCCGGTGGCGAGATGAATGCAGCTTCTCCCTGTCTCTGCACCCCTGCCCCTGCCCCATGGCCTCCAGGGGAAAGGAGCCCCAAAATTCAGGTGTCCGTCTGCAGTGAACGAAGCCTCTCAGGCAGCATCTACCATGTAAAAAGCAGCAGCTGTTTGGGGTTGCAAGAGGCCATGCAGCCTGTGTGGGGTGCGGGGCGAGATCAGGTAATTTCATCCTGGGCTGGAGCAAAGCCCACGTGCGGTGTGAAGTCACATCTGCAACGTACGTGTCTGGCTACATCTTACCTTATTCTTCCAAGCTTCTTTCTGGTTATGTCTTCATACAGTGCTAGGCTTAGGGTTAGGCTTAGGCTTAGGCTTAGGGTTACGCTTAGGCTTAGGGTTAGGGTCAGGGTTAGGGTTATAGCAAGCACTTGACCTGCATACGCACCCTGGAAATGCTCAGAAGATCGGGCCGATCGGGGGCGCCTGGGTGGCTCAGTCGTTAAGCGTCTGCCTTCGGCTCAGGGCGTGATCCCAGAGTCCTGGGATCGAGCCCCACATCAGGCTCCTCTGCTGGGAGCCTGCTTCTTCCTCTCCCACTCCCCCTGCTTGTGTTCCCTCTCTCGCTGGCTGTCTCTTTAAAAAAAAAAAAAAGAAGAAGAAGAAGAAGATCGGGCAGATCGCTGTGATGTCTCCAAGGCCAGCTGGGGCTAGAGATATCTGGGCCACCAGTACTCCTGCAGTCAGGACTAGGAGCACCTGCCAAACCCAGCATCTGAGGATTACCCAAGAAGACCCAGCTATGAGTCCTGAGTTAAAAATGACCAGTAGGTGCCCTGCCCACAGGTCCCACTGGGCAGCAGTGAGGGAGACCAAGTGTGCCTAGGGATCTTCTTTCTTCTACGCTTCTCAATGGATCAGGGTCTGCCCGACCAGGAAGCAGAATTACTGTTTAGGATGTAAAGAGCTTGAACCACTGGAGGCCCATCAAGACCGGGTTGACCAAACGAGTGTCCCACTGGAAAGCTCTCTCACGGTCCAGGAGCCCTAGGTGAGCTGGGAGAGAGGTGGGGGAGGACCGTTGCCCGAAAGTGCCAGCAGTGGTGGGTATAGAGCCGTGGGCATGTCCTGGGCCCGGTGCTGGACACTGTGGTGAATGTGGGGACTGCCATCCTCCAGAGCCCTGGGGTGGGGGTGCCCAGCTCCTCCCAAAGATGAGGAATGGGGAGGCACAGGCAGGCAGCATGGGGAGCTCCCGGTGAACTTGGAGACCCAGGGATCCCTGGGTGGGGCTCAGAGCACAAGGCCACTGTGACGGCGTCTGAGGGCCCTGGATCCCAGGGCAGCCAGGGTTACCCCAGACCTATTGATGAGTCCCCACAACCATGACTAATGAACATGAATTGCTAATGGACGCCTCTCCATTCTCAAAGCCTCTGCCAACACTGCCACCAAGAATAATAAGCATTTAGAAACTAATTATACATCTGGACAAATCTGTTTCAGTCTACTGGATTGAACATAATCTTATTAAAATATAATGAACACATTCAAATACACAATGCCTGGCAGAATAGTCACTGAGGAGCCAACCAGTGCTGGCAAGGGCGTGCGGGCTGCTAACAGAGAGGGGCTGCAGGGGCCTGGTGGGAGTGGAGCCCCCTTGGGCCTGTAATTGATTTCCTTGTCACTTCTGCTTTAGGGCCTGAATCTCCCGCCTCCCATCTGATGCGGGCTTGTCTACACAAACTAGTGGTGGTTCTATACCCGGATTTTGTTATCTGGCGTCTAATCTTTGTCCCATTTGGGTTGGAGGGATGATGTAGGGGTTGCAGGATGCTTCCGGCACGCTGGTGGCCACAGCCTTCAACCGTCTGGGCACCCAAAGCCCACGGAGCAGGGGGCCTTGCCAAGCCCACGGCGTGGGAGGCTGCGCCCAGGTCCTCCCTAGGAGACAGGATGGAGGGCACCAAACCGCCCAGCTGTTCCCCAAACCCCGGCCTCTAGATCCCCATCTGGACCTTCCTGACCTGGACTTACGGAGCGCATCTCCAGGTCTCCAGCTGGGGTGAGGACTCAGGCCTCTACTGGGAGTCCCTGAGGAGCCGAGCCTCCTCTGGAAGCGGACCTGGCACCTGGAGCCTGTTTGGGCCAAGCACGCCCTGGCTCAAGGCTCTGGCCTCGGCTCCTTGTGGCTTCTTGCTGCTGTCCTGCACTCCTCTCTCCCTTGTACCAGCCCAGCCTGGTGCGGTCCTCGGCTGGGTGCGACATCCCAGGTGGAGACTGGAAAGTGTCAAGGGTGGAGTGATGGGGCCCTTACAGGCATGGCAGTCAGCTTCTGGAAGAGCATCACCATGGTGCAAAGGCAAATAGAGTCTGGGGCCAAGGTGGTTTGTTTCTGCGCTGCCTCTAAATGGGAGTTCTTGGACCCTGGGGAGTAAGTTCATCAGAGACTGGTGAGGGCAGCCGAGGGGGAGAGCCTGACTGAGGCCGGTGGGCCGGACATACAGCCACGTACAAGCCTGTTTCTCCTGCCTGGGCTCCCAACCGTCTCAGCCCCTGCCCTGGCTTCCAGATTTGTCCCAGGAGGTTCCTCTCGAATGAGACCAGGAAACAGTGGTTCACAGGCCAGAGCTAGCCCGCACAGAGTTTTGCCTCTGCTGCTCTTGGGTTGTTGTGTTTTTTATTTTGTTGTTGTTTTAAAACTTTGATGTAGTTGCCAGCCTTTAAAAATCAGCTGATTTATTATTTTCACAATCTGGATTTCTAGTTCTTCTTTAAACACCCCATCTGGCCATGCTGGGACATAGCCCCTCGCGGCAACGGTCGGTTGGTGACAAGCTGTGGTTACTCCTTTGGACAAAGGGAATCATTCCGTCAAGGTCTCCTGCCACCCCTTGCTAGACATTTGGCTTTTTTTTTTTTTTTTTTTTTGCCTCTTTACATGACTGCCCCGTTCCTGTAGGCCCTGGGGTCTCCATGCCCTCCTGTATAATAAGGAGCTAGTAGACGCACCAGCAGTGGACCCCATACTAGTATGAATTAGACGAGTGCTTAGCCAAGAGAGGGTTGCAAACTTTGTCAGCTCTGGCTGCCTAACGAAATACTGGGGGGCTTCGATGACAGACATTTATTTCTCACAGCTCTGGAGACTGGAGGTCTGAGATCAGGGGGCCAGCATGGCCAGGTTCGGGTAAGAGCTCTCTGCCTGGCTTGTAGACAGCCACCTTCTTGCTGTGCCTTCCCGAGGAGGGATGAGAGAGAGAGAGAGAGAGGAAGAGAAAGAGAAGAAGAGGTGGAGGGAGAGGGAGAGTGATTGTTTCTTCTTCTTCTTCTTCTTTTTAAAGATTTTATTTATTTGACACAGAGAGAGAGAGACAGCCAGAGAGAGAGGGAACACAAGCAGGGGGAGTGGGAGAGGAAGAAGCAGGCTCCCAGCGGAGCAGGGAGTCCAGTGCGGGGCTCGATCCCAGGACTCTGGGATCACGCCCTGGGCCGAAGGCAGATGCTTAACGACTGAGCCACCCAGGTGCCCCTGTTTTTTCTTCTTATAAAGCTACAGTCCTATAGGGTTAGGGCTCAACACTTATGACCTCAATTGACTTCAATTGTTTCTTTAAAGGCTTTGTTTCCAAATACACTCACGTTGGGGGTTAGAGCTGCTGCCTATGATTCGGAGGGGACACAGTTCGGTCCTCAGCATATCTGGATTTCAGGATGTACATTTGGAGGCAAGAGGACAGCCATTGGAAAGAGCAATTAAATGACCAGCAGGGTGGGGGGAGGGTCTCAGGCCATCCAGGCATGTCACAAAAACGGAAACAAATACTAAAGAAAGGGATAGACTTGGCAACGGTGAAAGCTGGGGACACATGGGGATGCACGGCTGATGGTCCCTGGCCCACAGCCCCCACCTCTCAGCTGTGCTGGGAGAGAGGCTTTAAGGAAAACTCAGGACATCCTTTCACACACATTTGCTTGGCTTAGCCACATTCACAATTTACACTGGACGCTTCCAAACTCTGCTCTTCTGCCACATGTCTAGGAAGTTCTGTGCTCCTGTAAGAGAGGCCGGTGGTGTAGAGAGAGCAGGTGGTGTGAGGTCCTTTCACACCCCATCACAGGAGCTCCTGGTCTTGCATCAGGAGGGCCTCTGGCCTGCGAGAGAGGCTGTGTGACCTTTAGAAGTTACTCAGCCTCTCTGTTTCAGTCTCTCCAATTGTAAACTGGGGAGCGACAGGGTTAGTCTCTTTTGCAGGTTGCTGTTTTGATTTTGGCCCATAATTTTAAGGCCCGATGAAGGACCCAGCCCTGTGTGGGCACACAATGCGAATGATCCCTTCCCAGTCCCATCACAGGCCATCTGGAGCTCCTGCCGAACTTCCTCATCCTGGGCCCTTCCAGTCAGACCCCAGCGTGTGAATCAGCCTCCTACCCCGTGCTCCCCACCTGGGCAGGGCAATGAGAAGATACGGCATTAGCTGCTAATTCAGTTCTCAGCTGCTGATGCCTAATTGCCCTCAGGAGTATTTTCATCTTAATAGGGGACTCTTAAAAGCAGAAAGCCTCCGAGACAGCAGGGACA
This sequence comes from Ursus americanus, assembly GCF_024610735.1. Lineage (NCBI taxonomy): Eukaryota > Metazoa > Chordata > Mammalia > Carnivora > Ursidae > Ursus > Ursus americanus. The sequence goes on along the minus strand of NC_142128.1, from coordinate 14,546,522 downwards.
TCGTGGAAGCAGAAGGAGAGGGAGCATGCGTGCATGTGTGTGTAGCAGACCTTGTCTCTGCTGGGCTGGCCAGCAGTGAGAAGCAGGTATTAACGTCTGGCCCTGCACGGGGCGGTCCACAGGTCTGAAGGTGGGACTCGTCTGCTCCAGCGAGGCTCAGGGCCCCAGCCTGCACGGCCTCCTGGGAATGTTCTCAGGGAGCTGGCCGAGCAGGATCAGCCATGGTTGAATGCTGTCCTACCAGGAAAGCCAGACCTGCAGCTGTGGCCACCATGATCTGGGAGCTTCTTTTTAGGGGTGGGGAGAGGGCTCCTCCAGGGAGAGCTGGGAGCACGGGGGTTTCTCTGTCCTATGGTAGACTGGTTCTGGAAACTTTTTCTAAGGCTGGGGAAAAGGACTTCAACCAAGGCCTGGAGCTTGAGTTGGAATGTGAGGTATTTTTTTTAATGTTTTTATTTAAATTCCAGTTAGTCAACATACAGTGTAATATTAGTCTCAGGTGTACAATATAGTGATTCAACAATTCTATACATTACTTAGTGCTCGTCATGATAAGTGTACTTTTTTTTAATTTGAGAGAGAGAGAGAGGGCATGTGCAGTGGGGAGGGGCAGAGGGAGAGAGAGAGAGAGAGAGAGAGAGAGAGAGTCTTAAGCCGACTCCCCACTGAGCATGAAGCCTGACGTGGGGCTCAATCTCATGACCCTGAGATCATGACTTGGGCCAAAATCAAGATTGGACGCCTAACTGACTGAAAGACCCAGGTCTCCCCATGATAAGCGTACTTTTAATTCCCCTCACCTATTTCCCCCTTCCCCCACCCACCTCCCCTCTGGTAACCATCAGTTTGTTCTCTATAGCTAAGAGTCCATTTCTTGGTTTCTCTCTCTCTTTTCCTTTGTTTGTTTTGTTTCTTAAATTCCACATATGAGTGGAATCTTATGGTATTTGTCTTTCTCTGACTGACTTGATGTCCTGGTTTGTTTTTCCCACAACAGGTTCCGTGGGGCAGGATTGGGGGACAGGGATTGGGGATCCGTTCGTCCAATGGCTGTCCCTGGATAGGCACAGAAACCAACGGGCATGCAGGCTCATCTGTGCTACAGATGACCGCTGGGGCCCCCGTGGGCCAGGGTGGGGTCCCAGTGGCAGTCAGCACTCTGGGTCCATGTCTCTGTATCTTTCATTGTCTGGGGAAGAGTCTCAGCCAGGAGACTGGGCAATGCTTCACCCCAGTGAGGGGAGCGTGGTGAGAGGCAGGGAGCCAGAGCCCACACCAGGGTTCATAACTGAATCCTGGGCCCCAGAAAGCAAAGAGAGCTTTCCTGGCCCCCAAAGGTCCTGACATGTTCGGGACACATGGTAGGGTGCCATGTTTGCCAACCATGCTTGGGCCATGGCACGTGTGTGAGTGACATTTGTGTGATGCACCAGGTAAAGAGAGAGGCTGCAGGTGGCCAGAGGGACCCCGTGAGGAGGCTCGGGTGGATCCCCAAGGGCTGGGCACGAGGGGCACTAGCCAGGTACACCTAGTAGCATCTCTGAAGAAAGTTAGTGGGCCCCAGTGGGGAGCTCAGGAGGGGAGCCGTGTTTGTTCCCAAACACCGTATGCACGTTCCTGCTTCCGCCACCGACCAGCTCTGTGCCTCGTGGCTCAGTTTCTTAATCTTTAAAATGGGGATAATATTAATACCTACATCATAGGCTTATTATCAGGATCAGATGAGTAAAGGCATGTAAATTGCCTAGAAGTATGCTCAGTATGGAGTGCTTAGTTTGTGTCAACTATTACTAGGTATTTCACCCAATTTAAGATGTCAATGATTGTAAAAGTCACCCTGATTTCTAAATATAAAAATATTTAGAGTCTTGGAACTGATGGTATTATTTGGTGTTGATTATGAGGGGATCAGAACAAAAGGAAGCCAGATCCTGCCCCCTGTGCCAACACAGCTAGTAGGACGTGATGTAGCTTAGAAGATCTTCCTTCGGTTGGAGGCTAGATGTGGGTCCAAGATGGCAGGACCTGGGTGAGATTAATGGCGGGGGCAGTAAGGGGTCCCAGCAGAGCTAACTGGGCCCTGCAAGCTGAGGCTGGTAGAATTACTGAACACCAAGTCCTGTTGGGCTGAGCCCACTGGGACTTTTGAAAACCAAACTGAGGCAGCAGATATCCCCTCCTTTCTTGCTATGTTCCACGCAGGACTCCCTAGTTATGTTAATATCCTTGTGCTATGACGTAAGACTAAGGATACACGTCTCTTAAATTTGGTTGCTATTATTAGTAACAACGTAGTTGCCACTTACCTTCCAAAATCACGACACACCACTGCATATAGCCACTGCATTTAAGAACAATTCCTGTAACAAGGTCATGGACCAAAGGAGTATCTGTAACTGTGGAAATTCTAGCCACTGTGATAGGCTTATGTGACAGAGATCATTCTGAGTGAAGGCGGATTATTTGGAATACCTTCCAGCACATCCTGTAGACAGTTGACTTAATGGCATCCAACATTCATTCAACAAACATTTATTGGGTGTCTACTAATGCCAAGCCCTGAGCATATCTGCAGGGACAGGGCCAACTGTCACGTCAATGATCACAGCCAGGGTGGCAGAAACTCTCTTATGCCATCTTACTCAGCCAAGGAAAGCTAAGAAAATGTCCCTGTCCTGTCCCCTCATTTCTAACCTGGCTTCTGCATCTCCATATCTACTTATCTCAGCAAACGCTCGTGAACGTCAACCCCACTTAAATGCAAAACTGACCATATGTGTCCAGACCATATTTTTCCTTTAATTTGCACACAAGATATGGTGTCAAGATCCATACATATCACATCCTGTTTCCAACCATTTAAAAACCTTATTATGGAAAATTTCAAATATGCACAAAAATAGAGACTAGTGTAATATGATGTATAATTTCATGTGTAACTACTTCATCATGTATTTCTAGCAGATAAAAATGCTTTTTATTTAATGTAACTCAAATACTATTATCACTATCAACAGAATTAACAGTAATTCTTCATTATCATCCCCATGTTCTATTTTCCCTGTTGCCTCAATTATGTAGTTTATTCATATCAAGATCCAAATTAGGTCCATACATCACAATTGGTTCGATAGTTCTTTTAAGTATCTTTTAACCCATAATAGTTGCCCTCCCTTTCTTTCCATACCATGTATTTGTTATATAATACCATTTATATACCATATAATTTGTCCTGGAGGACTTGCCACATTCTGGTTTTGTCTTACTCTATCCCCATGTGTTATTTATTGATGCTCTCGTGACCCTATATTTCTATATGAGGGCTTGATTAGATTTATGTTCTGTTCTTTATATGAAGAACACTTTTAGGTCACGCTGTGTGCTTCCTATTGTCTCCCATCAGAAGGCACTTAATATCTGGTTGTCCCACTTTGTTGATGTTAAGATTGAGATTCCATCAGCCTGACTCACCCATGACCAAGTTCCCTATCAATATTACACCTAATGATTTTAGTAGCCATTGATGATTATTGCCTAGATGTATTATTTCATTATAGGTGGTGAAATGGTGATATTCTATCATTCCTTCTTAATTTATAACTTGTGATTCCTCTCTAAAGAATTGTGTCTCGTCAATAGTCTATATGGAAAAGGCAGGGTACATTGCTTGATTATTTCCTTTCATTTATCATTTAAAAAAAATAATAAGCAGTGGGTGCCTTGGCGGTTACATTCATTTCAGTTTTCAGAATAACAGATTGTCGTATATCTGGCCATTAGACATGTCTTCAGATTGGTTCCTCTATCACATGACATCATCGGGAGCTCACCTGTATTCAGGCCTGACCAGAAGTCCCAGGCTGACTTTGACATTTCCTCCCATGGAGCTGACTAGTTATAGCTGGACCTGGTATTTAGAGACCACAGTATGAGTGCTAGTGGTGCTCGTTGCTACTGAGTTTTATTACTGTGAAACCTTTCCAGTGACAGAGCTGGGACATGCATATTCTTGAAAGAAAAGTAAATCCCGAATTCATACTAATATTCTTTTTTTTTAAAAGATTTTATTTATGTATTAGACAGAGAGACAGCCAGTGAGAGAGGGAACACAAGCAGGGGGAGTGGGAGAGGAAGAAGCAGGCTCATAGCAGAAGAGCCTGATGTGGGGCTCGATCCCATAACACTGGGATCACGCCCTGAGCCGAAGGCAGATGCTTAACCGCTGTGCCACCCAGGCACCCCTGAATTCATACTAATATTCTTATGCAAATTAAATTTCAGGGTTTTAAGTTCACTTTAAAGTTTTATATTTATGTCTCTTTAATGCAGAAAAAATTTTGGTTCCTAATGATATTAGCTTATTTATGATTTCTTGCTTTTTTTCATCCTTGGATCTGTCTCTCACTTGGAATGTGCAATCAAAATATTATGCTTTAAGGAATTTGTTTTTGTTCATTTTTTTTTAAAAGTAGGCTCCATGCCCAGTGTGGAGCCCAACATAGGGCTTGAACTCATGACCCTGAGATCAAGATCCCAAGCTGAGATCAGGAGTCAGACACCTAGCTGACTGAGCCACCCAGGCACCCCTGTTTTAAGTAATTTGAAAAAAAAAAATCTTCTCTTCAACGTTAAGCCATCAGCCTGAAATACAGTTGTGTCTGCATGTTTTCGTTTATTTTTATTTCTAGGAATTGCTTTACTTTTCCTTTTGATATAATTTTTAAACATGTAAAACTTCTAATTTATTTCTTTTTGCCATTGTAGTAATAGCCTCTGGCTATTATTTATTTCTTCTAACTCAGTATTGTTTCTATAGGTGAAGTCTAATAAGTTCTATATGTTAGTCTTACATCCTGCAAGTTTCTAGATTCTCTTATTATTTGTAATGGGTTTTTCATGGGTTCTGTTGGGTTTCCAGATATACAATTATATTATCTCTAAGGAGAGATGGTTTCATTTTATTTCTTCCTTTCCAATCTCATGCCTCTAATTGCTTGTCTATTGATGTTGGTTAATGCCTACAATACAGTATTAATAGTAGCAGAGGCACTAACAATACAGTGAATAGTAGGGGTGATAGAGACTTTACCTTGATTTTAGCCATTAAGTCTCTGATGTTACCTCAAAGGTAAAAGTCTGGATGCTGACTTTTGAACTGATGTGGGTGTATATGAATTTATGTTGAAGAAATAGCCAGTTTCCTATTTTACTGTGGTTTTCAACTTTCAGTTTAATTGCTCAGAGCCATTTATAGTTCTTGGTTTTCAGTTTGAGAAACTAGGGTTTAGGATACTTTGCTTATGTGACTCTGAGCCAGGACATGAAGGGCTATCAGGGCTCTTGAGGAATAGCACTTGCAGAATTACATTGCAGGTGCTTTTGAGGAACTAGTCCCAGTTTTCAGACTTGGGTTAGAGTCTTGGCTTTGCCTGGGTGTACATGTTATTTTCATATATCCAAATGATTTTGGATAGAAATAGGGAGAAAGAGGCGCCTGGGTGGCACAGCGGTTAAGCGTCTGCCTTCGGCTCAGGGCGTGATCCCGGCGTTATGGGATCGAGCCCCACATCGGGGTCCTCTGCTATGAGCCTACTTCTTCCTCTCCCACTCCCCCTGCTTGTGTTCCCTCTCTCGCTGGCTGTCTCTATCTCTGTTGAATAAATAAATAAAATCTTAAAAAAAAAAAGAAATAGGGAGAAAATGATTTTTCACTTTTACAGTACATTTAGGGGAACCTTTAGCATGTGCTTTTGTATTTTTCAGAAACTCAATGGACATTTCCTGTGTGCGAACCAGTGGTTTATTTTTTTCTTTTATTTTGGATACTCCTTGGTATTAAAATATTTTCAATGAGGGTGGACAGTCACTTCTGCAGGAGGACAGAGTCTCAGGGTCAGTAAACACAAGCACAATGGTCAGAATTTTTTGCTCATCAGCACTCTGAGCAGCGTTTTCTTCTTTGACAATATCTCTCCTATAAAAGGAGCTCCAGTGCTCACATGTCCCAGTAAATGCAGCACTTCGCTTTGGGGCTGGCTGGACCTCACACTATACCTCTGACTTCTTGCTCTCAGCAAGTGGTACCCCACTAACTACCACATGGCATGACCCACCCCACGCAACATTTTGTCCAAAAGTACCTTCCAAACAGAATTATATTAAAGGGAACACTTGTGCACTATTGGTGAGATTGTAAATTGGTACAACCACTATAGAAAACATTATGGAAGTTCCTCAAACAATTAAAAAATAGAATATCCATAAGATCCAGTAATTCCACTTCTGGGTATATATTCAAAGGAAATAAAGTCACTACCAAAGAGATATCCGTACTTTCGTGTTCATGGCAGCATTATTCACAGTAGCCAAGATATGGAAACAACCTAAGTGTCCATCAATAGGTGAATCAATAAAGAAAATGTGATATATATCAGTCACGTATATCTCTATCTATTATCTATCATCTATTTATCTATCATCTATCTATCTATGTCTTACACACACACACACACACACACACACACACACACACACACACGTACATACACTCATTGGAATATTAACCAGCCAAAAAAGAAGGAAATCCATGCTACAACATGGATGAACCTGGAGGATATTATGCTAAGTGAAATAAACCAGGGGCCCCTGGGTGGCTCAGTCCGTTAAGCATCCAACTCTTGGTTTCAGCTCAGATCATGATCTCAGGGTTGTGGGATGGAGCTCCACGTCAGGCTACCTGCTCAGCACGGAGTCTGCTTGAGTTTCTCCCTCTCCCTCTGCCCTTCCCCGCCCCCGCACACATGTGAACTCTCTTTCTCTGCCTCTAAAATAAATAAATAAATCTTTAAAAAAAATAAAAAGAAGTAAGCCAGACGCAGAGTGACAAATAATGCATGACCCCACTTAGATATGCAGAATCTTAAAAAAAAGTTGAGCTCAGAGTACAGATAATAGAATGTTACCAGGAGCTAGGCATGGAGGAAAAGGAGAAATGTGGGTTAGAGGGTACAATATTTTAGGTATCAGATACATTCTGGAGACCTAGTGTACAGCAGGAGGACTATAATTAATGCTAGTGTGTTATATACTTGAAATACACTAAGGAGTAGTAAGAGAAAGGCATGGTGAGCAAAGAGCTAGGATTGGATTCCATTGTAATAAAATACATTTTATTTGTGGATCAATTTGATGACACATGTGCGGAAGGTTTTGAGAGAAAAGACCCGCATGCAAAACCCTTTTCAAACATTACAGAGCATACAGTTATGATTATAATGTGTCTGTCAACAACTGTACAATAGAACAGGGGCTACAAGATATGAAAGACTCTAACTTTATGCCTGTTATGGTCAGAATGGTGGGAGCATTCTTGGTGGACATTTTTATTTTATTTATTTTATTTTATTTTTTATTATAATAATATTTTTTATTATATTATTAGTCATCATACAGTACATCCCTGATTTTTGATGTAAAGTTCGATGACTCATTAGTTGCATGTAACACCCAGTGCACCATGCAATACGTGCCCTCCTTACTACCCATCACCAGTCTATCCCATTCCCCCACCCCCTCCCCTCTGAAGCCCTCAGTTTGTTTCTCAGAGTCCATAGTCTCTCATGCTTCATTCCCCCTTCTCATTACCCCCCCCTTTCTTTATCCCTTTCTTCTCCTACCGATCTTCCTAGTTCTTATGTTCCATAGATGAGAGAAACCATATGATAGTTGTCTTTCTCTGCTTGACTTATTTCACTTAGCATTATCTCCTCCAGTTCCGTACATGTTGCAGCAAATGTTGAGAAATCATTCTTTTTGATGGCTGAGTAATATTCCATTGTATATATGGACCACAACTTCTTAATCCAGTCATCTGTTGAAGGGCATCTCAGCTCCTTCCACCATTTGGCTATTGTGGACAATGCTGCTATGAACATTGGGGTGCATATGGCCCTTCTCTTCACTACGTCTGTATCTTTGGGGTAAATACCCAGTAGTGCAATGGCTGGATCATAGGGTAGCTCAATTTTTAACTTTTTAAGGGACCTCCACACTGTTTTCCAGAGTGGCTGTACCAGCTTGCATTCCCACCAACAATGTAGGAGGGATCCCCTTTCTCCACATCCTCTCCAGCAATTGTTTCTTGCCTTGTCAATTTTTGCCATTCTAACTGGTGTAAGGTGGTATCTTAGTGTGGTTTTGATTTGAATTTCCCTGATGGCTAATGATTTTGAACATTTTTTCATGTGTCTGTTAGCCATTTGTATGTCTTCATTGGAAAAGTGTCTGTTCATATTTTCTGCCCATTTTTTGATTTGTTTATTTGTTTCTCGTGTATTGAGTTTGAGAAGTTCTTTGTAGATCTTGGATACCAGTCTTTTATCTGTAGTGTCATTTACAAATGTATTCTCCCATTCCATGGGCTGCCTCTTAGTTTTTTTGACTGTTTCCTTGGCTTCTTGGTAGACATTTGAAATGGGACTTAGTCTAAATAATCAGTCTGGGAAATATTTGGGGTTCCTAGAAACTAAGTAGAACCATTTACCCCCTACTTATGAATTCTTTATGCCAAAATATGCAGGCTTGTACACTGTAAACATAAACATTAGATTTTCAGCCATACCTTACTCCCACAGTATTGTAATTTTAGATACTCCAAAAGGGACCAAAATCCATGAAGGACTGAGTTTGCCTGTGACCCATGTACCCGAATAGATAGTCAGAGACACTGATGCTGGCATGACAAGTTGACCAATTCACGCAGAATGCATCCCTAATTCTCCCTTCCTCGGACGCAGGCACAGGGATCCGTTATGTTCTTAAAAGGTGGGACTGAAGGGCAGAATCAAGACCTCCCCTCCCAGATACTCTAGGACAAATTGACTCTTTGAACTGAAGGAGAAAGAAACTTCCTTCTTTGGCGTGTGTTTTGTGTCTGTGTCCCCATCTGGATTCTGGGTTCTGTGGGGCTTTATCTATGGTGCATTCACTTCTGTGCCACCACCACCCCCATCTCACTGTGGGTTCAACCCAATACCCATCTGAACAGAGTGGGTGTGCAGCTACTGCCTGTTAGGTGCACAAGGAAGGAATTAATAATGATAGCTAGCATATGTAGTACTCACTCTGTGCCGAGCACTTTACAATAATCCTAAAAAGTAGGTGCTGTTATTTCGAGGTCTATTTTGTAGAGGAGGGAAGTGAAGCACAGAGAGGTCAAGAAACTTGCCCACAGTCACACAGCCCATAAGTGGCAAAGCCAGGATTTGAACTGCGTGGTCTCATTCAATTAGCCATGTTCTTAAACACATCACTACCCCCAATCTCTGCATATTATGGGTTGGTAAAAGAGATGGAGCAGATGGAGCCCTTGAGTGGCCCGGAGTGCCTCACAGTGAGTGGCCAGTGCTCAAGGAGCATTTTAGGTGTTAAAGGAAGTGGTTGGGTCATTTGTCAAAATGAAAAGCTGAAGAGGATGCTAATGTGGGTCCAGGAATTAGCCCAAAGCTCTGACTTCAAAACTTGGGCTCCAAAACCAGCTCCTGGCTGACCTTTCAGATGATAATAAAGACAACTGGCAAACGGGCATGAAGGAGACATTCTAGAAATTAATTCTCATGAGGAAATGAGGTAAGCAGTTAATCTGGAAACAAAGAGTTATTTTCAGTAGGCGTTTACTGCGGGTCCCCAGGTGCGTAAGGCCAGTGGGGACTTGGGTGGTTGCATACCATGGCTCTCGTCTTTGAGAAGCTCCTAGTGAAATGGCAAGATGGAGGTCCATCTTCTATGCGGAAGCCAACTTAGAGTGCCTCATTCGTTGGCCATGGGCCTGTCCGTCCCAGCCTGTGGAGGGCCGCTTGGTGTCCCCCCATTGTGTGTCAAGCCGGCTATGACCTGGAGAGGAGCATTCTGGTGAAATGGCTTCTGGCTGGACGAGCCAAGTCCCTTCCTGGCTGAGGGACCAGCCCCTGGCTTTGTGTCTCTCTGGCACATCTTGAGAGCCGCAGTGAAGGGCCCCAGAGGCCAGCCGAGCCATGCGCAATCAGTCCTCATGGGGAGCTGCCACGTCCGGTGCCCAGTGCTCCTGTTGGGCTATGAGCAAGTTCCAAGTAATTAAGTGGATTGGGTTCTAATGCCCTTGTGACCATCCTCTGGCAGGTCCTATTGATGTCTTGGCAGCCAGACTAGCCCTGGAGGGGGCCCTGCCCTGGCGTCCACTCTGCCTGGAGGGGACTGATGAGGGAGGGGACTCGACATATTTAGAAGTTCGTGTGCATGGGGAGCTGATTACTCTGCTTCGAAATCAGTGTTTGCTACCAATCACAACTTTCATGGTGCTAGGCTTTTCATGGCAACTAAAAGCCTGTCTGGAAATAGAATGTCACTTTCCTTTCGCATTTCTACCGTAATGACACAGGAAACTCGTTTTTCCTCTTTAACTTACCAGGATAACTGGCGATGACTAAGAGTATAGATGTGTGTGCAGGACGTGTGGGTAAGCAGGTGCTCTGGTGTGTGTGAACATGAGTTGTGTGTGTCTGTCTGTGAGCGTGTCTCTGGGTGCTCATGTTGACAGGGACAGTGTGTGCACCTGTGTGGCTGTGGCGTGAGTTCTGCTTGTGTGTCTGTTTGAGGATAGGGGCTGAACGTGGGCCTGAGATCACACATAGGCTGTGAGTGTTTGAAGACCAGTCTGTGAGCATGTGTGTAACAGTACGTGTGTGTGTGTGTGTGTGTGTGTGTGTGTGTGTAGATGTACGCCTGGAGAGAAGTGGTGTTGTGGGGCTGTGTCTGAAGAAAGTGGTGTTACATGGGTGTTTTTACCTATTTTGTTTGGTGAGACAAGGCTTCTGGCTTTAGGGAACTTTCTCTTTATAGGCTTTATAGGTGTCTCTTTATAGGGTGTCTCTGTGACCCCAACCTTTGGGAATTTCCAGCCCAATCACACGAAATAGAGCCCCAATTCTGGGGGAGAGTCCCAGTCACATGCCACAACCCTCAGAGAACCAAAGATCTTTAGTCAGGCTCATCCAGAGACCATCTGGCCCAGCCCTGCCCTAGATTATGCGGGTTTCTGGTCAACGTGGAAGTTACGAGCACACAGTCAATCTATATGTCTGTCTTTCATCATTCTAGGAACCGACATACCTTATGCATAGGGCGGAGCCTGTCTCATTGAGCTGGGATGGGGCTGACATCCCATGCCTTCCAGGCAACAGATTTATACCATAGTTTACAAAGGTGATAACATTCACACACACCCCTTCAAGGCTCGTGTTTCTTAAAGGCATTTTCTGAGCCTTATCCCCTATGGGCTGGCTTCTGCAGGAGAATGCTTCCCGGACATGAAAATATACCTCCCATCAGAGTCAGAAGGCTGCTCGTAGAGCAGGGGGGCTTTCCCCAGGAGGCGATATGCTGGGGCCAAGAGACCCCTCTGTCTGTTGTCGGCAGACGCCAGCCCCTGCTGCCCTAGCAGGCATCCCCACGGGCCAGCTCTCTCAGACCAGGACTCGATGCAGGGTGACCAGAGCCTGTTTGGTTCATCACCAAGATTCTTCCAGTTAAACTCTCTGTACTCCCCATCTCTTGAGACCCTTTGTTTTATTTTCCTTTGAACTTCAATCTGGAACCAAAGAGAATCAACACTGATGAAATGTTAGTTCAATAAGTCTTTCTTGCACACCAGTTCTTTTAAGGTTTTCGCTGCATGGGCCCACAGGACACCATGCGCATCTGAATTACTCCCTCTCTGGAGCTCTTCTCAACGCAGTTTTGCCAAGAAAGAGGGGGCAGAGGTTGGGGGCAACAGTAGAGGTAGGCACAGCTGAACGGTGCCTGAAGCCAGCCAGGTGCCCTCCCCTGAGCCCGGGGGGAATGGACAAGCAGGGGTTAACCAGGTGTTGGAGAAAGAAGAGAGATGAGGACGTTAGGGGAACCCGGACGCTCCGTACACGTGGGAAGCAAGCCTGACGGAAGCTGGTAAAGGGATCCTAATCTTGGATGCTCTTTGTTTTGTCCGAGGAAGATAGGATGACATTGCCCTGGGATTGCGAGCAGCGTGACAAGCTTAGGCGGTTTGGCAAGAGTCCTCTCCCTTAAGATGGCTATTTCTAACTCTGGCCCCACTTTGTTTCTGGGGCTCTGCTGATGTCAACAGCGAGGCAACAAATTACGCTGGCAAGATGCTGGGCTTTCTTGCACATTGCAATCATGTTGGCCGCTCTAGAGCTCTCTCCACATACTGTACTCCAGCAAAGCCCGCAGGAGTGTGAACGGAAAAGTACCTGTAAATACGAAGGTTGGTTCCAAAGACACGTTATTGGTTTGCTGTGTGATGCCCTCTGGTGACATTGAGGCCTTATTAATAACTAAACATCTGTCACAGCTGTAATTATTTTTCTTGTGCCAGGATTGTGCTTCTGCCATTGTCCTGTTTAAACACAGAGGGGAGGGTGTCAATTATTTAGGCGACTGACTTGGAGGAAATAACCAACCGGCACTGCAGGCAATAAGTTTCTGTCCACTCCTTGCAGAGTGTGTGTCTCCGCTGACGTTCCCTTGATGTGCTCACAAATCTCTCTGAGAACATCGCTCTGGACCTCCGATGCGGCTGCCCGAGCAACCTGGAGAGGGGAAGCCTGAGAATGAGGAAAAGGGGGGCAGAGGAGCCCCCGGAGGGGGACAGGAGCCAGCGAGGAGCCAGGCCCCCGACTTCCCCACTTGGCAAGTCTTCTCCCCCCAAACCCCCCGGAGAAAGCGCTTTCTCGAGTGTTTGCTCAGGACTTGATTGTTTTCAGCCCTCAGGTAGGGGGTGGTGCGGGGGCTGGGAGCCTTTGCTGCTGAGGGTCCGAGTGTGTGGGGATGGGAGAGGAGGCCCTATGGACAGGACACCTGGGAGGGGTCCTGAGAGGATGGGTGTCCCAGCTGGGTACAGGGACTATATTGTATGTCTTGAGCCTGACAGGTTTCCATTGACTGTCCCTGGGACGTGTGGATGGGGCAGGGGATGGGTTTGAAAACTGACCTTATCAGGGACCGATGAGTTTAGGGGGCGCTTGTTAGGAAAAACAGCAACAGGTACCATTTATAGAGTGCGTCCCATGTGGCAGCATGGGAGCTGAAGCTTGGCAAAGATAATCTCAATGAATCCTCAGGGTAACTCCGAGCAGTGTTTATTAACCCGTTTTTACAGGAGAAAAGTAAGACAGACATTCAACAGCTTGCTCCAGAAGGTACAAGCAAAGGTAAACTCAGGACTCCTACCCAAATCTCTGAATCCAAAACTTACAATTGTAACTATGGGCCTACCAGCCTCTCCCCACTTACAGGTGAGAAGGTTAGTTCAAGGGGAAGGGTTTTTATGCGTTCCAAGCCATAGGCTTCCTGGGGTTCAATTCTGCTCTCTTTCTTTTCCTTGGAGACATTCGAGGATGTAAAAAAAATCAAGAGGAATTTCAACTCCGGGTGGTTCTGTAGGGAGGGGAATTTTGACCCATGTGATGCTGGTGTCGATGAGCTGGTCTGTGGTGAGTCATATAATCGGATATGTTCTGAAATGGTCTCCCTAAGGCTGTTTGGAATGGGCTCTCCAGCCCTCCCTGCCTACTAGCTGTCAGGAGTGGCCAGAAGTGTCTATGGTGGGGGCCATGAATTTATGGTTAGGCTGCAGGGGATAAAAAGGAATTGGGAATGTTTCTGGTGACTGCAGCTCCTGATTTTCAGTAATTTCACCCAGGGGCTGGGGGCTAGACTGCAGGGCCCAGCACAGAATGCTATAAGACTATCCAGAAACTTCTCCAGCACAACTCATTGTCCTTCTCCAACACAACCCATCAAAGATGGGAGCTGACAAGACCCTTGGCCAAGGGCATGGTATGCTGAAGGGCAGGCTTGGAGTGAGGCTCTGCTTAGGGGGTTGGCCAGGGGTGGGAGGATGACGGGGACTGGGCCTCCCCATCCCAGCTCACCCCTTCCAGGTGAGGAGCCCCAAGGGGAGGAATGGTCCAGTCCAAGGGTGAGTTTCCTGGTTGGCCTTTGCTCAGACTGGGATAAGTAATAGAATCCTGGGTGCTTGCCCTGAGAAAGTGGGGGGCATGTCAAGGGAAGGAGGTCAGGACTGGGGCAGAGAAACATTTCTGCACGTCCTGTGTGGGCTGTGGCAAATGGCAAATGTGGCTGGTGCTACAGAGGGAAAGGACAGTTGTCTACCCTACTGGATATGAAGATATCATACAGGAAACAAGAAAGAAGTCCAATGGAGTCAGAAAGACCCTTTTTGCTCAACATAGTCCCGCATTTAAAAAATTTCCTCATTTGTTCCTGTGGCTTTGGGATTTAGAATTGTTTGGCCAGAATTGTGATGGGCATGAATTAGACAGTTTAGTTTCACCTGTCTCCAGGCACAGCAGTAGCCCAAGTGGAACGAGTCTGCTTCTCCCATGCCATCTCCTTGGGGGTTGGGATTAATTCTTTTTGGACCCCAGGCTGAGGGTCTCAATGACCCCAGGATTATTCCCATCACACATTCATACCCACCGCAAACACACATTTGCTTACTTCTTCCTTGGGGTCACACCCACACGTTCCTCAAAGATTTCCTTGGGCAGTGGGCAGAGCAAGACATCTAAGAAGAAGAAAGATGAGATGGGGCCATGGGAGTGGGTTCCATTGTCAAGGTCTCAGCACAAGGGTTGGGCATGGAGGGGAAGGGAACACAGCCCACTGGAACATGTTCTCACATCAGTCCCCAGCAGCGATGACTTGCAGAGCGCATTGTCTCCCTGTCCTTTGTTCCTTAGCTAGGAACCTCCTTCAGAGAGAGCACAGTATTGGGGCTAGCCGGCAGAATATCAGGGGCCTTCTCAGACCCTGAAGCACGCTGGGTGGTGGCCCATGTGGTTATACCTGATACATGCAGAATTAGGCAAAATTATAAAGTAGGGAGGCATCTCCTTGACGTGTCCCATCTACCTGCCCCAGGTCCTTTTCACACCTCCTGGTACCATTTTGGTTGCAAGCCACAGAAATCAGGTAGAACTCTCCTAAATGAAAAGAGGAACATGTTTGGAAGACTTCAGGCAGGGGTTGAGGGTGGAGGGGTTGCCTCATAGAATCCAAGGCCTCGGAGGTGGCTAGAATGAGAGCCTAGGATGATACAGAAAACCCAAGAAAGCTGCTTCTCTCTGCCTGTCTACATCCCTCCAGTTTCTCTGTCCATATGAGGATTATCCTTGCCAGATAGCTGCCAATTTGGCGGCCCACCTCAATTGAGAGTCAGTATGGTCTCAATTCCAGACTCCCTGTGCATAGGCTCATTGCTGTCCACCCCTGGTCAAATCAACAGCCCAGGGGAGGAGAGTCAGAGGGCATGAACATGGCTGCTTCCACTGTAAATACATGGATGGAGGAACAAAGCAATGACCAGAGAAGTAGGTACCCTGTCAACCCAGTTCCTTGAGATACTGGTTTTTGTATCCCTTTCTGGAAGTTGGCTGGCTATCCATTGATTGCTGGAAAGGTGCTTGTTATTAATGCTCTAAGCTGGAGCATTTAAAAGAAAGGGGTCCCCAGAGGAGAGAATTATCACTGATGGATCAAAAGCAATGACGTAGATAAAGCTGGCTAGGGGCACCAAGTGCAATGTGGAGAGACATCCTATGTAGAGGGCAGGGACTGGGGAAGTAGGGTACCCCCTCCACACTCCCCAGTCTTTCTCCCAGATCTCCTCCTGAGATTTAGAAAAGAATTCCAGACTATCCATTCCTGTCTTTGCCAAGGTGTGGGTAGACTTTCTCTTGACATACCTGAAGGAGATGACGTAGAAATGGGGACCTCCCTCAATCCTACTTCATTTCTTTGAGTCTTGCAAGGACACAGGTCATGAAGACCTGACCTGACTTGCCTCTAGCCAAGGTGCATACTCCTGAGGAAGATGTTCTTCCCCTTTCCTCCAGACTGTGGGATCTGGGTCTTTGGGCCAGGTCTAGGGCTGACTCATGGATAGGCAGTAGGCCCAGAAGGCCAGCTGGAAGAGAGTCCCCAGGAACAGAGAGATGCCCAGGTGGCCTCAACAAACGACCGCTAAGTAAACAGCCCTGTCACTGTGGTGCTGTCCCAACCCAGTCTGAAGGAAGCTTTTCTAATATGGGGAGAAATGGATGCGCACTCTTGATATAGGAACTAAAAATAGCCCATGTTCCAAACAAAGTGTTTTTAGTATTTTGAAATGAAAACGTGTAGACAAAGCAAGGATTCAGAATGCATGACTCATTAAATTGCTGACTCTGAAAGCAATGGCAATTCAAAGGGAATTTTTCTTTCCCTATTTCTCCCTCCCACCCTTGCTTTGAATAGCTTATAAAAAGAGTCTGTACATCAACAGGACCCATAAACTCCCCCACGATTTAAGGTCCTGCGCAGTGAGAGGGAGCCGGAACTTAACCTCTATTGCCTGGTTACTGAGCTGGCCGCCCTAGCTGGGCTGGGACACCACACGGAGAAGCGTGCTTTGCTCTCCCTTGTTACTCTGGCCACATCTTTTCTCCTCTCTTCCCTCCAGTCCCAGCCATCCCGTTGGGACGATCTTAGCTGAGAATCTTACAATCACTCATTGTCCAGGAGATTGTCTGACCCTGTCTTGGGAATCCTCTTTCACCCAGAATCTATTTACTTCTGATGATTCTTCTCATGCAACATGTAACAAATGGATGGTCCCCTGAACATCAGTGTAAATAAATTTGCCTCTAAAAGGGTTTCATGGTAAGTAAAATTCAGATCACGCTCCGTGGTTTATCTATCTCTTGGAGAATATCAATGCATAGTAAAATCTTAGAGATGCCCTATAGCAAAGAAAATGGTTTATCTTTGTTTAACTCAGCTTTTCCAAACACAGCTTGAGCCTGGAACACTGGGTATGAGTACATGTGTGTGTAAAGCCTCGAAATCACACACTACGTGTTTATTTCCTCTTCCTAGGACACGCCTGGTTCTCAGATCAATGCAAATGATAAGTAACTGGTATACCCTAGGCCCAGTGAATGTTCACACCAATGTTCACTCAAACACCATAAATTGGTGTGCCAGGTCTGTGCTGGGTGCTGGGGATAAGATGAACAATCTTCTTCCTCTTGCAGTTTATAGGCTCATGGAAAAGATGGATTAATACTCACCACAGAGTTTAATGTGTTAGGATAAATTCATGCATGCCTAGGATCATGTCACACACACACACGTGCACGCACACACGCACACACATGAAGGTAGTGGTACAGCTCCGGGGTACAACATTCACTTCCAAACAAGAATAAGAGGGAGTGGCACCCCCCTGCCATTGTACAATATTCGTAGAATAAATGAATATAGAGCCATCAGATATGCAGTTTGTTATTCATAGTTGCATGGTTCTTTAAGTATTTTTTTCTTTTCTTTTTTTTTTTTTAATATTTTTATTTACTTATTTGACAGAGAGAGAGACAGCCAGCGAGAGAGGGAACACACGCAGGGGGAGTGGGAGAGGAAGAAGCAGGCTCCCAGCAGAGGAGCCTGATGTGGGGCTCGATCCCAGGACTCTGGGATCACGCCTGAGCCAAAGGCAGACGCTTAACGCCTGAGCCACCCAGGCGCCCCCCCCTTAAGTATTTTTTTCACTTCGCAATTTATTGCCAGCGTCCTTTTCTATTGTCCTGTGATTTAGTTAACCAGGGCCCTATTGATGGCTGTCTAGGTCGCTCTATTTTTGCTCCCTCCAGCAGTGCTGCAATGAGCATCTTTGTATATTTATCCCTATGAACTAGTGTAAGTATATCTAAATATAAATTTTCTAGAAGCGAAATTTCTGGGTCAGAAAGTATACACACTTTTTCTTTTGCTGGATTTGCCAAGTTGCTCTCCAGAGTTATTGTGCCGCTTTGCCTAATGGAAGGGCCTCTGAGGACAGGGGGCACTGGAGTGGAGGGAATGGTGGCAATAGAGGAGAAGGGCTTGAAGGTGATAATGAATGGAGCAGCGTCTCTTAGGAAGTGAGAGGGCAGGGCATAGGGTCAAGAGCACAGTCTTCACGAAGAAAAAATTTCTGTACGCACAAAATGTCCATTCCGGACTGCACAGAAAATGTTACAAATGATCTTAGCTAAGAAGTTTTGTTTTTTGTTTTTTTTAAAGATTTTTTTTTATTTATTTGACAGAGATAGAGACAGCCAGCGAGAGAGGGAACACAAGCAGGGGGAGTGGGAGAGGAAGAAGCAGGCTCATAGCAGAGGAGCCTGATGTGGGGCTTGATCCCAGAACACCGGGATCACGCCCTGAGCCGAAGGCAAACGCTTAACCGCTGTGCCACCCAGGCGCCCCTTAGCTAAGAAGTTTTGATCACACTTTCACCTGCCTGGAGATTTTCTCCAAAATCTTCCTTTCGCTAAGGACCCATTTATTTTCTGTGTGATTCTTCTAAAAAAACATGCCACAAATCTATGATTAACATTGACGTTAATAAGGGGGGCCTGGGTAGCTCCGTTGGTTAAGTGTCTGACTTTGGCTCAGGTCACGGTCTTGGGGCCCTAGGATCGAGTCCTGCATTGGGCTCCTCACTTAGTGGGGAGTCTGCTTGTCCCTCTGCCCTCCCGCTGCTCGTGCTCTCTTTGTCTCAAATAAATAAATAAATAAATAAAATCTTTAAAAAAAACCAACATTGACATTAATAAGCATCCTCTAAAGGCACTCCATGCTCAATAAGCCAATTAGCCCCTACAAATTTGATTTCTTTGGAAGGGCTTTGGGCATTAGGAGTCTGTACACCTGTTCTTCTGGCTGTTGCAGACTATGACCCCATAATGCTCTATCATCAGAAGCCCTTTTAGGAAAAATTTAGAATTGTTGGGATAGACCAAATTCATCCAGCACACGCCTGGTGTTTGTATCACATTTTTATTCGAGCATTTGGCTCCCATGGAGAAAGTGGGGCAGAGAAGGGGAGGGACAGGGGAGCACATGCCTCAACAGTCTTGCTGCTTGCAGAAGACTGTACAAAAACAGCACTTGGCCTTAGGCTCAAGTCAGTTTTGCCCATCCCAGAGTGCACAGGGAACTGAGCGACACCCCCCCCCCCAGGCCTGTCCCTTCAGTTGCCTCTCCTCCAGTCTCTCCCACGGGAGCCAAATCCAGCTCTCTACTTGTGGTCCACATGTGGCCACGGTTAGGACCTCTTCCCCCTGGACCTCTTATCCCTCCTTAGTCTGGCTACTATTGGCTTTGTAATAACTCCCCCAAACTCAGTGGGGTCATAAACCAAAAACATCTTATGCTCATGGAGTCTGTGGGTCAGGAATTCGGGCGGGAGGGGAAGCTCATCCCTGCCCTGTCATGTCCAGTGCTTCTGTTGGAAAGACCCAGATGGCTGGGGCGTGGAATCATATGGTTATCCTTCATAGGTTTGGTGCCTGGGCTGAGAAGGCTGAAGGACTGTCTCAGCTGGGAGCATATGACCTGTGCTTCTCTTAGCATGGCATCTGGGTTTGAAGACGAGCATGTAGGGACAAGGCTTCTAGGAGGACCAGCTAGGACCTCGTTAGCCTTTTATGACTTTGCCTTGTAAAAATCACTTCCGGCATATTTTAGTGGTCAAAGCAGTCTAAACCCTCCTAGATTCAGGAAGTGGAGGCATTGACAGCTCGTATCAATGGGAGGAAGTTCAAAGGATTTGGGTATCACACTTTAAAGCTACCACAGTTTTCCTTCATAGATCCTGGATCCTTCTGCCATCTGATCCCAGGGATGTTCCTCTGTTTCTAGGGGACATGGAAGAACTGGGTGCTGGGCGAGTCAAGATAAGGGACATTCCTAGTGATCCGAGGATCCGGTGCGTAATTTTGAACATTATGCTAGAAAAGGGTTAGTCTCTTGAAGTTATCCCAACCTGGTGTGTGCCATATGGGCAGAGACAGTAACTGAGACAGGTTTTCAGGAGAGAGAGTGGCCGGGGCTCCTGGCATATTATGCCCTCCACAACTCTAGGGGGCACTTGGAGAGTATAATTAATTGGTCCCTGTTCCCATAGACCTTTGACGAAACGCACTTAAGGGAAAGCAGTAACTGGTTCTACTGTGCTGCTGTTAGACAAATGTCTGCCTCACTCCCTTTCCAGGGTAATTTTCTCATATTGTCCTTGGGGGAAACAGGTGAGCTTCAGGTCTTTTCCTGAGTCAAGCCACCCTGCCCCTGGGTCTTGAAGCAAGAGGGTGATTTCTTTCACTGTACCTTCTCTCAAATCCCGGCAACGCCACCAACACCCAGCAGTGGATATCAATCCTAGGTTTTACTGAAGCCTTAAGAGCAATCAGAGAATTTCAATTTAGGGAGAAAAATTGCAGTATACAAATAGATCTTCTTAGGGTCCCCCCCCCCAAATAAAAAAATATTTTAGAGGGGTCTTTTTATGCATGGATCCCTTTGGCAGTCTGGTGAAGCCTGTGAGTTATGTTTTTAAATGCATGACATAGAATAATTGAGGCAACAGCAAAGGAAATCAATTATATTTAAGTATACTATCAAAATATTAAACAAAACAAATGTGTGATATAATAATACATGTGCTTCCTTGTTGATGCATTAAATAATAAGGTCTAGCAGCGTGAGTAATAACTATCATAATTTTGACGTATCACAGTCGTAAGTGTAAACAACATTATGGATTAGTCACAACTATAACCTTGTAGGAAAATGAGTGGCAAAGTCACACTATCGTTCATTCCACGGCACCTTGTGGCTTGTGTTTATTTATTTATTTATTTATTTATTTATTTATTTATTTATTTATTTTAATGATTTTTTTATTATATTCTGTTAGTCACCATACAGTACATCCCCGGTTTCCGATGTAAGGCTCGATGATTCATTAGTTGTGTATAACACCCAGTGCACCATGCAATACGTGCCCTCCTTACTACCCATCACCGGTCTATCCCATTCCCCCACCCCCCTCCCCTCTGTGTGGCTTGTGTTTATAGTTGGAGAAAATGCTGGATACCATTTAGAGGTTAATGAAAATAAAGATATATTCTTTCCCATTCAAATTCCTGGACCCCTTGAATTCTATCCTCAGGCCCCCCAGGATGAGAGTCCCCCAGGCCCCCTGTCTGGTGTGTTTCTTAGCCGTGTTGCCCTGGCCTCTTATTTCTCAGAGCTACTGCTTCTTTCTTCAGCCCTTCCCGGGGAAAATCTCCATCTCTCTTTAGAAAACCCAAGCTCGGGGCACCTGGGTGGCTCAGTCGGTTAAGCGTCTGCCTCTTGATTTTGGTTCAGGTCATGATCTCAGGGTTGTGAGATCAATTCCCACATCGGGTTCCACTCTGGGTGTGGAGCCCGCTTAAGATTCTCTCTCTCCCTTTCCCTCTGCCCCTCCCCTTCCTCTCTCTTTCTCTCCCTCTCAAAACAAAACAAAACAAAAAACAAAACAAAACACCAACCAAGCCTCTACTACAGGACCCATCTCCCTCTGACTTCCCCTCCCCCTACAGGGACAATCCATAGAACTCAACACACCCTGGCAGTAGGTAATAGGAATCATATTTTCGCAAATACCACGTGGCCGCATGTCGATGTTAAGGCTGAACCCAGGTCAAGAGACTTCTTACCCCAGGGCTGGATGTCAGATATTTGACTTCTTAGGAAGGCACTTGGCTTCCAAGTCAAGCTTCACAGACAGTGAAAATTTGTACAATCAAAGGCTATGGGAGAGACTCAGACCTTTGAATTCTTCTCCCAGGGTAAAGAAGGTATCTCTGACCCCCTTTCAGGCTTAATGGTGAGGCTGTAGTGAGGAAGAAGGATCATATGACACAGGAGAAGTAAAGGAAACTTCTCTCCTTTTTCTGGCCATGGGTTGGAGGGAGAAGAAGGACAGATGAAAAGGAGGAAGGAGAGCTAAGAAGTCTATTCTGCTTCTCTCTCTCTCTCTCTCTCTGCACCAGGGGACAGAGGCTCCTGCCTTAACCCTTCATGGAGACTTGGGAGCCCAACAGACAGGGCCCCTGCCCTAAGATGCTGCCATTGGTCTAGTTAAATGTGCGGAGAAGACAACCAGGTTGTTCCCCTGAGCCTCCCCCAGTTGTCGTGGGGCAGAGACACTAAATGAAGAGCTAACTCGTTTGCCACAGGGACACACCAAGGTGTCCCCAGAATAGAGGATGTGTGTAGACACCTGGGCCACACCTGGTTGGAAGGTAAAGCATAGACTCAGGGACGTGCAACCACATAGAGCTGAAAGGTGGTCAAACAGCAAGGGCAGATCCCAGGACTCCAGAAGGAGCCCCACTTTGCCAGTTCTAAGCTCCAGGTTTGGAGACCGGTAGGATGCTTGTGACTATGTGACAAGACCCATCATCTGGGGAGACAAGATGAGGGGCTACACATTTCTAAAAATAAACTTTATTTTTTGGAACACTCTTAGATTTACAGGAAAATCGAGAAGATAATCCAGAGTTCCCACGTATGAGGATGGTATGTTACGCCGAATGAATCAATATTGACACACGATGATTAACCAAAGTCCATACTTTATTCACATTTCCTTAGGTTTTATCTAATGTCCCTTTTGCTGTTCCAGGACCTCATCTAGAATGTGATGTTAACATTTAGTTGTCATGTCTCGTGAGGCTCCTGTTACTTGTTACAGTTTCTCAGAATCTTCTTATTTTTGATGACCTTGATGTTTTGAGGGCTGCTCATCAGCTGTATTCATTCCCTCCACTGGGATCTCTCTAATGTTTTTCCCAGGATTAGACTGGGGTCGTGGGTTTCGGGGAGGAAGACCACCAGAGGTAAAGCGCCATTTTTATCGCATCGTATCAAAGGTACGTACTATAAACATGTCTTATCACTGTCTGCGTTGATCTTGATCACCTAGTTGAGGTGTTTGTCAGGATTCTGCACTGGAAAGTTACTAATTTAAGCCTTTTTCCACACTGTCCTCTTTTTAATTTTTTTAAATCAAAGTATGGTTGACATACAATGTTAATATTAGTGTGAGGTATACAACACAGTGGCTTGACAATTCTATACATTATACAATGCTCACTGCAATTAATTATAGTTCCCATCTGTCACCATATAACATTATCACAACATTATTAACCATATTCTCCATGCTGTCCTTTTCATTCCCATGACTTATTTATTTTACAACCGGAAGTTTGTACCTCTTTTTTTTTTTTTTTTTTTGGTGAGATTTTATTTATTTATTTGAGAGAGAGAGACAGCAAGAGAGCATGAGCGGGGAGGAGAGGGAGAAGCAGGCTCCCCACTGAGCAGGGAGCCCACCACGGGACTCGATCCCAGGACCCTGAGATCATGACCTGAGCCGAAGGCAGATGCTTTACCAACTGAGCCACCCGGCCATCCCTCAAGTTTGTATCTCTTAATCCTCTTCACTTATTTTGCCCATCTCCCTCCCATCTCCCCTCTGGCACCCACCAATTTCTTCTCTGTATTTCTGAGTCTGTTTCTGGTTTTTGATTGTTTGTTCTTCTGCTTTGGTTTTTAGATTCGTTATAGAAGTGAAATTATGTGGTATTTGTCTTTCTCTGTCTGACTTATTTCACTTAGCATAATACCCTTTAGGTCCAATTGGCAAGATCTCATTCTTTTTTATGGCTGAGTAATATTCCACGGTATATATAAATGTGTGTGTGTACCACATCTTTATCCATTCATCTACTGATGGACACCTAAGTTGCTTCCACAGCTTGGCTCTTGTAAATAATGTTGCAATAAACACGGGGGTGCATATATCTCTTTGAATTCATGTTTTCATTTTCTTTGCCTAAATACCCACTAGTGCAATTACTGGATTGCATACTGTAGTTTTTGGAAGAAAGCTACTATGCTCAGACTACACGTAGGAAATGGGGAATAATTATGCTCCATCTCTGTCTCCATAAGGGCAGAGTATCTACATCAATTATCTGGAATTCCGTATAGGAGATTTTCTCTTTATTCAACCATGTGTTTACATACATATGGACTCAAGGGTATTTATTTCATAGTTTGGGTAATAATTCAATACAACTTTGTTTTGTTGCTCACGTGGTTGCAGCCTCGGCCTTTGGGAACTCTTGGCTCCTGTGTTTTGAGCTCTCCCTTACTTTCTGGCACAGTGAAGTGCTCCAGGCTCATCTTGCGTGTTTCCTGCCCCAGCATGCTGGCCTGCTTTCTTCTACTAGAGAATGACATTAGAACCCAGCATCTGAGCCCTCTGTGTATTTTTTTGCTACTGAGGTATTGTTGGTTCTGGCCCCTCTCAGTGGACAGGACAAGGAATATATAAAGCTTGTGCGGTAACCTATGCATAGACATGTATCTATACGTGTTTCTGTATGTAACCATCTGTGTCCACGTTAAGCTAGACGGGTTATTCTGATGTCTTTAACTCTAATCCATTATCGCATGGATCATTCTAGTTGCCTGCCCTTACTTATCTGTAAATTCCCATTTCAACAGTGAGAAAGCCAGCTCCTACCTTCCACCATCCATTTACCTGTCTAATTGCAACACTTTCATAGTTGTATCAGAAGTGCTAGCACATACACCTGTGGGAACCATTATCAAAGACAATGTTTCTACGTGCAACTCCTTTTCCTTTCGTAGTGCTGACGCCACTCGTTTCCCAAGTTACTTATGTCAACACTCCCCCCACCCCTTCACTGAGGTGGCTTCATACATTTAAATACAGATTGCTTGTCACATTCTGCATTCCATTGAGATTCTGCTGACCTCCTAAATGATTTTTTTTTAATTTGCATACATTAAGGTTCACTCTTTGCACTGACGTTCAGGGGATTTTGACAAATGCATACTGTTGTATATCCACAAATTATAGTATCGTGTGGAATAGTTTTGCTGCCCTTAAAAACACCTTGTCCTCCACTTATTCAACCTTCCTTCTTCATCCCTAAACACCTGCAACCACCAGTCTTTTTAATGTCTCCATAGTTTTACCTTTCCCAGAAGGTCGTTTAATTGGAACCCTACAGTAGGCAGCCTTTTTCAGACTGGCTCCTTTCATTTATGTATATCCATGTACGATCTGTCTCTGTCTTTTTGTGGCTTGATACCTCATTACTTTTTATTGCTGAATAATATTCCACTTTATAAATGTACCATAGTTGGCCTATCTGTTCACCCATTGAAGGACATCTTGGTTGCATTCAGTTTTTGGTGACTATGAATAAAGTTGCTAGAAATCTATAGACTTATATATAGATTTATAAATGTTACACATTTATATATAGATTTATAAATAAATGTAACACCATAAATCTGCATGCGGATTTTCGTATGGACATAAGGTTTCGATTGGTTGGGTAAATACCAAGGAGCGTGATTGCTGGAGAGCATGAGACTATGTAAAGCTTTGTAGGAAACTCCCAAACTGTCTTCCAAAGTGACTGTACCATTTTTGCATTCCCACCAGCGAGGAAGAAAGTTCTTGCTGCTTTATATCTTGGCTAGCAGTTGATATTCTCATTTTTGGTTTTGGATTTCCGCCCTTCTAATAGGTGTGTAGTGACGTCTCATCGTTGCTGTAATTTGCATTTCCTGATGACATATGATGGGAAGTATCTTTTCACATGCTTATTTGCCATCTGTATATTTTCTTCGGTGAGGTATCTGTTCAGATCTTTTCTCCACTTTCTTCATTGAGTTGCCTGTTTCTTTTTCGTTGAATTTTAAGATTTCTTTGTATACTTTGGCTCTAAGTCCTTTGTCAGATATGTATTTTTTCAAGTATTTTCTCTCAGTGTGGGTTTTGTTATTTCATTCTCTTGACAGTTCCTTTTGCAGAGCACAGTGTTTTAATCTAAATAAGTCCAGCTTACCCTTTTTTTCTCTCATGGATCATGCTTTTGGTGTTTTATCTAAAAGTTCACTACCAAACACAAGGGGACCTAGATTTCTCCTATATTTTATTCTAGAAATTCCGTAGTTTTGTGTTTTACACTTAGGTCTATAATCTAGTTTGAATTAATTTTAAG
The DNA here is from genome assembly GCF_024610735.1 of Ursus americanus. NCBI lineage: Eukaryota > Metazoa > Chordata > Mammalia > Carnivora > Ursidae > Ursus > Ursus americanus. The sequence goes on along the minus strand of NC_142128.1, from coordinate 14,520,501 downwards.
AACCTGTGTCTGGTTCATTATTTTGCATGCAGATGTCCCGTTGTGCCAATACCATGTGTTAAAGGCAACACAGGCTTTCATTCTCCCTGGGGTCTTCTGGTCTCCTAGGAGAGGCTCTTGGAGAAAACATGGATACACGCACACATTTGCAAGCCCTCACTCACCTCCCAATGACAAGCAATGATTCCCAAAGATAGTTCAGCATAAGTCCCTGTAAAAGAAAAAGAACTATTTTATTAAAGGCAGTATAACCTGCAAAATGTTCCCTGCTCATCATGAAGAAAACATTTTTCCTCCTTCTTTTGTTAAGTCATACTCAGGGATGCATTTGTGTAAAAGAAATGGGTATGGTTGTGACAATAATACAACAGAGCCAACTGCCTACTTTCACTATGGTTTGGAAATAATCGGTGAAATCATCTCTTTTTCCCCTTGACTGGGCAGGAGCCAATGTTTGGGAAGGGCTTTCCTCTTCTTCAATGTACAGACTCACCCCCAGCCTTTTTCAGAACAACCCCTGGGAGGTGAGAGTGAAGTCATGTGCTTGCAGTTTACACGAGGACCTTTCGTGCCAGCTGCTGGGGACATAAGTGAAGACAGTATCACATCGATCCTGCTCTCCAGGGCTCACCTTCTTTTTTTTTTTTTTTAAAGATTTTATTTACTTATTTGACAGAGAGAGAGACAGCCAGCGAGAGAAGGAACACAAGCAGGGGGAGTGGGAGAGGAAGAAGCAGGCTCATAGCGGAGGAGCCCGATGTGGGGCTCGATCCCATAATGGCAGGATCACGCCCTGAGCAGAAGGCAGATGCCCAACTGCTGTGCCACCCGGGCGCCCCCAGGGCTCACCTTCTAACCCAAAATAGACTTGAGTTACAAATGCAGTTCTAACAGTCACCAAGCAGCATTTTCTTGATTGCCTGCCACTCACTCTTTCGGAATGTAAGCTTCCCAAAGTCTTCTAGGCATTTCTCACATGGCTGTGTGCAAAAGGGTCTCTTGACTCTTGATTGACAGTTGTCATTTTCCTCCTTTCATCCTTCATCTTCTACCATCAAGGTACCACCTCCTCTCTGAACCTCTGCTTCCTGACACAGAAGTTTCTTTGCTGATCGTCGCGGAGGTGACCAGTGCTGGGACACAGCTGGACAATGCCATGGATGCCAATCAGAGGAAGGGCTGATCAGCTCCATGTACAGTGTTGACCCATCTTGAGTCTTTCCAAGAGGCTTGGGGTCTCTTTGTCTTGTTTTCTGCTGTGTTTTTTTTTAAAGATTTTATTTATTTATTCGACAGAGGGAGAGACAGCCAGCGAGAGAGGGAACACAAGCAGGGGGAGTGGGAGAGGAAGAAGCAGGCTGGGGCTCGATCCCATAACGCCGGGATCACGCCCTGAGCCGAAGGCAGACGCTTAACTGCTGTGCCACCCAGGCTCCCCTCTGCTGTGTTTTGCTTTTACTTTCCAGTGATTCCCACCCTCCCTACTGTCCTTGAATTTCAAAAAATTTTCCAGCACGTATTTTACGCGTGAGTCTCTTTTTATTAATTTTGTCAGGCTGGTGGGATCCATTTTGATCTTCATACGTATTCTTTAATCAATTTAGAAAAAAATCTTTATTTTTATTATTCCCTCTTTTCTGTAGCTTGAGTTTATTCCTAGGGAACACATGTAATTCTTCGATTGCATCCCTATTTCTTTGCCCTCCCTACCTAATACATTTCCTTTTTCACGTGTTTAACCCTCATTCTTTCTTTCTGCATTTTGGGATCTTCTAATTTTTCTCCCGTAGCAAAGCTTTGATATATTTTTCACTGAAACATCTACTCTTCATCGCCTCTAATGTGCGTTTTTATTCTGCTGCCAGACGTTTCCTTCCTTTCCCTGTTTGTATCTCTGCCTTTGCCTTGGTTTGTTCTTTCCCTGTCCCAAGGTCACCCAGCTCATGCCTTCCTTATCCTTCATCATGACCTCAAGGACATGGTTTCTAAAACTTACTTCTGTTTCCTAAGATGTCATCTTCAAGAATAGGTTCTTCTCTTGAGCCTCTTGGGCAATATATTCCTTCCCACATGTTACGACGTTGTCTGATAGGTTCCACATTGGGCTTGTTCATTCTTACTGAAGCTTGGCACTTACCAATTTGTGGAATTTAAATCGTACCCATTTGTTCTGGGGCTCTGGGACCTGTGTGGGATGTTCTGTTTTTCTGATTGTTGGATTTCTGGACTCTTAAAGAATTCACAAAATTAACAAAAACGTGCACAGCTTCCAACTCTCCATCTATAGTGCTTTTCACATATTATATTTCAATACCACATATCCTATTTACAATACTTTAAAATATCGAAATAAATATGGAGAGATAGATATCATTCTAGTTATGCGTCTATATCTATCACCTATCTACCCAGGTAAATTTTGAGGAGCTGTCAGCTGCTGTCTCCCTTAACATTACCTTGATACTAGGACATGGTAACCCCCTCTCAGGTGCATGAAGATATTTCCTGAGGTTGCCAATAGTGTGCTACTCTCTCCCTCATTCATTCAGCTCTTCTTTCTGCTCCACTTCTCTACAAGTCTTACTATGCAAGAAACTAAGTATACCTCCCGGTATATGGTATAGAAGGAAAAGTATTATAAATAGGATATTGGTTATTGAAATGTAATGTATGAAAATCTTTGTAGTTATATATAGATATATAGATAAAAGCTGAAATGGGGGCGCCTGGGTGGCTCAGTCGTTAAGCGTCTGCCTTCGGCTCAGGGCGTGATCCCGGCGTTCTGGGATTGAGCCCCACATCAGGCTCCTCTGCTGGAAGCCTGCTTCTTCCTCTCCCACTCCCCCTGCTTGTGTTCCCTCTCTTGCTGGCTGTCTCTCTGTGTCAAATAAATAAATTTAAAAAAAAGAATAAAAAAAAAAGCTGAAATGATAGCCATTTCTCTATGGAGTGCTAAAAACATTACTGAAATAAATGAGAAATGTGATGGTAGTTAATTTAGATTTCTATACACACCTTTTGTAACTGGTAAAATATTGATTGGTCCTGAGATCATGGTAATAAGAGTACCTTCAAATAGTGTGCAAAATACTTTTCATTTATAGTGTCCACTTCTGTTGGATAGTTTTTTTTTTTTTAAAGATTTTATTTATTTATTTAACAGAGATAGAGACAGCCAGCGAGAGAGGGAGCACAAGCAGGGGGAGTGGGAGAGGAAGAAGCAGGCTCATAGCGGAGGAGCCTGATGTGGGGCTCAATCCCAGAACGCCGGGATCACGCCCTGAGCCGAAGGCAGACACTTAAGGACTGCGCCACCCAGGCGCCCTTGGATAGTTTTATGAATGTGTTCTCACAAGTTCCAAGGTGAAACTTGGCCTGTCATTAATACCATGACCAGAGAAAAACCTGATGGTTACTTAGAGTTGGCAGTCAGAATTCTGTAACAACATAATGAATGGAGTAGTGCTATTCACAAAGTGAAGTAATTTCACTGGTGTGACTGTTGTATTAAATGAGATAATTCATAGAGAGCATTTAGCCCTGTGTCTGACACACGGTACGCACCTCATAGCTGTTAGCTATCACCACGGTCATTAACTGCATGTACCTTACCTAAGCTTACACTCTTCAATGTATCCTTTAAAATCTACCTTATTATCAGAGAAAATAAGAATAGACCATATTCAATAGGGTAGACTTTGTCATACTAACCTAAAATCTTAGTGGCTTAATAAATAAAGTGTGTGTGTCCCTCGCATGAAGGCTAATACAGATGGGAGATGTGCTCCCCATCTGGGAGCTACACCGTGGGGAGCACAGGGCCTCCAAGGTCACATAGCAAGGGAGGAGAAAAAAGAAGAAACTCACCAGCTTTTTTTTTTAATAATAATTTTTTATTATGTTAGTCACTGTACAGTATATCCTTAGTTTTTTATGTAGCGTTCCATGATTCATTGTTTGCGTATAACACCCAGTGCACCATGCAATACGTGCCCTCCTTAAACCCATCACTGGCCTATCCCAATCCCCCACCCCCTCTCCTCTGAAGCGCTCAGTTTGTTTCCCAGAGTCCATAGTCTCTCATGGTTCATTCCCCCTTCTGTTTACCCCCCTTCATTCTTCCCTTCCTTCTCCTACCAATCTTCCTAGTTCTTATGTTCCATAAATGAGAGAAACCATATGATAATTGTCTTTCTTTGCTTGACTTATTTCACTTAGCATAATCTCCTCCAGTCCCGTCCATGTTCCAGCAAATGTTGAGAACTCGTTCTTTCTGATAGCTGAGTAATATTCCATTGTATATATGGACCACATCCTCTTAATCCAGTCATCTGTTGAAGGGCATCTCGGCTCCTTCCACAATTTAGCTATTGTGGACAATGCTGCTATGAACATTGGGGTGCATATGGCCCTTCTCTTTACTACGTCTGTATCTTTGGGGTAAACACCCAGTAGTGCAATTGCTGGATCATAGGATAGCTCAATTTTTAACTTTTTAAGAGGCCTCCACACTGTTTTCCAAAGTGGCTGTACCAACTTGCATTCCCACCAACAGTGTAGGAGGGATCCCCTTTCTCCACATCCTCTCTAACATTTATTGTTTCCTGCCTTGTCAATTTTTGCCATTCTAACTGGTGTAAGGGAAACACACCAGCTTTTAATTGCTTTTATCTCAAAGTGGTATATATCACTTCAACACACATTTCATTGGGTAGTCATCTGGCACCAATCCAACTGTAAGAGAAAATGGGAAATAGATCATGAGTCCTAATAGATTCTGCCACAGACCAGGAAGTAGAAAATTCTTTTTTTTTTTTTTAAGATTTTTATTTATTTATTTGGCACAGAGAGAGACGGCCAGCGAGGGAGGGAACACAAGCAGGGGGAGTGGGAGAGGAAGAAGCAGGCTCCCAGAGAAGGAGCCTGATGTGGGGCTCAATCCCAGGACTCTGGGATCACGCCCTGAGCCAAAGGCAGACACTTAACGACTGAGGCACCCAGGTGCCAGAAAATTCTTGTTTTTAAATGTGTTTTCAACAAGACTTCAGTAACAATTTCATGTAAATTATGTCTATGTTTTTTAGAGAGGTATTAATTCCAGCCAACTCTGTGGGATAGCAAAACTCACAAATTAGTGCTAATTCAAAAGGAAAAATGTTATAATGTTTTGCCCCATTCAGTACATATAAGAAAGTCCTTATTTTGAAAATAGAGAGGTATTTCTCAAACAGAAATGTAAGTCCCCAAATTCCCACTAAACATTGACCAATATTGGAAGAAAATCATTTTGAAGAGGAACCAAATTATTAGCTTTCTCAGCTTCTCTTCAGTCTAGAACTGGCTTTCCCTGGAGTCAGAAGTAGATAGTAGGTCTGAATCAAAACCTGTCCAACATTCTCTAGAATTGCTTGTGCTGTTCAAATACAAGAGGTGAACATATTTAATTTAAAAATGGGCTTTCAAGAGACTTCTGCTTCTGGTCAAGAAACAATAACATGAATTGGATTTACCCTCCCACCGGAAACAATAATAACAATAGAAACTGGAAAATACATGAAACAATGGTTTTCACAGCAGTACAATAAAAAATAAATGGGAAAACCTGAGAAACAGGAAACAAAGTGAGCCCTATGATTGCCCCAACATACTGCCTGAGGAGTTTCTAGGCCTCCACTCAGGGAGGAGGAACTCGGATCGCAGAGCTTCAAGGTGCAGGCAGTGAAAATTGATAGGACTTCAAGGAGAAACAGACATATCCAAAATTATAGTTGCAGATTTTACACAAACTTGAATAGCACTACCATTCAACTTGACGTAATTAGAATTTGTAGAATATTCCTTCCAATAACAGCAGAACGCTCATTCTTTTTTCTGTGACTTTGGAACATCTACCAAAATAGACCATATTATGAGCTATAAATAAATAACCTAAAATAATTCAAGTCTTACAAGTTATGTTCATGAATCACAATGAGATTAAATTAGAAATCAGGCGGGCAGATAGTTGGAAAAAAACCCCAAATATTTGGGAAACAAACAATGTACTTCCACATATATAACCTATGAGTCAAAGAACTTGAAAGAGAAGCTGGAACGTATGTTGAATTGAAGGAAAATATAAATGCATCATATCGAAATGTATGGAATGTAATAAAGTGGGACTTAAAGGAAAACTTACACCACTAAACATCCATATTGGAAAAGAAGAAAGGTCTCAAACCAGTAATCCAAACTTCCACTTTAAGAAATTAGAAAAAGAAGAGAAAGTAAATCTAAAGCAAGGAAGGAAAGAATAAAGATCATAAAAAAGCAATAAAACAGAAAAACGATAGACAAAATCAACGAAACCAAAAGTTGGTTCTTTGAGAAGATCGATTTAAAAAAAAAACCTCTAGCTAGAGTGATCAAGAAAAAAAAAAGGTGAGGTCATAAATTACCAAGGTTATCAAGAATGAGATTATTTTGATTATCAAGATTTTCAAGAATGAGAGAGGTAACATCACTACGGATTCTACAGATTAAAAGAATAAAAATAGAATATTGTGAATAACTTTATGCCAGTAAATTTGACAGTGTAGATGAAATGGACCTATTTCTTAAAAGACACACACCACCAAGCCTACCCAAAAATAAATACACAGCCTGAATTGTGCTATCTCAGTCCAAAAAAATTCTACGTTTGTCGTTAAAAGTCTTCCCACAAAACAAAAAAAAATAATAATAACTCCAGAGCCAGATGACTTCCTTGGTGAATTCTACTAAACCAATTTAGTAAAGAAATAATGCCATTTCTACATAAACTCCTACAAAAAACCCATGAAGCAGAGAATACTTCCCAACTTAACCAGCATTATCCTGATTTTTTAAAAGCAGACAAAAACATTACAAGAAAACTACAAAGCAATATCCTTTATGAACAAAGATGCAAAAAGACTTTACAAAATTTGGACAAGTCAAATCAAATCCAGCGTTACATAAAAAATAATACACCACGAGCAAGTGGGGCAGCTTATGTCAAAAATATAAAGTTGGTTTGACATTCTATGTGCTGCTGAAGCAAGCACTTGGTCTGACATTCTAAAATCAAATAACATAATTCACTATAATAACAGACTGAAAGAAAAAAATGCATATAATCACCTCAATATAGATGCAGAGAAAGCAGTCGACAAAACATCTGTTCATGATTTTTTTTTTAAAGACTTTCAGCAAACTAGGAGTAGAAGGGAGCTTCCTCAATCTGATAAAGAACGTCTACAAAAAATCTTAGAGCTACCATCATCATATTGGTAAAAGACTGAGGGCTTTACCCCTAAGTTCAGGAACGAGAAAAGTATACCCATTTTCTCCACTTCTATCTAACATTGTATGAAGGTTCTAGCCTGTGTAATTAGAAAAATAAATAAAAGGCATCCAGAATGAAAAGGAAAAAGTAAAACTGTCTTTATTTACAGATAACATGATGGTTGTATTAGTTACTGCTGTAGAGCAAATCACTACGAATTTAGTGGCTTAAAATACCTCTTTATTGTCTCACAGCATCTGTAGGCCAAGAGTCTGGTTAGGTCTAGCTGGGTTCTCTTTTCGGGGTCTCAGAAAGCTAAAATCAAAACGTTCAGTGGACTGCATTCTCATATGCAAGTTTGGCTAGGGAAGGATCTGCCTCCAAGCTCCTTAAAGCTGTTGGCAAGATTAATTTCCTTGGAACTATAGAATTGATGGCAGAGAGAGAGGGCAGTGGGAGAGAGAGGGCAGTGGGAGGACAAAGAGAGGGAGAGAGGGGTGGGAGAACAGAGAAAGAGAGAGAGACTTCACTACTTGAGTCCGTGACCTAGAGATCTTTTAAAGGGATCATTTAATTAGCTCAGGCCCATCCAGGATAATCTCCCTTTTGGTTAACCTAGAAGTCAGCTTATTCAATATTTTCATTACTTCTGCAACTTTGAAATTTAAATTTATCCCTTCACCTTTGCCACATTCTATTTGCTAGAAGCAAGGCACAGTTCTGCCTTTGCGACAGGCGAAAGGATTACACAAAAGCATGGGCTGCTGGGAAGAGGAAAGTCCTGAGAGCCATCTTAGAATTTTGCCTGCCATATTCACCTCTGAAGAAAATAAAATGGCATTGTCAAAAGAAAATTCAGAGTTTTACTTGATGTGAGTAGTTTGTTGAGTAAGAAACAAACTGCAAACAGGGAGGCTTCAAAATCGAGAGGTACGAAACTCGGCTCTCTGCCGTTGCAGCTCAGTTTATAAAAACATCATGAGGAAGTACAAGGTTTTGTAGGTTACTAGAAACTTCTTCTCAGAGGAAAGCATTACAGAAGCTTACTTCTTTCTAGATGATTGGCTAGGAAGCTACAAGGTCACCCTGACATGAAGAAAGCTTAAGTTTTATTTTATTTTATTTTATTTTTATTTTAAAGATTTTATTTATTTATTCGACAGAGAGAGAGACAGCCAGCGAGAGAGGGAACACAAGCAGGGGGAGTGGGAGAGGAAGAAGCAGGCTCACAGGGGAGGAGCCTGATGTGGGGCTCGATCCCAGATCGCCGGGATCACGCCCTGAGCCGAAGGCAGACGCTTAACCGCTGTGCCACCCAGGCACCCCCAGAAAGCTTAAGTTTTAAGGTCAGAGACAGTGTTTGGGCAAAATCAGGACAGTGTAACGAGGAATCGTAGTGAAAGTGGATATTCTTGCCTGGTTCCTGATCTTAGGGGGTAAGACTTGAGTCTTTCACCATTAAGTATGTTAGTTTTAGCTTTTTTGCAGATGCCCCTTATCAGGTCGAGGAAGTTCTCTTATATTTCTAGCTTGTTAAGAGTTTTTTAAAATATGGGTGGAGGTTGAATTTTGTCACATTTTCTTCTGCATCTATTTATGAGATAATTTTTTTTTCCTTTGGGCTATTAATATGGTGGATTACATTGATTGGTTTTTTAATATTAAAGGCAGACTTGCCCTCCTGAAATAAACAGCACTTGGTTATGCTGGATTGGATATGCTGATTTTTTTTAAAAGGAATTTTGCATCTACATTCATGAGGGATATTGTTTGTAGTTTTCTTTCATTGTATTTCCTTTGTCTACTTTCGTTATCAGGATAATGTTGGCCTCCAAAAATGAGTTGGGTAATCTTTCTTTCTCTTCTATTTTCTGGCAGAAATTGCGTGGAACCGTTGTATTTGTCTCTTTAAAGTTTCGGTAGAATGGGATAGTGGAACCATCTGGGGTTGTTAATCACAAATTCAATTTCTCTAGTAGTTACAGGACTATTCATGTTATCTGTATCTCTGTATCTATGTCTGTATCCTAGGCATGAGGCCACTCAGGTTGTCCATATCGGTATCAGGTTTCATCTCGGGTGAGTTTGAGAATTTGTTGGTCCTTTGAATTTAAGTTCTCATATTTATGTACATAGAGTTGCCTCTACTATTTCTTATTGTGTTTTTTAATGTTTACAAGATCTAGAGTGATATCCTTCTTTCATTCCTGAAACAAGTCATTTGTGACCTCTCTCTTTTTTTCTCTTTCAGTCTTACCAGGGGGTTGTCAATTTCATTATCTTCAGTCAACTAGTTTCTGGTTTCATCAATTTTTCCTATTGCTTTTGTTTTCAATTTCACTGATTCCCACTTGCTTTTTTATTTATTCTGCTTTTCTTTTCTCTAGAATGTTAAAGCGGAAGCTCATATTATTAGTTTGAGACTTCTTCTATTCTAATACAAGCATTTCACATTACAGCTTTCCGTGTAAGCACAGTTCCATCCTACAAATACATTTTAAATTTTATTTAGCTTCAACTGTTTCCTAATGTACTTTAAGACTTCCTTTTTGTCTCATGGCTTATTTGGAAGTGTGGTATATAATTTCCAACCCACTTAGAGATTCCCCATAATCGTTCGTCACGGAGTTAAGTCTAATTCTACTGCTGTCCTATCATAGTCTGTATGATTTCAATTATTTTAACTTTATTAAGGTATGCTTTATGATGCAGGATATAGTACAACTTGGTGACAGTTCCGTGTATATCTGAAAAGAATATATATTACGTTCTTGGATTTGGGGCAATATTCATGTAAATTAGATCCAATTGGTTGATGGTGTTTTTCAGTTCTATATTTTTGCTTATTTTCTGCTTTCAATTATGGAGAAAGAAATGTTGAAGTCTAATTATAATTGGGGGTTTGTCTACTTTGCTTTTTCAGTTCTTCCAGTTTTTGCTTTTTGTATTTTGAAGCTGTTATGCACACACACATTTAGGGTAATTATACTTCTCGGTGAATTCACCCATTCATCAATATATAATGTACATATCTGCCTGGTAGTTTTTTTGCTCAGAAGTTTATTTGTAACCTACCGATGTCATTATATATGAAGTAAGCTACTTGTAGATAACATATAGCTGGATCATAATCTTTATCCATTCTGGCAATCTCTGTCTTTTAATTGCACATAGACCCTTTACATGTAATCCAATTATTAATATATTTGCACCATGTCTATAATTCTATTGTTTGCTTTGTGTTTATACCTTCTGCTTTTCATTCCTCTGTTATCCCTTCTTCCTTCTTTTGGGTCATTTAAATGCTTTTTTAGTATTTCACTCTAACTTATTATTTTTTACTATATCTCTTGATAAAACATTTTTGCTTTTGCTCTAGGAATTACAATACACACATCTAACTTTTTACAATCTAATTAGAATTCATATTTTTAAATTTTGTATATTAAAAATGGATTTATTGACATAAATGTTGCAGAGCATAGAGTTCACAATTTTCAAGTACATAACTCAGTGGTTGATAGTATAGTCATAGTGATGGTACAACATCACAGCTATCTAATTCCAGAACATTTCCATCACCCCAAACAGAAATCCTATACTTCCCATTTTTCTCTTCTCCCCATCCCATGGCAAATACTAATCTATATTTTGTCCATATGGATTTGTCTATTCTGGACACTTTTTATAAGTTGAATTATACCATGTACGGCCTTCTGTGTCTGATTTCTTTCACTTAACATAATGTTGTAGGAGGTATCAGTACTTCATTCCTTTTTTGGCTAAATAATATTCCATTTTATGAATATACTGTATTTTGTTTATCCATTCATCAGTTTACGGACATTTGGGTTGTTTCCAATTTTTAGCTATGATGAATAATGCTACTATAAATATTTATGTATAAGTGTTTGTGTGAGCGTATGCTTCAGTTCTTTTTGTATATCTTAGGAGTGAAGTTGCTAGGTTGAGTGGTAATTCTATGTTTAACTTTTGAGGAACTTCCAGTTTTTCCAAAGTGATTCTATCATTTGACATTCCCACCAGCAATGTACATCCTTGCCCACACTTATTAATTTCATTATTATTTTTTAAATTTTTTTATTATTACTGCCATTCTAGTGGGTTTTGGTCTCATTGTGGTTTTGATTTGCCTATCTCTAAAGACTAAGGTTGTTGAACATCTTTTCATATGCTTATTGACCATTTGTGTGTCTTCTTTGAAAAAATAACTTTAAATTCTTTGCCTATTTTAAAATGGGTTATCTTTTGTTATTGAGTTGATAGAGTTCTTTATATTCCAGGTATTAGACCATTATCAGATTTATGATTTGCAAATATTTTCTCCTATTCTGTTGGTTGTCTTTTCATTTTCTTGATAGTGTCCTTTGATTCACAAAAATTTCTAATTTTGATGAAGTCCTATTGACCTATTTATTCTGTTGCTTGTACTCTCTGTGTCGTATTTAAAAAGCTATAGCCTAATCCACGGTCATAAAGATTTACACCTATGTTTTCCTCTAGGAGTTTTATAGCTCTAACCCTTACCTTTAGATTTTTAATACGTTTTGAGTTAATTTTTGCGCATGGTGTGAGATAGGTGTACAAATTCGTACCTTGCAATATGAGTATCCAGTTGTCCCAACATATGCTGAAAAGATTCTTCTTTCTCCATTGAATGGCCTTGAGACCCTTGTCAAAAATCCATTGACCATAAATATATGGGTTTTATTTCTGGACTTTCAATTCTATTCCATTATGTGTATTTCTATCCTTATGCCTGTCCCTGCCCTGTTCTGATAATTGTGCTATTGTAGTAAGCTTTGCAGTCAGAAAGAGTGCATCTTCCAGCTTTGTTCTCTTTTTCAAGATTGTTTGGCAGGAGGACCTGGGTGGCTCAGTTGGTTAAGCATCTGCCTTCAGCACAGGTCATGATCTCAGGGTGCTGGAATTGAGCCCCACATTGGTCTCCCTGCCCATCAGGGAGTCTGTTTCTCCCTCTCCCTCTGCCCCTCCCCTGACTTGTGTGCTCTCTCTCTCTCTCTCAAATCAATACATTAAATCTTAAAAAAAAGATTGCTGTTGCTATTCAGGGCTTCTTGAAAATCCATATGAATTTTGAGATAAGCTTGCCCATTTTTGCAAAAAGGGAGCTGAAATCCTGATATAGATTTCATTGAATTTGTAGGTCAATTTGGGGATTATCATCCTTTAGTTCTTTAGATATAACTTCCCTTAGCTCTTTGAACATTTTATAAATATCTAATTGAAAGTCTTTGTGTATTAAGTCCAACATCTGAACTCCCTCAAGGACAGTTTCTATTGATTGTCTGTTTCTCTGTGGACCATATGGGCAATACTTTCTTGTTTCTTTGAATGTCTTGTGATTTTTCTTAAATACTGGACATTTTTACTACTACTATTATAAAGGGATAATTTTGGAAACTAGATCCTCTTCCTAACCCCAGGATTTGTTGTTGCCGCTTGCTTTAGTTGCTTTTGTTTGTTTAGTGACTTATCTGAATTAATTTTGTCAAGTCTGTATACTTTGTCATGTGTAGTCACTGAAGTCTCTGTTCCGTTAATTTAGTAGTTAGCTGATCATTGGGTAGAGATTTCCTTAAACTCTTGGAACAAAAAATCCCCCAGTCTTTGTAAAGCAGCTCAGTTAGGTCATATCATTATCACTCAGTCAAAAAATTGATGACTAATATAGTCTTCACTTTCTGCTTGCATAGAGCCTAAAGGTCAGCCAGAGCCAACTTTTTTGAGTATGCCCACAGCCCTGGGAATGCATATTGCCCTCTAAAGTCTCAGGAATATGCTAGAGTTTTTCAAAAGCCCTTTCCTCCCAAATTATTTAATTTCCCAGGCTTTCCTCCCCAATTTTTTGATTAGTCTATTGTTTACCCAGTTGTTTTCTCTTGGCTCAGGCAGCAGTGACTAAAATATTTGCCTGTCAATGTTTTCAACTAATGTCCTCTGAGGAATGGTGTTAGCACTAGGCAACCAAGTTAGGTGAGATAAAATCAAGTCTTTTGAGCCATCAGACAGGTCAAAACAAAATAATTACAGTTATTTGTGAATGAGGTCCATTCTGCTATCTCTGGTACCAGTGTTGGGAATGTGGACTGTCGTTTTCAAGGCTACTAATTACCTAGGGAACAAAGATTGGACAAGTTAACGTACTCCAAAACTCATTGTTCTTACCAAGATTCAACTTTTTTTTTTTTTTTTTTTAGTAAATGGGTCTTGGGTTTCCGCAAGTTTTTGGCTAATTTCCAGATATCCAAAAAAGTTAAATCTGACTTTTTTGGGTCAGTTTAAATTAATTAGTTTTTTGGATTAACAGAAGTTCAGAGTTCCCTATTCTGTCATTTTCACTGATGTCACCTGCTGTTTTATCACTTCAAGTAGAGTGTAGAAATCTTACCACCACATAGGTCCCTTTATTTTCCCCATCTATGTTATAGTTGTTACTTCTCCATACACTGGGACCCCATCAAATCATGTTACAGTTTCTAATTTCATCCATTAAGCATCTTTCAGCAGAAGAAGAATAGTCCATTACACTAACCCCAATATTTACCTTTCTATTGTTGTTCTTCATTCTCAATGTTCTAAGTCTCCTTATTGTATCATTTACCTTCTATCTGAAGAAATTCTTTTAGCAATTTGTTTAGACCAGTTCTGCTGGCAAGAAATTCTCACTGCTTTCCTGCATGTCTTTATTTCACTTTCATTCCTGAAGGAAATTTTTACTGTGTATAGAAATCTTTGTTATTAGTTCTTTTCTTTCAGCACTTCAAAAGTGTCGTTCTGTTTTCTTCTGGCCTTTATGATTTCTCATGAGAAATCCAGCTATGTGATTCACACTGTTTTCCTCCAAGCAGTGCACCGGATTCTTCTGTCTGATTTCGAGATTCTTTTTTCTTTGCCTTAGTTCTCATCAATGTATGATGTGTTTGGCATGGATTTCTTTGGACTTATCCTACTGCAGTTCTCTGAAAGTCTTGGGCCTGTAGGTTTGTATCTTTTGCCAAATTTGGGAAGTTTTCAGCCATTATGTCTTTAAATACTTTTTCTGTACCACACTCTTTTTCCTCTCGCTTAGGACTCTGGTAAAATGCCTTTTGGTATTGTCCCATGGGTCTTTTCAGCTTTGTTCACTTTTTCCAAACTTTTTTTTCTGTATTGTTCAAATTTCTAAGGTTCTGTCTTCAGGTTCTTTGGCTCTTTCCTATCGCGTGTGGAACTCCTCCAGTGTGTTTTCATTTTGTACTTTTAAGTTCTGAAATTTCCTTTGGCTATTCTTTAGATCTTCTTTTTGTTTGTTGAGACTTTCTATCTTTCCATTCTTTTCAAAAATGTTTGCCCTTATCTGGAGTATTGTATGATAGCTGCTTTAAAGTATGTATAAAGCATAACGATAATTCCAATATCCATGTCCTCCTGGTATACTATCTTTTTCCAAAAAGTATAGATTTTCCTGTTTTGTTGTATTTTGAGAATTTATGATTATATCCTGGACATTTAGAATATTTTGCTATGTGACTCAGGGTCTCATTTATACATACAGTCAATGTTGACTCTGTGTGTGTGTGTGTGTGTGTGTGTGTGTGTGTGAGCACACGCACGCTTGCAGGCAATCAGCCTGGTTGGGTTTATGCCTCCCGTTCTGACCAACATTATATTGGTTGGAATTCCAATTGCAGTTAAGTTTTCAAAGCCTTTGCATTGCTATTCGGATCTGTCCCATGTGTGTGACACTAGTGGCTAGTTTGACATGTGTGCTGTTATCTAACCCATTGTTCCATTCTCGAGGTCTACCTATGCTTGTTAGGGTCAGATCAATCTTCTCATATGGGGTTGAGCCCAGAAGTTTATAAACAATTTACAGTAGTCACTTTAGCAAACTTTTCCCCTTTGAATTCTCTTGTTCTTCCCCAATCTGCCTGTTAGTAGTTGTTCTTAGAGTCCTCAAATAGCTGCTTCATGCATTCTGCCCTGATTTTAGACTGCATTGAGTGGGACATATATTAGGTTCAGTATGTTTCTTAACCTTACCCAGAAGTGGAAGCCTGGTCAGTTGACTTTTTGGAAAAAGTGCAAAAGAAATTTAATGGTGAAAACAGAGTTTGTCAATAAAACTTGTTGAAACGTCTGGATATCCACATGTATGTATCCACATACGTACGTACAGTACATACATACATATGTACATACTTTAATCCATACATCTCATAATATTCAAAACTTAATTCATAATGAATCTTAGACCTAAATGTAAAGCATGAAATTATAAAACTTCTAGGAGAAAACTTTTGCGACCTTGGGTTAGGCAAATATTTAAAAAATATCCCAGAAGTATGATTCCTCAAAGAACAACTTCATAAAGTAGACTTCATCAAAAATAAGAATTTTCTCTTTGAAAGATACTGTTAAGAGAATGAAAAGATGAGCCACAGACTGAGTGGAAATATTTGTAAACCACATATCTTATAAAGGACTTGTATTCAAAACATATAAAGAGCTCTCTAAATTCAACTCAAAATCTCAACATAAAAATGGGTAAAAGATATGAACAGATAATTTACCGAAGAAGATATACAGTTGGCAAATAAGCACCTGAGAAGATATTCAATATCATTAACCATTAAGGAAACGCAAATAAAAAATACAATGAGATGCAATCTTGTACCTATTAAAATGTCTAAAATTAAAATGACTATACCCAGAGATGGTGAGAAAGTAGAGCCGCTGGAATGCTCACACGCTGCTAGTGGGAGTATAAAATGCTATAATCACTTTGCATAATTGGCAGTTTTTTAAACAGTTATATATACGTCTTAATACATTGATTAATACATTCTAAATACATCTGTTATATGACCTGCCATTCCACCTCTAGGTATTTAATCAATATAAATGAAAGCATATGTTCATGCAAAGATTCGAACATGACTGCTCATTGCAACTTTATTTATAATAGTCAATAACTGAAAGTAACCTAATGTCCATCAACAGGTTAGTAGATAAACAAATTGTGGTATATTCATACAATGAAATACTACCCAGCAAACTGTTTACGTACAGAAATTATGGGTACATTTCAACATATTGTGCTGAAATAAAGAAGCCAGACAACAAAAGTGCATACACTGAAATTCTATTTCTATAAAATTCTAGAAAAGAAACTATGATGATTCCTATGCGAGAGGGGAGAGGATGAAGGAAGTGGAGGAAAGAGAGACGAGGAAACTTTTGGAGGCAGTGGTTATATTTACATCTTGATTGTGGTGATGGCTTCACAGGTGGATACTTGTATTAAAAACTGAATAAATTGTACGCTTTATACGCAGTTTAATATATGTCAGTTATACTTCAATAAGCTTGTTTTTAAAATGGTTTTTACATCATTCTCTGTGATTGTGAAATTAGCAGAAATTCCCCTAGTTCTTTGGTTTATGGTTAAAGTGCTGTTTCCCACATTGTCTATTTGCGTAAATTCATGAGTTCATTAATGGTCATTTGGGAAGAAGCATATCGATCCCTTTTCATCTACCTTCATCATATCTGATGGTTTCCTAGCTCTCGTCTTTGTCACTTCATTTATCCCACGTTCTCATTTTGTTTGTTGTTCTAACTTTTTGAGTTGAATGTTCAGTAAATTTGGTTCTGTTCCTTCGGTTAAATTGTGTTTTCCTGTGTATGATTGTATCTATTGATACAGACAAATAAAGAGCAGGAAGGCAAAGTCATATTTGACCCCCCTCTCCAGATAAAAACACTACTGACATTTTTGCCAACATCCTTCCTGACATCTTCCTGTCCATGTGTACCTCTTGTTGTGTATGTTTGTATACATGTGTGTACGCAGAAAAGTACACAACTCATAAGTGTACGAATTGCCATGAACTAAACATACCCATGTAACCAGCACTCAGTTAACAGAACATTGCCAGCATCTCAGAAGACATTTTCATACCCACTGCCAGTCACAACCCTCTTCCCACCAACTCAAGGGTAACTACTGTCGTGACTTCTTTTTTTTTTTTTTTTAAGATTTATTTATGTATTTTAGAGAGGGGGGAGGGGCAGAGGGCGAGGAAGAGAGAGAATCTCAAGCAGACTCCCCACGGAGCATGGAGCCCAAGGTGAATGGGGCTCGATCTCACAACCCTGAGATCATGACCTGAGCTGAAATCAAGAGTCGGACGCTTAACCGACTGAGCCACCCACGTGCCCCTCTACTGTCTTGACTTCTAACGACATAGATAACTTTTGCCATCTTAAATTTTGTTTAAATATAATCATGAAGCGTATAGTCTGCTTTGTCTGTCTTCTCTCACTCAACATTATATTTGCAAAGCTCATCCATAATTTTAGGGGGTTGTAGGTCATTCACTATTGTTGAGCTATATTATCTCTCCGTGAATATATCATAATTTATTTATCCATTGTATTGTGGATAGGCATTTGGGTGGTTTCCAGTTTGAGGCTATTCTGAATAGTGCTGCTATCAATATTCTAGGACGTGTCTTTTGTGAGCCTATGAATGAATACCTTTATTACTTATATACTTAAGAGAGAAATTGCTGGGTCATATACATGCAATTAAGATGCATCTAAATTTGAGTAAGTGCTATCATACTAGACAAGCTATTTTGTAAGTTGATTGAAGCACTGAACAGTAAGACATAGGCATATCTCCATGTCAATTAAAAGTATTAACTATGTGAATTATCCATGCTTTAATCATGTAGTTGTTTATTGATAGGCATTTGCTTTGCTTCCATTTTTCATTAATATGAGCAATAAAATACTCCCTCTCCCTATAAACGTATCTTTGTTCAATTGACTGATTATCATTTTAGGATAAATGCTTAAAACTGGAATTGCTTCCTCCAAAGGTATGCCCACGTACATATAAATTTTGATACACATTGTCCAGCTGCCTTTTTGAAACGAGGTACAATTTACAATCTCACCAACATTGACTAAGAGGGAACATTTTTCTGTGTCTCCACTCATACTGGATTTTATGTATATTTTTAAACTCTTGTCTGTCTGATAGAATAGCCTCACATCTTTGCATTGTTATATTTTCTCTTTTTCTCTTTCTTTCTTTCTTTCTTTCTTTCTTTCTTTCTTTCTTTCTTTCTTCCTTCCTTCCTTCCTTCCTTCCTTCCTTCCTTCCTTCCTTCCTTCCTTCTTTCTTTCTTTCTTTCTTTCTTTCTTTCTTTCTTTCTTTCTTTCTTTCTTTCTTTCAGGGAGAGTGAGAGAGCGTGTACATGAGAGGCAGAGAAAGAGGGAAAGAGGGAAATCCATCATGGAGCCCAACACGGGGCTCAGTCTCACCAGCTGAGATCATGACCTGAGCCGAAGTCAAGATCTTGTCAGAGGCTTAACTGACTGAGCCACCCAGGCACCCAGTTCTATTTCTTTATTTGTAAATTTAAACGTACTTTTATGATTGTATTTCCCATTGTATATACTTTGCCAATTATGATTATCTTTTTCTCATTGATTTATAAGAGTTCTTTTTATGGTGACAAAATAATTCTTTGACTTATCTATGTTGTCAATAATTACTCTAGGTTTTTGTTTACCTTTTAATTTGGTTCTATGTGTTATGGTTTTTTTTTTCCTACACATTTTGGATGTTATCGTTACTATTTTTACCTTTCTCTTTAGTGGAATCAACTTTATAAATCTTTGTCTTTGTGATGTCTGGCTTTTGCTCTGTACTTCAAGAGGCTTCTCTCACTTGAAGATTATGATACTAATCTCTGTTTTTCTGGCAGTGTATCGAAGCTTTATTTTTTACATTTACATCTTGGGTATACCTGCAGTCTCTTTAACTATATGGAATGAAGAGTTTAGTTTCATTCATTTCTGAATAACACTTTGATTATTTCCACCCTAATTTGAAATGGTACTTTACACAGTATCCGAAACCCCTAAGTATCTGTGCGTTTATTCTACAGTAAGAATTCAATTCTATTGGGGCGCCTGGGTGGCACAGCGGTTAAGCGTCTGCCTTTGGCTCAGGGCGTGATCCCGGCGTTATGGGATCGAGCCCCACGTCAGGCTCCTCCACTATGAGCCTGCTTCTTCCTCTCCCACTCCCCCTGCTCATGTTCCCTCTCTCACTGGCTGTCTCTATCTCTGTCAAATAAATAAATAAAATCTTTAAAAAAAAAAAAGAATTCAATTCTATTGCTCTGTTCGTCCATTCATCCAACAAACACTTATGGGCCAGGCCCTTTCTAATCACTTGAGCTATATTAGTATAAAAAGGAGACAAAACTCCTCTCCTCATGGGAAATACCTTTCAGAAAGAGATATAAAGGCAGATAATAAACCCTAAGTATTATTTTTACTTCAGGTCCTGAATTGATATGAGGAAGTTTTAATTACTGTAGATTTATAGACTATTTCAATATCAGGTAGAGCTAGTTCTTCCACATTAATTATTTTGTCTCTTTGTAAATACTGAACCTTACAGATGAACTTTAGAATCATCGGATGAAATTCCAATGCAAATTGCATGGGGATTTTGATTGTGACTGCTTGGAATTTTGAAATCAATTTAGGGAGATCTGACGTCTTTACGATAGTTTTTTCTTATCTAATAATAAAGTATGCTTCTTTATTCAAAATTCATTTTATTCATTATGTCCTATGTCTCTCAGTAGAATTTAAAATTTTACTCCATATAGATTGAGTATTTTTTGGTTGCTATTGTGAATGGAATTTTATTTTGCTTTCGTCATGTTTTATGCCTTATTATTATGTATAAGAAAGCTATTGGTTTTGGTATGTATTTTTATAACCACCCACTTAAGTGAGTTCCCATATTGTTCCTAATGGTTTTTCTTTTTTAAAAAAATATTTTGTTTATTTATTGAGAGAGAGTGTGTGTGTGAAATGGGGGAGGAGCACAGGGAGAGGGAGAGAGAATTTCAAGCAGATTCCATGCCGAGTGCAGAGCCTGATGTGGGACTCAATCTCACGACCCTGAGATCATAACCTGAGCTGAAATCAAGAGTCAGATGCTTAACTGACTGAGCCACCCAGCTGGCCCCCTAATAGTTTTTCAATTGATTTGGTCTTGGTTATTTGTTGCACGATGATACATTACAAATATTTTCACCATGGATTATACTCTGTCATTATTAGGTGACTCTCCTTGTCCTAGTTAGACATTTTCATCTTGAATTCAATTTTGTCTGATATTTCAATTGTGGGCTTTCTTTTTTTTTTTTTTTACTTAAAGTATAATCGGTATAGAACATTATCTTAGTTTTAGGTGTACAACGTAGTGATTTGATTTTTGTATACACAGTGAGATAATCACCATAAATCTAGTTACCATCTGTTACCATCCAAAGTTACAAAGATTTCCTCTCTTAACAACTTTCAAATATGCAATACGATGTGATTGACTATAGTCACCGTGCTGTACGTTACACCCCATGGCTTACTTATTTTATAACTGGAAGTCTGTATGTCTTGATCCCCATTTCACCTACCCCTAAATCCTGCTCCACTCTGGCAATCACTACTCTGTTCTCTGTATCTAGGAGGTTGGTTTGTTTTGTTTGTTCCTTTGTTTTTGTTTTGGGTTCCACATATAAGTGAAATCATACAGCGTCTGTCTTTCTCTGTCTGGCGTATTTCACTTAGCATAATATCATCAAAGGCCAGCCGTGTTGTTGCAAATGGCAGCATTTCATCCTTTTTTGTGGCTGACTAGTACTCCACTGTATAATATACCACATCTTCTGTATCCATTCATCTATCAGTAGACACTTAGGTTGCTTTCCTATCTTACTATTGTAAATGATTTTGCAATGAACATTGGGGTGCATATATCTTTTCAAAGCAGTGTATTTATTTTCTTCAGATAAATACCAGAAGTGGAATTGCCGGGTCATAGGGTAGTTCTATTTTTAATTTTTTGAGGAACCTCCATACTGTTTTCCATAGTGGCTGCACCAGTCTGCATTCCCACCAACAGGGCACAAAGGCTCCTTTTTCTCCACATTCTTGCCAACACTTGTTATTTCTTGTCTTTTTGGTAATAGCCATTCTGACAGGTATGAGGTGAGATGTCATTGTGGTTTTGATTTGCATGTCCCTGATGATTCGTGATTGAGGATCTTTTCATGTTCCTGTCAGTCATCCATATATCTTCTTTGGAAAAATGTCTATTCATATCCTCTGTTACTTTTTCAGTCAAATTATTTGGGGTTTGTTGTTGATGTTACCAAGTTGTAGGAGTTCTTCATATCTTTTAGATACTAACCCCTTATCAGATATCTGATTTGCAAATATCTTCTCCTGTTTGGTAGGTTGCTTTTCCATTTTGTCGATGTTTTCTTTCAGATGCTTTTTAATTAGATGTAATCCCATTTGTTTGTTTTTGCTTTTGTTACCCTTGCCTTTGGAGTCAGATAAAAAAAAATTACTTTCAATACTGTTGTCAACAAAGACCTTACCCTGTATGTTTTTTTTCTAAGAGTTTTACAGATTCAGGTCTTATATTCAAGTCTTTAATCCATTTTGAGGTAATTTTTGTGTATGGTGTAAGATAATGATTCAGTTTCATTCCTATGCATGTAGCTAACTAGTTTCCCAACACCATTTATCGAAGAGACTGTCCTTTTCCCATATTTTTGTCTTCTTTGGCATAAATTAATTGACCATATATGCATGGGTTTATTTCTGGGCTCTTGAATCTGTTCCACTAATCTATGTGTCTGTTTTTATGCTAATACCAGTACTGTTTTTGATTACTATAGCTTTATAATACACTTTGATATCAGAAAGTATGATGCCTCAATATTTGTTCTTTTTTCTGAAGATCAACTTGACTGTTTAGCATCTTTTATGGTTCCGTACAAATTTTAGGATTATTCTATTTCTGTGGAAAATGCCATTGGAATTTTGATAAGAATTGCATTGCATCTGTAGATTGCCTTGGGAAATATGGACATTTTTAACAATATTAATTATTTTAATTCATGAGCATAAAATATTTTTCCACTTATTTGTGTTTTTTTCCATTTCTTTCATCAATGTCTTATAGTTTTCAGTGTACAAGTCTTCAGCCTCCTCAGTTAAATTTATTCCTAAGTATTTTGTTCTTTTTTATGCAGTCATAAATGGGATTGTTTCCTTAATTTCTCTTTCTGAGTGTTTGTTGTTAGTGTATAGAAATGCAACAAATTTTGTATATTGATTTTGTACCCTGTAACTTTATCGAATTTCTTTATTGGTTCCAATAGATTTTTAGGTGGAGTCTTTGGGGTTTTCTTTTTTTTTTTTTTTAAGATTTTTTATTTATTTATTCGACAGAGACAGCCAGCGAGAGAGGGAACACAAGCAGGGGGAGTGGGAGAGGAAGAAGCAGGCTCATAGCGGAGGAGCCTGATGTGGGGCTTGACCCCACAACGCCGGGACCACGCCCTGAGCCGAAGGCAGACGCTTAACCGCTGTGCCACCCAGGCGCCCCTGGGGTTTTCTATATATAAAATCAAGTTTTCTGCAAATAGTAACCAGTTTACTTCCTCCTTTCTGATTTAGACCCCTTTTATTTCTTTTCCCTGCATAATTGCCCAGGTTAGGATTTCCAATACTATGTTGAGTAAAAGTGGTGGGAGTGGGCATCCTTGTCTTGTTTCTGATCATAAAGGAAGAATTTTCAGCTTTTCGCTGTTGAGTATGTTAACTATGGGCTTGTCATATATGGCTTCCATTATGTTGAATTACATTTCATCTATACCCACGTTGTTGGGAGTTTTATCATAGGTGGACGTTGAATTTTGTCAAATGCTTTTTCTTCATCTATTCAGATGATCATATGGTTTTTAGCCTTCATTCTGTTAATGTGGTGTATCGTGTTGCTTGATTTGCAGATGTTAAATCATCTGTGTGTCACCGGAGTAAATCCCGTTTGATCATGGTGCATGATCCCTTTAATGTATTGTTGAATTCAGTTTGCTAATATTTTGTTGACGATTTTTGCATCTATGCCCATCGGGGATATTGGCCTGTATTTCTGTGTGTATAGTGTCGCTGTCTGGTTTTGGTTTCAGGGTAATGCTGCTCTTATAAAATGAGTTTGGAAGAGTTCCCTTCTCTTCAGTTTCTGGAAGAGTTTGAGGACGATCTTAAAGTATTCGGTAGAATTCACCCAGTGAAGCCATCTGACCCTGGACTTTTGTTTGTTGGGAGATTTTTGATCATGGATTCAATCTCTTTACTGGTAATCAGTCTGTTAAGACTTATTATTTCTTCAGGGTTCCTTCTTGGAAGATTATATGTTTCTGGGAAATCATCCATTTCTTCTAAGTCATTCAGTTTATTGGCATATAATTTTTCTTGTAATCCTTCATATTTCTGTGGTGTTGTTTAGTACTTCTCTTTCATTTCTGAACTTATTTGAATCTTTCGTCTTCTTTTCTTAGTGCGTCTAGCTAAAGATTTCTCAATTTTGTTTATCTTTTCAAAGAACCAGCTCTTAGTTTCACTGATCCTTTTTATTGTCATTTTAATCTCCATTTTATTTATGCTCTAATTATTTTTTCCCTTCTACTAACTTTGGTCTTTGTTTGTTCTTCTTTTCCTGGTTCCTTTAGGTATGCGTATAAATTGTGTATTTAAAAACTTTCTTGTTTCTTGAGGTAGGCTTGTATCTCTATAAACTTTCCTCTTAGAACTGCTTTTGCTGCACCCCATAGATTTTGGCATATGGTATTTTCATTTTTCTCAAGTTTTTATTTTTTATTTTTTTTATTTTTTATTTTTTTTTTTTAAAGATTTTATTTATTTATTTGACAGAGATAGAGACAGCCAGCGAGAGAGGGAACACAAGCAGGGGGAGTGGGAGAGAAGAAGCAGGCTCATAGCTGAAGAGCCTGATGTGGGGCTCGATCCCATAACGCCGAGATCACGCCCTGAGCCGAAGGCAGGCGCTTAACCGCTGTGCCACCCAGGCGCCCCATTTTTCTCAAGTTTTTAAAAAATTTCTCCTTTGATTTCTTCATTGAGCCATTGGTTGTTCAGTAGCATGTTATTTAATCTGTACCTGTGTGTGATTTTTCTGGTTTTTTTCTTGTGATTGATTTCTACCGTCAATTGTGGTCGGAAAAGTTGTTTTATGATTTCAATCTTCTTCTTAAATTAATTGAGACTTATTTTGTGGCCTAAAATATGATCTATCCTAAAGAATGTTTCATGTACACTTGAGAAGAACATGTAGTCTGCTGCTTTTAGATGGAAGGCTTTGTATATATTTACTAAGTCCATCTGGTCTCATGTGTTATTTAAGGCTGATGCTTCCTTCTTGAATTTCTATCCAGACGCTCTGTTCATTGGTGTGAGTGCGGTATTAAAGTTCCCTACTACGATCGTATTGCTGTCAATCTCTCCCTTTAGGCCTGTTAATGTTTGCTTTATATATTTAGGTGCTTCATTGTTGGGTGCATAAATATTTACAAATGTTGTATCTTCTTGTTGAATTGATTCCTTTATCATTATGTAATGCCCTTCTTTGTCTTTCAGTACAGTTTTTGTTTTAAAGTCCATTTGGTTTTGGGGTGCCTGTCTGGCTCAGTAAGTAGTAGATCATGCAACTCTTGATCTCAGGGTTCTAGGTTTGAGCCCCACGTTTGGTGTAGAGAATACTTAAAAATAGAATCTTAAAAAAAGTAAAGTCCGTTTGGTTTCATATATGTGTAGCCACCCTAGCTTCCTTTTGGTTTTCATTTCCATGAAACATCTTTTTCCATCCCTTCACTTTCAGTTGTGTGTGTCCTTACAACTGAAGTGAGTCTCTTGTAGGTAACACATAGATGGGTCTTGTTTCTCTTATCCATACAGTTGACTAGAGAATTTAGTCCATTGACTTTATTTTTTATTTTTATTTTTTTAATAATAATTTTTTATTATGTTATGTTAGTCACCATACAGTGCATTCTTAGTCTTTGATGTAGTGTTCCATGATTCATTACTTGCGTATAACACCCAGTGTTCCATGCAATATGTGCCCTCCTTAATACCCATCACTGGTCTATCCCAATCCCCCACCCCCCTCCCTTCTGAAGCCCTCAGTTTGTTTCCCAGAGTCCATAGTGTCTTGTGGTTCAATCCCCCTTCTGTTTAGTTCATTTACATTTAAAATAATTTTGATAGGTATATGCTTATTTTTCCCATTGCTTTCTGGTTGTTTTGTAGTTATTCTATGTTCTTTTCTTTTTCCCTTGTTTTCTTTTTTTTTTTTTTAAGATTTTATTTATTTATTTGACAGAGAGAGACAGCCAGCGAGAGAGGGAACACAAGCAGGGGGAGTGGGAGAGGAAGAAGCAGGCTCTGAGCAGAGCAGGCAGCCCGATGCGGGGCTCAATCCCAGGACCTAGGAACACGCCCTGAGCCAAAGGCAGACGCTTAACGACTGAGCCACCCAGGCGCCCCTCTTTTTCCCTTGTTTTCTTCCCTCATGGTTTGATGACTTTCTATAGTGTTATGTTTAGATTCCTTTCTTATTATGTTTTGTGTATCCACTATAGGTTTTGTTCTGTGGTTACCAGGAGGCTCACACAGAACAGCCCATATATAGGTGTGTCCATCTTAAGTTGAAAGCAAGTTGGAATACATTCTAAAACTCTACATTTTTTACTACATCCCCCCATGATTTATAGTTTTGATGTCACATTTTACAACATTTTGTGTATCCTTTAACTAAGTATTGTAGTTATAGTTGGTTTTTTTACTACTTTTGTCTTTTAATCTTCATACTAGCTTTACAAGTGATCAATCCACTATCTTTTCCATATATTTACCTTTACCAGTAAGATTTTTAGTTTTATATGTTTTCCTGTTCCTAAATAGTGCCCTTCTTTTTTTCTTAAAGAATTCCCTTTAACATTTCTTATGAGGCCACTTTAGTGGTGATGAACTCCTTTAGCTTTGGCTTGTCTAGAAATCTCTATCTTCTTCAATTATGAATAATAACCTTGCCAGGTAGAGTATTCTTGGCTGGAAATTTTTTCCTTTTAGCACTTTGAATATATAATGCCACTCACTTCTGGTCTGTAAAGTTTCTCCTGAAAAACCTGCTGATGGTCTTATGGAGGTTCTCTGGTATGTAACAAATTGTTTTTCTTCTGCTGCCTTTAAAAAAATATATTTTATGTATTTATTTTGCCAGAAAGAGAGAGAGACAGAGAGCACAAGTTGGGAGAGCGGCAGGCAGAGGGAGAAGCAGGCTCCCTGCTGAGCAAGGAGCCCAATGTGGGACTCGATCCCAGGACCCCGAAACTATGACCTGAGCTGAAGGCAGATGTTTGACTGAGACACCCAGGTGTCCCTCTTCTGCTGCTTTTAAAATTCTCTCTTTGGGGCGCCTGGGTGGCACAGCGGTTGAGCGTCTGCCTTCGGCTCAGGGCGTGATCCCGGCGTCATGGGATCGAGCCCCACATCAGGCTCCTCCGCTATGAGCCTGCTTCTTCCTCTCCCACTCCCCCTGCTTGTGTTCCCTCTCTCACTGGCTGTCTCTATCTCTGTCGAATAAATAAATAAAATCTTTAAAAAAATAAAAAATAAAAATAAATAAAATTCTCTCTTTATCTTTACTTTTGACATTTTAATTCTAACGTGCCTTGGTGTGGGCTTTTTTGGGTTCCTCTTCTTTGGAGCTTTTCTGGGATTCCTGGATCTGGATATTTGTTTCCTTCCCCAGGTTAGGGAAGTTTTCAGCCATTATTTCTTTAAATAAGTTTTCTGCCCCTTTATTCCCCTTCTTCTTTTAGGACCCCTCTAATGCAAATGTTGTTGTGCTTGATATGGTCCTATAGGTCCTTTCAGTTATCTTCACTTAAAAAAAATTTTTTTTGTTATTGTTGTTGTTACTCCTTTTGGGTGAGTTTCATTAACCTGTCTTCCAGAGCACTGATTCTTTCTTCTACTTAGTCTAGTCTGCTGTTGAAACCCTCTAATGTATTTTTCAGTTCAGTTATTGCGTTCTTCAGCTCTGAGACTTCTGCTTGGTTCTTTTTTACATTCGCTATCTCTTTGTTGAAGTCTCTACTCTGCGAATCCATTCTTCTTCCAAGTTTGGTGACCATTACTTTGAACTCTTTATCAGTAAATTACTTACCTTCATTTCATCAAGGTTTTTTTTTCATTAAAGTTTTATCTGGGGGTTTATCTTGTTCTTTCACTTGGATTATATTCCTGTTTCCTCATTTTGCTTGACTCTCTGTGTTTGCTTTTATGTATTGGGCAACACAGCCATCTCTCCCAGTCTCAAAGGAGTGGCCTTGTGTGGGAGGCAAAACTTATCACTTAACCTTGCCCTAGCTCTTGGTTGCCTCTCAGACCTTTGTGATTTTCTAAACTAACTCGTCTTTGATAGGATGCAATTGTTGAGGATATGCCAAGACCTGTGAGTGTTCCAGAGGGAGGGATCTCAGCACCTAGTTTCAGGCAGATTGAAAACTAGAGCCTCAGACAGCAGCTTTTAAGGTATGCGATTATCTACGATCCTGTGGGATCACAATTGTAAACCTGCTGTCCTTCAGACCAGGCGACTTGGAGGTGTCCCGTTAGTGACAGTTGCAAAAATCAAGGGTCCAGATAAGTGTATGAGCTCCTTTCTGGACCTACTGGCAAGCTGTAGTGAGGCCAAGGGAGAGCACAATTTGGCATCCCTAGCCTATGTTCTCTGAGAACGTTTCTGTAGCCTTTAGATGTGTGGTAGGCCTGAAGCCTGCCCCTCAGGCTGAAGTTCCAGGACAGGTTAATAGGACTTTTTCACAGGGAGACTGGGGCTGTTTCAGTCTGCTGTCTCTGCAGGCTTGGTAGTCTGCCAAGAACTTTTTTTTCTCCACTTATTTCAGACTCGTGGGGCCCTGAACACAACCTACTAGAGTTATGTGCTCAATGGGCATCCCTTGTCTGGGCTGTATGCACAGCTTTGGCAGGACCAAGGGAGTGGTGCAGGGGCAGGGCACTCCCCCTCTGGCTTTGGTGAGGCTGTAGGGGCAGTGTGGAGGCAGGATGCACCCCCCGACGCCAGCAGGTTAGGGGAAAAACACAAAAATGGTGTCTGCCAGTGCCTCAGTCCCCAGAGAGAGTTCTAACAGGCTCTTATTCCCCTGGCAGATGTTTTAAGATTAGCAAACAACTCTCCTTCTCATATCGTCTAGATGCTTTTCAAAGTGCTGGTTTTGTGCTGAGTCCCAGGGCAAGCGAATCTGTATCTCCATTCCCTACAGCTCTATGGTTCTTCTGGACATAAGCCTCATGGATTTTTAAAGCCGGACATTTTGGGGACTCATCTCTTCCATGAAGGTCCCAGGGGTTGGGTGCCTGGTGCGGGACACAAATTCCTTACTCCTCAGGGAGAAGCTCCGTATTTGTGAGATCCCTCCTGACTGTGGGTTGCCACACCAAGGGTGGGGATTGTGGTGAGCCCAGATCTCTTTCTCTCCTACCCATCTCAACGTGGCCCTTGTAACCTTTGGTTTACAGAAGCTGTTCAGCTCGGTTTCATGTCTTTTTCAGAGGGAAATTCTGCATACGTAGCTGTAGTTTTATTGTATCCTTGGGAGGAGGGGAGTTCAGGATCTTACTACGCTACCGTGTTGAACTGCCTACCCCGGGCTTCCTTTTATTATCTGAATTGACCTACATTACCCGCATTTCACTTACAACTTTTTTGTTTCTATTACAAAAGAAATAAGGCTTGCTATTCAAACACTGATTATCCTGTTCCAATCCTACTTGGTTCTGCAATTCCATTCTAGCCCTGACCACCTCCACAAGTTAAAGTTTAGTCCTCCATAGGAGTGCCCCCACTTCAGACACCAGCCTCAAGTTTATGGGGTTCCCAGACCACACGCACTTCTGACCAACTAACTACAAATTTGGGGGTACTTACCCAATATTCCCTCACATTCAATAATTAGAATGATTCAAAGAAATCAAGAAAGTGCGATGCTTATAATGATAAATGATACAACTCACGAACAGCCAAATGAAGAGACATGTAGGGTGAGGTCTGGAACAGTTCTGAATGCAGAGCTTTGTGCCCTCTCCCCAGGAAATCAGGGTACATCACCCATGCAGGACACATCAGTGTGTTTACCAACCAGCAGCTCCATCAAGCCTCAGTGCTCAGAGTTTTTACTGGGGTTTTTTTCCATAAGCACAGTTGATCAAACCACTGATGACATGAGACATGACTGAGCTCCATCTTCAGCTGTCTTCTCTCCCTGGAGGTCAGGCTGGCTCAAAGTTTCAACCCTCTAATCACAAAGTTGGGCTTTCTGGTGACCAGCCCCCATCCTGAAGCTCTCTCAGGGCTTACCATCCGTGTCCTCATTAGCATAGCATCAGGTGTGACCCAGGGGCTCATAAGTAGCAAAGAAATGTCTATCACTTGGGAGATTCCACGAGTGTTTGAAGCTCTGCCCTGAAAATCAAGGGCAAAGAGGAGACAATTGCTTATGCTACAACACAAGGGTAAAAATTTAACAACGTAAAAAATGTTTATATGGAAAACAAAAGTTACTCATAATCCCCCAACCTAGAAATAGTCACTGCTGACGAGTGAATGTTCTTCCAGAGTTGTTTTCTGTGCACATATCTGTATGTAAATACAATTGCTTTTATGCAAATGGTACTACATTTAACATACTGTTTTGCAATTTGCCATTTTCAGTTATTTTGGGCCTGTCTCCATATCATTACATATAAACCAAGCTTGACCTCATTATTTTAAACTGTTGTACTCAATACAGCATTGCTTACTTACTAAAGCAAACACACAGACACGCAAAAACCCTTTAGTGGGAATTAGGGTCATTTCTAGGTTCTTTTTCCTTCTTTTGGAAATTACCACAATGTTTCTATGAAAATCTTTGTGCCCTTGTTCATATACACATGTAAGATGAGTTCTTACAAAAGAAAAATACAGATGAAAAGACACAGGCATTTTAATTTTTGCCGTATATTACCAAGAGCCCTTTAAATACATTTTTACTCATTAACATTCCCACCCAATGAACGCCTGCTATCAATTCTTTTACTTTCAACTTTTTGTGTCTATTAAATATAGGACCTACTCTGACAATTTTCCTCTTAAAAACGTGAGTTTTGTGTGCATTTGTCCTTTGAAAGATAATATGTCACACAATTAAAAAAATCTTTTTTCCCTTGGGTGATTTAGAAAGTATATTATGTGGATATTTAGTTCCCCTAATTTAATTTACGTGCTTAAAAATGTTTTTCAATTAAGCCACTTGAGCAGTTTCTATTTGAATCTTTCCTCTGGAAGATAAGGAAATATTACTTTCTCGAAGCTCTTCCACTTCTTTTTCCTCATTCCCCTCCTTATTCTCAGGTGATCCTTCCTGAGTCTGATACGCGGTAATCTGGTAAGCTTTTGGTAAATTATGCTGTCATGTAAGTGTGATGTCATTTATTCCAGGTATTCATGGTAAACTTTTTAAAAACATCTGCATGTACAGTTTAACCTCTGGATTTGGGTGAAATCATTTTAATTTAACATTCAATCTACCTATTCATGGATTTTATGGGAAGTGATATTCCAAAGACTTAGCATCCACCCCTAGGGGTCAGGGTTCTAGAAGCTTCCTGCAGAGCCTTGGTTGTTCAATCCAGGAAATCCAGGGGCTCCAGGGGTGGGGTGAGGGGGGTTGGGGGTATATGAGACTCGATGGTTAATTCTGATTTATAGGTGAATAACCTATGGAGCCTTTTTAAAATTACAAAACTAAGTTGCTTTTTTTAAATACAAAAGATAAAAATACTGCATTCTTTTTTCCCCCAAAGATTTTATTTATTTATTTGAGAGAGAGCATGAGCAGGGTGAGGGGCAGAAGGAGAAGCAGGCTCTTTGCTGAGCAGGGACCCTGATGCAGGGGCTCGGTCCCGGGACTCCAGGATCATGACCTGAGTGGAAGGCAGAAGCTTAACAGACTGAACCACCCAGGTGCCCCAACAATACTGCATTTTTATGGCAAATACCAATAAGACAGAACTAAATTGATGGAAGAATGTGACCATATTTACTCCTCTATCTCATCCTGTCTCATTCTACCCCTCAGAGGTGACTGGCAACCAATGTTGCCAGTTTGGTTCTTATTAAACCCATATCCCCTATGCTTCTAGAAACATGTGTGACGTTTTTACTCTTTCTCAGTTTTTTATTTAAAAATTTTCAAGCCTAGAGAAAAATGCAAAAATAGTATAAAAAACACCGATATGCCTTTTTCTTCTGTCTCTCTCTCCACTGAACCATTTGAAAATTAGATGAGAATAGATTGAAGATATCATGACAGACTTCATTCCTAAATATTTCGTGTGTATTTCCCAGGAACAATTACATTCTTCTAATGACCACAATATAATGATCAGACCCAGGAAATTTTTTTTTTAAGATTTTATTTATTTATTTGACAGAGAGAGACAGCCAGCGAGAGAGGGAACACAAGCAGGGGGAGTGGGAGAGGAAGAAGCAGGCTCATAGCAGAGGAGCCTGATGTGGGGCTCGATCCCATAACGCCGGGATCACGCCCTGAGCCGAAGGCAGACGCTTAACCGCTGTGCCACCCAGGCGCCCCCCAGACCCAGGAAATTTAACGTTGATATCCTGAAGTAAATACACTTCCCCAAAAGATTTCCTTGATTATTGCCATCATTGCCATAATGTCCTTTATGGTTGTTTGTGTTAAACCCAAGACCCCATCATAATTGAAAATTACACCGAGTTGCCAGGTCTTTAATTCGGAGTTTTCCAACCTCTTCTATGTATTTTATGACATTGACATTTCTGCAGAGTCTATGTCAGATGTTTCCTTGTGTTTGGAATCAGGTTACGCAATTTTGGCATGAATACTACATATGTGATGTCATCTTCCCAGTTTACCCCAGAAGGAGGCACACAAGGCCAGTATGCCCCCTAGTCATTGAGCAAAGTTTCATCATTGCTTAGAGCGATGTCTGCCAGATTTCTCCATAGCCTGCTCTTCAACTCTCTTTCACCTAATGCAGAGGTAGGCGAGCTTTTTCTGTAAAGAGCCAGATCGTACATACTTTGGGTTTTGCAGGACGAAAAAGGTCTCTGTCACATATTCATTCTTTCCCCCAACCATTTAAAAATATAGAAATCATTCTTAGCTGGAGAGCCTTACATAAACAGGTGGACTATAATCCTTGCTTATATCAGTCCTTACTTCGTTGGTTGTAAAATGGTGACTGCTAAATTTCCATTATCCCTTCTATATTTATTAGTTGGCATTCCTCTTGCAAAATGATATATACAGGGTGGTACTATTTATATGAAGAAGTAGCATACACCTGCGCAGGATCTCTGGGAAGATACATAAGACAGTGGTAATAGTGCTTGCTGGACGGGAGGAAAGCAGACTATCTGGAAGACAGAGGTGGGGAAGAAGATGTTTTACCGACTATTGTGTTTTACTTTGGAATTTTGAACCATGGGAGGGGACTTTGAGATGGAGTGGGAATGGGGTCGAGGAAGAGGAGGGCGCCCAAAATGACTCCAGTGTGGTCTGGCTTCCACGATAGAAAGGGTTATGCCAATGATTGAACTAAAAGCTACAAATAGAAGTCATCAGATCTAGTGTAGAATTGCTGGGACACGGGGAGAAATGTGATCCGAAGCAAAGCAGAGGGGCTGGCCAGAGGCAGGAGGAGACCCAGGGCCTTTCAGCGGGAGAAGAAGGAAGACAGGAGGCAGGGTGCGTGCCCTGCAGGTTTGCAATGTGGGTAGCCATAAACATTATTTTTACGTGTATCTTTACGGACTTCACTCCTGATGACAAATTGAGAGAAATCAATGAATTGCACTTTTGTTTTTCTTTCTCCAGTTAAAATTTTTTAAAAAGCTGAGGTCGTGCCGATGACGATCAAAATATCAACCTTGTTATACTGCACCCAGAATTAGATAATTTGCCACCCGGCCAGTCACAGCGGGTGATGGACACATGAAAACTCAAGGCCAAACAGTGCAGGCCAGAGCACGGAGGCTGAGCTACCCAGTCCTTTGCATTCTTCCAAATGTACCAAGTAGAGAAGTGGGTGAGGACGAGGAGACTTGGTTACATTGATTGGTACAGCTCCT
The DNA here is from genome assembly GCF_024610735.1 of Ursus americanus. Lineage (NCBI taxonomy): Eukaryota > Metazoa > Chordata > Mammalia > Carnivora > Ursidae > Ursus > Ursus americanus. The sequence goes on along the minus strand of NC_142128.1, from coordinate 14,487,034 downwards.
CGTGGAAACATGAAATCCAAGAAAAGGAGCTCTTCTGCCACTAACTTTCCCCTCAATATGCCTAGACACATGTTTATTTCTCTACACTTCTGCCAATATTGGGTGTCGCAAATATTTTTGATTTTTACCTATTGATTGGGCTCAACGTGTTATCTCATTATGGAATTATTTTTAACTACGCTTGCCTGGGCCTCACTTTTGTAAATTTAGATTCAGTTGGTTTGCCACGATTCTCCTTTGCGCATTTAAAAACATTCACAAATCTCGGGGTGCCTGGCTGGCTTAGTTGGTAGAATGAATGACTCTTGATCTCAGGGTTGTGTGTTTGAGCCCCACGTTGGGTGTCGAGGTTACTTTAAAAAAATCTTTAAAAAATTCATATCTCATTCCTGATAATCATGTTATTCAGCTAAGATTGAGAAAGCCTCGATATTTTATTGGGGTGGTAATAGGGTGTCAGCGAATGCTTTTCTCTACCTCTGATTTTCTGCTTTGATCTTTATTTTCTTTATTTCTAACCTCATCCCTCCCTTTCCCAATCAAAGAGCTGGGACACATTGAAATTGACAGTGCGGGGTCACAGGAGGCTCTCTCTCCCCAGCCTCTGGGCTGTCGCCACCCCTCGGCCCCACCCACACCTCCAGATCTCTGCTCTAGCTTGTGGCGAAGGTTGTATTAGGGAGGTTCCTTGGTCCTACAGCACTGTGCTTGTTCCCAAGCTCAGGACACGTGGTCAACCCCCAGGATCCTATTTCATTTTGGTTCTAATTGCCTGGTCTAGCCACTATGCTTCAGCACGTGTAGCTTATAGTTAAGGTTGTCCAAGGTTCAGCTTGGTTTTCATTTTTAATTTTAGTTCCTTCCTTGATTTTTGTAGGTTTCAGGGAGGAGCCTCTAAAAATGTCTACTTACACAGCTGTATTTCCTGGAAATACTTCCTTCCTTTCCTGAGTTAAAAAAAAAAAAAAAAGCTGGAAGAGTTTAGGTTGAAGTGGCCATTTCTTGTTTCGGGCTTTCCCACCCTCCCTAAGGCAACTACGTATAAACAGATCTGTTTCAACATGCACAGATTAAATAAAATGCTCAGAATTTTTTCTTAATTTATAGATTTTAGATAGTATATTTTTGATTCTCTTTTCTTATATTTTGATTTATGTTCCAGTTCTAGATCTTTGATTATCTACTGTATTAGTCAGACTGGGCTAGGCTATGTTTCTAATTCTATCAATTCTGCTGTATGTATTTTGAACATATGTTATTAGGTGCATCCAATTTTGGAAATGTTTTATCTTCTTGGGAGATGACTCTTTTATCATTATGAAATGTCGTTCTTTATTTTAGTAAAACCTCTTTAACTTAAACTTTGCTTTGTTTGGTATTAGTATGCTTGTTCTAGTTTTCTTTCAATTATTTTTTGCATATACTATCCTTTCATGTTCAGAAATCCTTGCCTTCATATTTATTACGTGTTTATTGTAGATAAAATCTCCTTGGACATTTTATATTTATATCTAACAGTCTTTGTCTTGAGATTAGACCACATTTAGCCTGGTAATATGGATTGTGACTACTGATTTTTTGGATTTCAATCTGTAATCTTACTATCTACTTTCTATTCACCTCATTTATTCTATGTTCCCCTTTCACTCCTTCTTTCCTTTTGATGGAATTCATTGTGTTTTTATTATTCCATTTCCATTAATTTATTTTCTGTCACTGTAGACTTGTTTTGCCTGTTCTAGAATTTCATAAGAATGAAATACGGTTGTACCTACTCTTCTGTGTATGGCTTCTTTCACCCAAAATAATGTTTTTGAGATTCAACCATGCTATTGTGGGTATCTAGCTTGTTCCTCTAATGGCTGAGTAATATCGTTGCAGGGCTATTCCATAATTTGTTTATCCAGTTACCTATTGATTAATATTTGTATTGTTTCTAGTTGTTAGCTGTTGTGAAGAAAGGTGCTATGAACACTTGTGTAAAAGTCATATCGTGGACTTTATTTCTCTAAGAAAAATATCTAGAACTGAAATTGCTGAATCATAGGGTCATTGTGTGTTTCACTTCATAAGAAACTGCTAAGCAATTTTTCAAAATTATTGAACTGTTTACATTCCCAGCAGCATTGTATGAGAGCTCTAGTTGCTGTACATTTTTGTCAATACTTGGTATTGTCAGGTGTTTTAATTTTATCCATTCTACTGATCTTGCGGTAGTATTCCTTTGTGGTTTTAATTTGCATTTCCTGATAACTAATGAAGTCAAATATTTTTTCATGTGCTAGTGACCATTTGTATATCTTGTTATCCTAATCATTTATCCATGTAAAGAATTAAGTTGTATATTTTCATTTTATTGAGTTGCAGGATTTCTGGACATATTCTTGATACAAATTCTTTGCCAAATATATATGGCATTATATATATATTATATATCTACATATATAATATATACACAATAAATCTATATTATATATAGATATATGATTTTCCCTGTCTGTGGCTCGTCTTTTCACTTTTTTCAAAAGTGTCTTCTAATGAGCAAAAGATTTTAATTTTGATGCAGTAAAATTATTAATATTTTTCTTTTATTATTTGTGCTTTTTGCATCCTATTTAAGAAATTTCTACTTACTCAAGGTTGCAAAGATTTTTTTCCCTATGTTTTCTTATGAAAGTTTTGTGGCTTTAGCTTTTACATTTAGGTCTATGATCTATTTTGAGTTAATTTCTGTGTATGGGATAAAGTAAGTATCAAAGTTCATTCATTTCCACTTGAAAAAACCAGTTGCCTAGCATGATCTGATGAAAAGGCTGTCTTTTCTGCTTCCGAATTAACTTGGCACTTTTGTCAAAAATCAGTTGAAACAAACTGAGGGCTTCAGAGGGGAGGGGGTGGGGGAGTGGGATAGACTGGTGATGGGTAGTAAGGAGGGCACGTATTGCATGGTGCACTGGGTGTTATACGCAACTAATGAATCATCAAACTTTCCATCAGAAACCAGGGATGTACTGTATGGTGACTAACATAATATAATAAAAAAACATTAAAATAAAAAAAATCAATTGATTACATATGTGTAGATCTATTCCTGATCTATTATGTTCCTGTCCCAGATCCTTGGATCTGTATGTCTATTCTTTGGCCAAAACCACACTCTCTTGGTTAGCTTTATAGTAAGTCTTGAAATCAGGTAGTCCTCTTCCACTTTCTTCTTTTTAAAAGTTGTTTTGGCTATTATCTGTCCTTTGCATTTTTATATAAATTTTAGAACCAGCGTATCAAATTCTGCAGAAAAATATTTCTAGCACCTTTATTCGGGTTATGTTAAACTTATGGATCCATTTCAGGAGAGTTAACATCTTAAAAATATCAAAACTCCAATTCAGGTACATGTTACAGTGCTCCATTTATTTTTGATCTTTAATTTCTCTCAACAGTATTTTGTAGTTTTTAGTACACAGATCTTCCAGTTATGTTGTTCAGCTTCCCTAATATCTCATGTTTTTGATACTATTGCACTATGCTACTATTTTTCAAATTTCATTTTCCAGTTGCTTCTTTGTGGTTTTGATTTTGTATTCTGCGATCTTGCTAAAGTCACTTATTAGTTCCAGTAGCTTTTCTTTTTTTTTTTTTTAAGATTTTATTTATTTATTCAACAGAGATAGACACAGCCATCAAGAGAGGGAACACAAGCAGGGGGAGTGGGAGAGGAAGAAGCAGGCTCATAGCGGAGGAGCCTGATGTGGGGCTCGATCCCGTAACACCGGGATCACGCCCTGAGCCGAAGGCAGATGCTTAACCGCTGTGCCACCCAGGCGCCCCCCAATAGCTTTTCCTATAGATTCTTTAAGATTTTTTATGTATATGATCACGTTGACTTTGAATAAAAGGTTTTGCCCTTTTCTTATCAATCTGTATGCATTTATTTCTTTTCATTAACTTATTTCACTGGCTGGAGCCTCTAACAAATGTTCGATGGTTTCACAAGGACGGATTTTAATCTTTGACCATTGGGGGTTGGTAGCAATACATTTTTTTTTTATAGACCCCCTTTATCAAGTCGAGGAAGTTCCCTTCTGTTCCTATTTATGTGAGAGTTTTCGTGATGAATTGGGCGTTGAATTTTGTCACGTACTTTTTATGTATGCTTTGGGATGATCATGAATTTTTTCTTCTCTGACTATGATTAAATTACACTGATCAATTTTTAAAAATTTCGAACCAACTTTGTATGCCTGGGAAGAACTCCGCTTTGTCAAGATGTATTATTCTTTTTATTCATTGCTCAGTTGAGTTTGGTAATATACGGCTGAGGCTTTTGCATTTATATCCATTTTATTTTCTTGTAACATCTTTATCTGATTTTGTTCAGAGCATAACACTGGTTTCATAAAGTGACTTGACATGTATCACCCTTTATTTTATGAAAGATTTTTATAAGATTGATGTTCATTCTTCATTAAATGTTTGTTAGGTTTCACCAGAGAAGTCTTCTGGGCATAAAGAAATTTGGTTTTGTTTTTGGAATTAGGTTATTAATTATGAATTAAATTTCTTTAAAAGATATAGGACTCTTCAGATTTTCTATCTCTTCTTGGATCTGTTTTGTTAATTTGTGGTTTTCAAGGAATTCTATTTTATTTAGTGGTTGACTTTTTTGGAATAAAGTTATTTATAATATTCCTTTGTTATTTTTAATGTCTTTAGGATCTATAGTAAAGCCCCTTCCAACATGTCTGATTTGGTAATTTGTGTTTTCTCCATACTTTTAAATCAGCTTAGAGTTTCATCAACTTATTGACGTTTTTATTGATTTTTTTCCTCTAGTGTTTGTCCATTTTCTGTTTCATTAATTTCTGCTCTTCTCTTTATTATTTCCTTCCTTCTATTTTATTTGGAGTTAATTTGATGTTCTTTTTACAGCTTCTTAAAGTGGAACTTTAGAAAGTTGGTTTTAAACCCTTTCTCTTTTTCTAAAAAAGCATTTCAAGCTAAAAATTTCCCTCAAGCACTGTTCTAGCTGCATCCCACAAATTTGAACACATTGTGTTTTCATTAGATTTGGTTCGAAATATTTTAAACTTCCTTTGTGATTTATTCTTTGATTTATGCAATATGTGAACTGTATTTTACTCGTAAAATATTTGAGAATTCTCCAGGTGTCTTACTGTTTTTGAGTTCCAATTTATTTCCACTGTAGGCAGAGAATGTTTTCTGTATGAATTCAGTACTTCTAAATTTATCGAGAATTATTCTGTGGCCCAACATATAGTCTATGTTTTATGAACATTCCATGCATGCTTGAAAAGACTGTATCCTGCCATGGTTGATGCAGTGATTTATAAATTTAATTTGGTCAAGTTATTTGCTAGTGTTTGACAATTCTTCTATATCTTTTCATGTTTTCTTCATTACTGAGGGAGGTGTGTTAAAATCTCCTACTGTTTGTGGATTTTCTGTTTTCTTCATCTATTGTACATCATGTGTTTTAAAGATTTATTCTGGTTACATTTGGATTGTTGTATTTTCTTAATGAATTGATCCTTTACCATTATGAATTAACCCTATTTATCTCTGGTGATATTTCTTGTCTGATGATAATACAGCTGCCCCAGCTTTCTTATGATTAATATTTTCATGGTATCTATTTTTCCATCCTTGAACTTTTAGCCTATCTTTGTATGTATTTGTATATTTTAAGTGTCTTTTGGTAGATAGTGTAGAGTTGGGTCTTATTATATTTTATCCAGCCCGATGGTCTCTGCCTTTTAATTGTAACATTAGACTCTTTAGATTCAATGTAATTCACAATATATTTAAATCTACCATCTTGCTGTTTCTTTTCTATTTGTCATAGTCTTTGTTCACTTTTTTCTCTTTCATGCCTTCTTCAGTATTATTTTTCAAATATGCCGTTTTTTCTCTTATATCTGAGATCATTTGCTCTCTTCATGCTCTAGGATTTATAATATGCACCTTCAACATATAGCAGTCTAATGTCAAATAATATCATACTATTTCATGGATAATGTAAGTATCTTATAACGGTATACTTTTATTTCCTCCCTCCTATATTCTGTGGGGTTTTTTTGGTCATATACGTTTTACTTTATACAAGTTCCATAATACATTGGTATTATTATTTTCTTTAATCAGGCAACTATCTTTTAAAGAAACTTTATTTTTTTTAATTTTATTTTTTATTTTTTTTTAAGATTTTATTCATTTATTTGACAGAGAGAGAGACAGCCAGTGAGAGAGGGAACACAAGCAGGGGGAGTGGGAGAGGAAGAAGCAGGCTCCCAGAGGAGAAGGGAGCCTGATGCGGGGCTCGATCAGGACCCTGGGCTCATGCCCTGAGCCGAAGGCAGATGCTTAACGGCTGAGCCACCCAGGCGCCCCTTAAAGAAACTTTTAAAAAACGAGAAAAAAATTGCTTGTGTTCACTCGCATATTTATTCATTTCTAGCTTTATTCATTCCTAAGTTTTGATCTGCTATCATTTTACTTCAGCCTGACAGCTATAAATTCTTTAACTTTTTGTTTACCTAAAAAACTTTTTATTTCACCTTCGCAGTTGAAGAACATTTTCATTGTTGTTGTTTTTATAGCATAGTCAAGGTACTGTCCCATTGTCCTCTGGTTTGCATTATTTCTGAAAAGAAGTTACTCGATTCTTATCTTTGTTCTCTTGCTATGTGTTTTTCCTCTGGATACTTCGAGATTTTCTCTTTCGTACTGGTTTTCAACAAGTTGATTATGATATACCACAGTGTGGTTTTCCTTTTATCCTGCTTAGGGTACATTGAGCCCCTTGGATCTGTGTATTTATAGCTTTTATCAAATTTGAAATATTTTAGCCATTATTTATTCAAATAATTTTTTTCTACCTCACTAACTCTCTATGCACACACACTACAGGTATTAAAATCAAATGTATGTTAGATTGCCTGATATTGTCATACAAGTCACTGAGCTCTATGTTTCTCAGCCATTTTTCTTTCTGTGCTTTGGTTTCTGTTGCTGTGTGTTCAAGTTCATTTTTTCTTTTTCCTACAGCATCTAATCTTATGTTAAGCCCATCGATAACTTTTTATTATTAACTATTATATTTTTCAGCTCTAGAATTTCATTAGCTTCTTAAAGATACTTTTCATTCTTTTCTTTATTGTGTTCATATTTTTCTTTACATCCTTGAACATACTTATGATAGCTGTATGAAAGCCCCTGTCTGCTGATTCCATCATTCCCAGTAGTTTTGCTTCTGTGAATGTTACATCGTAGAATTTCTGGATTTTGCTGTTCTTCTTTAGGAGTTTTGAAATTTATTCGTTAGGCAGATAAGTCACTTGAGAATTAGCTTGACCCTTTTGATGGTTTTTGAAAGCTCTGTTAGGGCAACAGAATAGCCTCTGCCCTGATGCTAGTTTAGTCCAACTACCAAGGTGCACTCTACCTGGAGTCTCTACTGTAATCCCAGGTGTTTTCCCCACTTGGGTTCATCAGAATTCGAATGCTTTCCAGTTCTTTATTACCTGTAGGAATTGTTCAACTTACAGCTCTCCACCTTTGCCTGACCACATGGAATTTGATGCTATCTATGCAAATCTTAGTTTCTTAGTTATTAACCAGGAAACTCAAAATAATCCCTATAAAGATTTTCTCGGCTCTTTATGTGCATAGCTTTCTCTCTTCAGTTCTCTGCTTGACAAATTCCAGCTGCCTAAGCCTCCGTGAACTCTGATCTCTGTCTATTCAAGTCAATGAGGCCACTGTGCTGTGCTTTGCTTTTTTTTCCCCCCCTTTACAATAGTGCAGAAAAAATGCCACCAGCAAAAACCTGGACAATTGAAGGCTCATCTCATTTGTTTCTCTCTCTCTCTCTTATTTTTTAAGATTTATTTATTTGGGGGGGGGAGAGAGAGAGAGAGAGAGAGAGCTCATACACACAGAGGGAGAGGGAGAAGCCCACTCCCCACTGAGCAGTGAGCCGATGCAGGGCTCAAACCCAGGACCCTGGGATCATGACCTGAGATGAAGGCAGATGCTTAACTGCCTAAGCCACCCAGGTGCCCCTGTTTCTCTTCTTATCTGGATCATAGCCCTGCACTGGCTGTCATTCAGTTATTGAAAACAGTGAATTCAAATATTTTGTCTAGCGTTCTAATTAACAGTTGGGGGCAAGTCTGGGACTAGCTCAGAAGCAAAAATTCCTCAGCTCTCTTTTTCATGAGCATTTTCATTGCATTCAGAATTTTCGGTGTACAGTCATTTTCCTTTAGGACTCCAAAGAGTATATCAACGGTTGTGAGTTATAATAACTTTTATCATTTCCATTGAGATGTCATTGGTTGTTCTTTTGAAAGTTGTGCATGCATGCATGTGTGTGTCACAGAGAAAGGAACTGGCTTTCTTTCCCTTTTAAAAAATTTTATTATTGAAATATAGTTGACATACAATGTCATATTAGTTTCAGGTGTATAACAGAGTGACTCAACGATTTTCTGTATTACACGATGCTTACCATAATGCAGTTATGATCTGTCACTATACAACGTTATTACAACATTATTGACTATATTCCCTTTGCAGTACTTTTCATCCTGCGACTTATTTTTTTTTAATTTGAATATAACTGACACACAATGTTACATTAATTTCAGGTGTGTAACATAGTGATTCAGCAAGTTTATACATAATGCTATGCCCACTACAAGTGTAGTTACCATCTGTCAACATACAACACTACTACAATATCATTGATTAGATTCCTTAATGCTGTGTCTTTTATTCTTATGACTTATTCATTCCAAAACTGTAAACCTGTATCTCCCACTCCCCTTCAACAATCTTGCCCATCCTCCTTCCCTTCTCCCCTCTGGCAACCATCAGTTTTATCTCTGTACTTATAGGTTTGATTCTGCTTTTTGTTTATTCATTTTTTAAAAAGATTTATTTATTTTAGAGAGAGAACGAGCAGAGGGTGGGGCAGAGGGAGAGGGACAGGAAGAAGGAGAGAAGCAGAAGCAGACTCCCCACTGAGCATGGAGCCCAATGCAGGCTCGATATCATGACCCTGAGATCATGACCTGAGCTGAAATCAAGAGTCAGATGCTGAACTGACTGAGCCACCCAGGCGCCATGATTTTTTTTTTTTTTTTTTTTTTTTAGATTCCACATATGAGTGAAATCATATGGTATTTGTCTTTCTCAGTCCAACTTACTTCATTTAGATACGGCCACTGTGGAAAACAGTATAGAGGTTTCTCAAAAAATTAAAAATAGAAATACCGTATGATCCAATAATTCCACTACTGGGTATTTATCCAAAGAAAATGAAAACACTAATTCCAAAAGATGTAAGCACCCCTGTGTTTATTGCAGCATTATTTACAATAGCCGAGATATGGAAGCACCCTAAGTGTCCATCATTAGATGAATGGATAAGGAAGATGTGACATGCTCACACACACACACACACACACACACACACACACACACACACACAGTGGAATATTATGCACCCATAAGAAAGGATGAGATCCTGCCATTTGTGACAACATGGATGGACCAAGCGGGTACTATGTTAAGTGAAGTAAGTCAGACTGAGAGAGACTGGTTTCTTTCAATATTTTGTCTTTGGTTTTTGGAAGTCAAATTGTGATTGTCTATATATGGCTTTCTTTGAACAGATCCTGCTTGGAATTTCTAAGATTTCCTAGACCTGTGGCTTAATGTCTTTCTCAGTTTTGGAAAATTCTCAGCCAATACTGCATTTACCCCATTCTTGCTCTCGTTTCCCTTTCAAACGTCAATTATATGTTTGACTATTCACCATGTTCTATGTATCTCTTAAGCTCTTTTCTCTCCTTTCATTCTTTCTTTTCTCCAGTACCACATTTTCTACTGACCTAATTAACAGTTCATTAATCTCTTTTGTTTTGTTGAATCTGCTTTAAGCACATCTATTGCGTTATTGTATTTTTGTTTGGTTCCAGAATTATTATTTAATTATGTTTTAAAAATATATTCTCTTTCTCCCATGGCGAATTTGTCTTATCATTTATTTTCTTGAAACTTTATTTCAAGTTTTAGTGTTTGTTTTATACAACTCCAGTATCTGGATCACCTATATTTTCCTTGTCTGTTTTGTCTTCATTTGGCCCTGTCACCCGCCATGCTTGGCAATTTTTTATTAAATGTCAGATATTACATATGAAATATTATAGTGTCTCTACATGTTCTTCTGTCCCCTCAGAGAGATTCAAATTTTCATTTGGCAGGCAGTTAGAACACATGCAGATCACCTTTTGCTGACCAGTAATTGAGGAAATTTGAAGAGGGATTTGATTCTCTGAAGGCTGTTGGTTTGCCCTTGTCTTCATGAGTGTAGTCTTTCAAGGGCGTCGCCTGAAACCCTGGGCGTTTATCAGTGCCCTTCCTCCTTGGTACGTTGTAAACTCCAATTTTTGTCTTGCACATGTTGTGAGATCCCTGCACTTCCTCTTTCACTGTGAAGTCACTTAGCTGTTGCTGGGTTTCTTTTCTTGACCTTTCACCGTGTGCAGCTTCAAAGGAGGCCTATTTGTTCAGGGGGAAAGTAGATCCGAAGGATGCTTTCACTTTTCTGAGGTTTCGTTTCCTGTGCATTTTGGTCCCTTGGGTCCTAGCTGTCTCAGTAGGGCTGAAACCTGATTATTTTCTCTCTATGCTGTGATACTCTCAAAAATCTCAAAAATCCTTGAGATGTTACTTTCTTTTTGGCCTTTCGGTCCAAAGCTACTTGGAAGTCAGTTGAAATTTTGAAAGGAAAGGCAACAGAGACTGTCAGGTTCACAACAATGCCTCTGCCTTCTCTCTGGGTTCTTGAGTCCTCGCTTGAGTTCTTAGCTTTGATTCCATTCTTTTCTCAAATTTCTTTTTTTTTTTTTAGACAATTTTATTTATTTATTTGAGAAAGAGTGAGAGAGAGAGAGCATGGGGGGGAGGGTCAGAAGGAGAGGGAGAAGCAGACTCCTCACTAATCAGGGAGCCTGATGCAGGGAGCCTGATGCAGGATTTGATCCCAGGACCCTGGGATCATGACCTGAGCCAAAGACAGATACTTAGTGGACTGAGCCACCCAGGTGCCCTTAAATTTCCTGACACAAGTCTTTGAGTATTTTTTTCTCACCTGTTTCATTAGGAAAAGATTTTTTTCTCTTACTTTCATACATGGTAACAACCAACAAATGACTGAATAAACCCCAGGTGACAACATTTTACCTTCTAAGTTTGTTGGTTCATTTTTCTTCTGTGATCTACCATGACTCCTAAAGCCACTCTTGCTTTTTTTTCCTTTGCTGACAACTTGATTTTTCTTAGTTGATAATTCGAATTTGTTTTTATTCTAGATATTAAAAGAATTATCAGCATATGTGTCAATATAATCTCTTTTCAATAATAATCTTGTAATAGAGTAAACTTAGTGTCTTGGTTTTTTTAAGGGCAGAGCATGTGATTCTTTTGTAGTGTAAATATATACTACATACTTATTACTCTGAAAGAAAATAAATAAAATAAAAAAATTAAGCCAATAGTAAAAATATCTTTTGTATAGCATTCATATAATATAGACCTAACAAGTAGAAGGCCCTCTAATATTGATTCCTTAAAGTTAGTCAGGTAACAGATGGTATTACAATTATATTCTGTGTAAATATATTGTGTATATATGGATAAAACATACAAAATTTTCTTCTTCAAAAATTATACCTATATGTTATTTTGCAATTTACTTTTTACCATTTACAACATAATCTGGACTCTTTTCAAGGTAGCAAATTATTCTGGTTGTCTGTTGCCATATAACAAATCACCCTGGGGCGCCTGGGTGCTCAGTCGTTGAGCATCGGAATTAGGCTGAGGGTGTGATCCCGGAGTTCTGGGATCGAGCCCCACATCAAGCTCCTCTGCTGGGAGCCTGCTTCTTCCTCCTCTCCCACTCCCCCTGCTTGTGTTCCCTCTCTTGCTGGCTGTCTCTCTCTCTGTCAAATAAATAAATAAAATCTTTAAAAAAATCACTCAAAAACGAAGTGGCTTAAAACATCAATTTATTGCTACCTCTTCTAGTCTGTGGGTCAGGAATTCAGTGAACAGTTGGGATGGCTTATCCCTGCCCTCAACATCTTGGGCCTCACCTGAGAAGACTGTTACAGCAGGGGCTAGAATAGCTGGAGAGTGTCCAGATCTCCCTCCCTCCCCCTTCCTTCCTTCCCTTCCTCCCTCCTTCCCTCCCTCCCTCCTCCCTCCCTTCCTTCCTTCCTTCCTTCCTTCCCTTCCTCCCTCCTTCTCTCCCTCCCTCCTCCCTTCCTTCCTTCCTTCCTTCCTTCCCTTCCTCCCTCCTTCTCTCCCTCCCTCCTCCCTTCCTTCCTTCCTTCCTTCCTTCCCTTCCTCCCTCCTTCTCTCCCTCCCTCCTCCCTCCCTTCCTTCCTTCCTTCCTTCCCTTCCTCCCTCCTTCTCTCCCTCCCTCCTCCCTTCCTTCCTTCCTTCCTTCCTTCCTTCCTTCCTTCCTTCCTCCCTTCCTTCCTCCCTTCCTTCCTTCCTTCCTTCCTTCCTCCCTCCCTCCCTCCCTCCCTCCCTTCCTTCCTTCCTTCCTTCCTTCCTTCCTTCCTTCCTTCCTCCCTTCCTTCCTCCCTTCCTTCCTTCCTTCCTTCCTTCCTTCCTCCCTCCCTCCCTCCCTCCTTCCCTCCCTCCCTCCCTTCCTTCCTTCCTCCCTCCCTTCCTTCCTTCCTTCCTTCCTTCCTCCCTCCCTCCCTCCCTCCCTCCCTCCCTCCCTTCCTTCCTTCCTTCCTCCCTTCCTTCCTTCCTTCCTTCCTTCCCTTCCTCCCTCCTTCCCTCCCTCCCTCCCTCCCTTCCTTCCTTCCTCCCTCCCTCCCTTCCTTCCTTCCTTCCTTCCTTCCTTCCTTCCTCCCTTCCTTCCTTCCTTCCTTCCTTCCCTTCCTCCCTCCTTCCCTCCCTCCCTCCCTCCCTTCCTTCCTTCCTCCCTCCCTCCCTCCCTTCCTTCCTTCCTTCCTTCCTTCCTTCCTTCCTTCCTTCCTTCCTTCCTTCTTCCTTCCTCTGCCTCTCCCTCCCTCCTTTCACATAGGTTCTCCACACAGCTAGCTTGGGCTGCCTCATCACATGGTAACTGGACTTCTTATAGATTGACTCTGGGAGGCGCCTGGGGGGCTCAGTCCTTAAGCATCTGCCTTTGGCTAAGGGCATGATCCTGGGATCCAGCCCTGCCTGAGGCTCCTCCGCTGGGAGCCTGCTTCTTCCTCCCCCCCTCCTTGTGTTCCCTCTCTCTCACTGGCTGTCTCTCTGTCAAATAAATAAGTAAGTAAGTAAGTAAATAAATAAATAAATAAATCCTTCTAGAGTGACTCTGGGCTCAGAGAAAGTTCCAAGGGACAGGCAATGGAAGCTTCCGGTTTCTTAAGTCCTAGGCCTGGAAACTGGCACAGAATAATCTATTCCATATTCTATTAAAGAAGTAACAGATCCTGTTCAGAATCAAGGGTAGGGAGATGCAGGTCCCACTCTTGAAGAAGAGTGCCAAAGCATTTGTGGCCATATTTAATTCATCGTAGTATAAAATTATTTACATTATTCCTTTTAAAAAAATATTTTATTCATTTATTTGAGAGAGAGAGAGAGAGAGAGAGAGAGAGCATGAGTGGTGGGGAGGGGCCGAGGGAGAAGGAGAAGCAGGCTCCCGGCTGAGCAGGGAGCCCCATGTGGGGTTCGATCCCAGGACCTTGGGATCATGACCTGAGCCCAAGGCAGATGCTTAACCCACTGAGCCACCCAGGCGCCCCTGTTTACATTCTTCCAACATGAAAAATATCCAGAAACGTCTAAAAGCTTCAGAAAGTTTCATCTCCTTGTGGCCTCAGGCTTGGGCTTGAGATCCTGATTTATTTATCTAGAATAGGTTCAGGTGTGGGTGAGGCTCCCTGGAGATCTGTGAGCTCCTCCCTGCTCTCCCCTGAACAGCCGACATACACAAGTGAGGCAGAGATAGAAACGGTAATAGACATCACGCCCAATAAGGGAGGACACGGGAGCTATTTGCTGTAGCAGTCACTGAGCCAAGCAATACTGCAATCCAGCTGGGAACACGTCATCAATTCCTTCATCAGAGCCAGGTCCTACCGCTTGGGAGGGATTCTTGACTCTTGCATTCACCTTTTGGACTCTTGGTTCCACTCTCTAAGTCAATCCATCTTCCATAAGAAAGAACAGCCTGTTTGCAAGTTTGCAGCCTGTTTCCTACCTTGAGAGGATTGGGGATCCAATGGTCTCCTTTCCTTGTGTACTGTCTCTGTCCCTTTTTGTCCCCAGCTAGCATATTTTCTTTAAGTCCTTGAGTGTTCCCTTGAGTCAAATTATAATTCATCCATTAGACAAAAACCAAACTTACATAGTTCTTTAAGAATAGGCCCTTCTCTGTCTTCAGCCCCTGGTGAGGCTGCAGAGAGAGCATGTCTCCAAGATTCTTAAAAGTTCTTCCAGCCTCCTTGCTTCTCCCTCTCCCTCTGTGTGTGTGTGTGTGTGTGTGTGTGTGTGTGTGTGCATGCGTGCGCTCTCTTTCAAATAAAATAAAAAATAAAAATAAAAAGAGCTCTTCCAGACATGCCCTTAAAACTGTGTGAGGTCTCAACAAGGGATCTTATAGCCCCATCCTTCACTTAATCTTTATCCAGAGACCACATTTTATTGCCCTGGATTTGTTAGCTTTTGCCTGGAGATAACTAGAATAAACCAGCATGTCCTGGTCCTTTCTATTGCCTCTAAATTCTACTAGAAAAAAGACTGGTTTCTTCTTTAACTCATCTCTGCTTGGCTTTTTATCATAGGCATCTGAAAAATTCAGTGGGCCCTTTCTAGGTTCTCCTTAGAAATCTCCCTTGTCAGATCCATGAGTTCATTAGGCACGTTCCCAATTGTCACATTATGATAGGCAACAGTTTTGCTCGCCGTCCTACAAGTGCATGACTCAGGTACTCTCTCGTACAAGCTGCAGAAGCTATTTCCTCCGTGTCCTTCATGTTCTCTCCAAGAGCCTTCTTGAGGCCCACGCGGCTTTGGCTAAAACGGTCTTTCAAGGCAATGCTGTCGCCCATCGTTCAATCCCATAGCCAATGTGTTCAGTTTTGGCTACAGGAGGAGTCTGCTTCCAGGTACAAAGTTTATTCCACTTATCTGTTGCTGCCTAACAAACCACTCTAAAACCTCGAGCCACGAGGTAGAAAATGTGTGTTGTAAAGAAGCCAACGCATTCTAAATCCTGTATTTCGATGAAATACATGAAAAGCTTATACGCACCCAAATGATTCATCTTTTTCTGCCTGTTTCTGTTCAGAATACAACAGACCCCTTCCTTACCCTCTACCCCTGGGTGTCTTGGGCACTGAAAGTAAATGTGTTGATTGAAAGTACACTCAAAGAAGGAAAGATAGGGGAAGGCATAAGGTCGAGGCAGGAATGACTTTGGCCATATCAGAAAAAGATGACCAGACGGTAAGGTTGTTATTGTGCAGGTGTCTGTTCTGTCACTCTGAGTCCCAAAGATCGGGGCAGGTGGTAGACCGAACTTAATGTCTATGCCTAGCTTGCTCGTGTGTTATGCTGGGTTGGAGAGAATATTTATGCTAAATCCAGCTACAAATGCAGAAGAAAGGGAAGTCCCTGCCACCTATTTTCTTCTATGTTGCTTTTAGCTTCCATTCTGATAATTGGTATAAAATTTTCTTTGGCATTTTAATAGGAAGGGGCAGACACATTTTGACCCTTCCTAAATATATATTGAATACATCTTGACCCTTAATAAATACATATAAGGTATCAGGGCCTTTGAACCTCCAACTCTCTTAACCGGAAAGTTTTAAAATAGTCATTGTTGGTAAGAACCAGGAAATTGCATTTGGCATGCTCTCCGAAGTCTGCCCCCTGGCTTCTCTAGTTTTTGAGGTCGGCCGAGATTCCTATCTCCAGAAGAAAGATCCTTGATCTTTTCTCCAAGGTAATGTCTTTGGTTCACTGATAATGACAACAGTCAACATTTGCTGAAAACCTCCTTTATGCCTAGAACAGATCGGTGTAACTCCTCCATAAGGGACTGCTTTTCACAAGATCACCTTTAATCTTTACAACAACCGTATCGAATAGATACTGTAATTTAAAAAAAATTTTTTTTATATATTTTTTTTGTTAGTCACCATACAGTACATCCCCGGTTTCCGATGTAAAGTTCGATGATTCATTAGTTGCGTATAACACCCAGTGCACCATGCAATACGTGCCCTCCTTACTACCCATCACCGGCCTACTGTAATTATCCCCATTTTGCAGAGGAGGCCAGGGAGATTTAGAGAGACCACACAACTGGCCCAAGTCCACACGGGCAGTACGTGAGGGCAGAGAACTTGTGCCAGATGAATCCTATTCTGGTTAAATGGCGACCCCTGCATTCTACCAGGAAACTCCATCAGGTGCATGTTGTTAAAATTCAACGAAGTAAATTTGAAGATCTAATTGCCTTTATTAAATGATTCATGAATCAGGCAGTACCCCATCTAGCAAGTAGAGAGGCACTCAGGAGTTGTACTAGATGGAAGGTTCTGTAGATGGAAGGTAGGGGCAAGATAGTTATTAGCAAAGGCAAAGGACTGGGCCAGGTCAGGCCTGCTTTCTGGCCGGGGGTGGGGGGTGGGGTTGTTAGGGGTCTTAGCATGCAGGTGACTTCCTCTTCCTTCAGGGGCTGGAGAGGGCCCAGGTGGTGGGCCATCACTGGCATGGATTGACAAATTCCTGGCCAATCTGTTAAGATTAATTTCTGAGGGAGGTTGAAACTGCACTTAGATTGGGGATGAAGCCTGGGTTTGGCAACTCAGTCTAGATGACACCATTTTGGGCCTGTGGTTTTCTTCTTTTTTTTTTTTTTAAACAGTATATAGACTTGCTGAGGGGCTTTGGTGACCGGTTGCCATGCAGAAAGTGACAAAACAATTGCTTACAGATGCAACAGATTGTTAAAAGATGCAGTTTGCATCCAAACTGAGAGATCACAGGAAGAGATCATACTGGGACCCCACCAACTCTGTTAGTTCATCTAGCCCCTCATGGGACTCTCTGCAAATGACTTCAAAGCACATCTGAATTAAGGACAAAAGCTCAGAAGATAACCTGGGAAGCAGGCCTGGTTCAAGAAAAGATAGTCATAACACAGGGTAAAAATGCTAAATGCCAAAGGCATGGTGCCCGTACTGAATGTTATGAAGACTCAGAGGAACCATGGCCAGGCTGCAAGGGACCCTGATTAACTTGTGTGTCTGGCTGGCAGAATCTGGCCCACATTCCCTTGGCAGCCGCACCAGCCAGCGGAGAGCTGATTGCTGAGCTGTTTGGACCAGAGGCTTATGGCGGTGTTGCCTGCTTTGTTCCTGATTGGTGCGAGAATTTTTATATATACCTTTTCTTTGATTCTGGGAATTGGAGGCATCTGGGCTGGTGAGCAGTCTGTGTGCTACCTAGAGGGGGCAAGAAACTTGCGAGCCTGGAAAGGAGGGTGCCGTAGGGAAAGGCTCCAGCCAGGTGGGTTGTTCCTTCTCCCTTGGCGCACCCTTGGGAAGAGCAGGAAGGCCCTGGAAGGCGGCTGACTCTGTCTACTGGACAGTCTGAGACCCATCTTGGTGTTTTGATTTTTCTCTTTTACTTGACAACACAAACCTTGGTTGCAATGTGTATTCTGTCAGCTGCTGGGCCCAGGCGAGGTGGACTGCTGGGGACTGGAAAGTCGACCCGAGTCTGAGCTAAAAGGTTGCCCTTGAGGCATGGGGCAGACAGAAAACGGGTCTGAGTATGGACCTGGCAGGGGTCAGTACCGGACGGTTGCAGAGTCTTTGAGATTTCGAGCTCACACCTGTGTCCAAACGCCCTCGCCTCTTCATCAAATCCATTCTGTGACCTTGGAAAGAGAAGGGGGGTCCAAACCAGGTGTTCTCAGCCCCCAGGGGAGAGGGATCAGAGGTTGGCGTGTGATGGCCACAGACCTGCCTCCCTAGATAGTGGCAGGGGTGGGCACGCTGGGTCCCCCTGCCGCCCCTGGACCCGGGGCGTCCGCCCGCCCCCCCCCCCCCCGCCCCGGGCGCGGACGCAGGTGTGATTGTGGCCCAAGGGTGTGGGCACCGGGGACGAAGCAGTTAAGGTGGGGGGCGCTTGGGCGAGTTGTCCAATACGGAGAAACAGCAGTTTGCCGGAGTTAACGTGGGCAGCTTCTTTGGGGAAGAAAAGGAGGACCGTCTGCCAAGCTCCAGCTCGCCCCCCGCGTGTGTGCCTGTGTGTGCAGTGCGTGTGTGTGTGTGCGCGAGTGTGAGTGCGCGCGCGCCGAGGCGTTCCTCAGGTTGCGCTGCCTGGAAACCGAGGGAGCCATTGGCGAGGCGAAGGGGTGGGGGTGGGGGCTCCCCGTCCCTCGGAGAAGCCGGGGCGCGGGCGGCCGAGGCGAGCCCTGAACCCCGGCTCTTGGCGCGGGCGAAGGCAGAGCGGGGACGGTGCTGCGGGCGGCCTCCAGGCCCCGGGGAGCCCGCCGGGGAGGAGCTGGGGAGGAGGCCGGAGCTGCATGGAGTTTCTAGGGCGCGCAACTCCGGCGGGGCCTCGGCCACTGGGCTCCGGGGCGCAGCGAGGCAGCCGCGCACATGGGCTGAGCCCGCGCGCCGGGGCTCTGCACGGCCAGCGGGAGCGGGAGGGGTAGAGGAGCGCGCCGTGCCGGGGTGCGGGGCACGCGTCCCCAGACGGGAGCAGAGGACAAGGACAGGGAGGAGCGTGCCCGGATCGCGCTCCGAGCCGACGAGGGGCTCGCGCCGGCCCGGCGCGCGCTTGGGGAGCGGCCCGGGGCGCCGTGGGAGCCGGCGGCAGCGAGGATGCCGGCGCGGGGACGCGGCTGCCGGCTGGGGGTGTGAGCGCCAGGCTGAGCGCTGCCCGCCGGCGCCTGCAGCCGCGCCGCCCCCTCCCTGCGGGCCACGGAGGAAGCCCCCCGCGCCGCGCGGAGGCACCTCGGAACCCGGGCTTCGGGGCAGCGGGCCCGTGCGGCCGGCCCCGGCCCAGCCAGAGGTGAGTGCCGCCGCCCGCTCGCGCCCTCCCGCGCCTCTCGCCCCCGCCTCTCCCCTCCGTCCTCGCCCCTCTCCCGGCGGCGGAGCCCCTGCCCCGGAGCGGGCGGCCGGCCGCGGACAACGCCTCCCATACCTGTTGGCGCGGGTGGAGGGTACGGGGCGGGCTGGGGGACGCCGGAGCCACCTGGCCCTCCCCTGGGGTGGCCGCTGGCTGCCCTCCCGGGGGCGTGGGGCTGGGAAGGGCCGCGGGTGTCCCGCTCGGCTGTCCCGGACTGCGCGGGCTGCAGGCTGGGTGCCGGTCGCCGAGTCCGCGGCGCCGGGGGCTGCTAGGCTGCGCGCCCCCGGCCGCGGGCGCCCGGGCGGCGGGAAGCAAGGGGAGGAGAGGGAGCCACACCGCAGCCCAGGTGGGAGAGCAGGGCGGCTTCCAGGTCTCCAGGAAGCCGGAGTCATGGCGATCCGGAGAGGCGGGACGCAGGATTCCCTCCACCTCCGGCCCCCAGCGCGGGCTGCTCGCCTTCCGGGGCGCACGGCTGGCAAGGTCCGCGGGCCCAGGGGGGCGCGGGGGATAACCCGGGAGGCCTCGGGAGCCCAGCCTGGGACCTGGCCGCTGCTCGGCTGGCCCCCAGGCCCGTAGTAGCTCCCTGAGTCGAGCGCCTGGGCAAAGGGCGGGCTCCGGGTGTCCCGGGCAGTGCGGGTTTACACGGTGCCCCAGCCTCCCCGGACTGGCGCGACGGGGAGTGAACTTCCTCAGACTTGGCCTGAGGGCGCCTAGGCAGCAGCAGGTAGTTCTGAGGCGGGCCTCGGGGCTAGGGCGAGCGGAGGACGCCTCACCCCGACGGGCTGGTGGTGCTGAGCGGGGACCGAGGGCTGCGTTCTGCCTCCCGGGCGCCAGCCACGTGCGCCCTCTGCCCCCACCCGCAGCAGCATTTCCCACTGCTCTTTTTTGCTTTGAGGAGGCGTGTGTGAAGAAGGCGCCTTCCATGCAATTGGTTTGAAGCCCTTAGCCCAGGTGAAAGTGTGACTGCAGTGCCTTGGCTGCCAAGACTGGGGCCATCCCCAGGCCCTGAGTGTGGTTTTCCGCAGAAAAGGAGACTTTCCCGGGGCTCGGGGATCAGCACAAAGTGCGGTGTGTGGAGGTGTTGGGTCGTGCCCACTGAAGTCGGATGAGTGCTCGTAATGATGGCATTCTCGAGTGAACGAGAGCCTTCTCGGCGATAGAGTCGAGGTGACCTTCTCTAGGAAAAATGGGTAGATTTCTGCCCTTTGGATGTCCAGGCACATAGCATTTGTGCAGATGGGAAAACTCCTAACTCTTGAGATTGCCATGT
Organism: Ursus americanus; assembly: GCF_024610735.1. Classification (NCBI taxonomy): domain Eukaryota; kingdom Metazoa; phylum Chordata; class Mammalia; order Carnivora; family Ursidae; genus Ursus; species Ursus americanus. The sequence continues at coordinate 14,466,570 of NC_142128.1, read as the reverse complement.
TCTCCTTCTTTAGCTGCTGGCTTTCGGTCAAAAAGATAAACTCTTTTTCAATTCAGGCATCGGAGCTTTGGAAAGGGTTTTAAAGCCATTTGGTGTGAAATTGTCTTGAGGCTAGAGCAGGACTTTTTTTTTTTTTTTTTTAATGGAAGCGGGACTCCAGCTCTTCTCCTTGGCTTGTGGGTGGTTTTTATTTCATCTTTGTGGGATGGAAGGGAGTGTTAGTGGAGTCCCAGTTGTATTTGCTGCTTGTTTAATCTGGGGCTTCGACCCAAATCTAAGGTGGCAATCTGAGCTCTGCTGTGACACTCAGTTTAGGATTCCTTCCCGGAGCTGCGTAACTTTGCTAGTGTCTTCCACAGCTGGTGGCAGCCCCCACGAGCGCCCCATGGATGCCCTGGGCTGTGTCCCCCAGCAGCCTGCCTGGTGGGAGCCCAGCAGCGTGGCCCCCCTTTCCGAGCTCCCTGCAGACGTGTGGGTTTTTCATGGCACTGAGTGCTTGAAGAACGGCTCTGTTTACTGAGAAGCGGGTCTACAACACTGAAGTTGGTTACTGGACGTATCCAAGTGGAGTAATGAAAACAAAACCCTCTGGTAACACAATCCCTAGAATATTTTATTGGAGGAGCGCTAAATCTTCTTAGAATTGTTCACCAAGATCACCTTTCTCTGAACTCTGAACGTTGCTAGTGCCAGTAATCAGGCCGTTAGTAAGGGTGCAGAATAAGGGCTTTTTAGAGAGAAAGTAATTTAATTCAGCTGGTTTTGTGGAGAAAATGATAGGCAAGGCTTGACGGAGACACACAGCTCCCTTTTCTTGCTAAGGGGTGTGGGGAGGGGTTGGGGTGGGGTGAGGGTGTGTGTATGTGTGACAGCTGCTTGGTTGAGTAGAACATCTATCACAGGGGGAGGCCTCTGAGCAGGGCTTAAATATTGGGCAGGGTTGGGCTCCTGTCTAGAAATTTATTTTCCATAGCAAGTGGCCTTGCGGGGGGACAGTGTGCTCCTGGGTCAACAGCCGGGGAGGGGTATCTGTGAGCTGGTCCTTGAGCCTGGTTCTGGGGCTGCAGTCCCAGCTTTGCAAGCCCCCTCTGGTCCTGGCAGCCCCTGCAGTGCTCATTGGATGGCAGAAGGGGGCGCTAGTTCTCATATTGAGAGGAATTCTCTGGCTCTGATAGGTCTTGAGACATTTAAGGTCTCGGGAGACCCTCTTAATTCAGCTTTCTGAGACCCGACTTGCTACCAGACGCTTTTCCACATTTGAGTTCATGTATCCTTGTTTTTCATGTTTGGAAATTGACGCCGAGGGAGGTAAAGAACTTTCTTGAGGCTGTTGCAGCTTGTGGGTAAGAGGCACGATTTAGGGTTTGATTCCAAGAGGCAGGGGTTCCTGCTTCTAAGCCCAGGGAACTTTCCACACTATGGCTTATGAGCTAGGGCGTGTTTTGGTAACTCTGACCTTCCGTACCTTGTTTAGCATCAGCCCTAGAGTGGGTGCCCTGTGTTTGCTGAGTGTATCCAGGGCAGCCTCTCCTTCCTCATTCCTGATGAGGAAGCTCAGGCACGGGGCGGGGCGAGAGGGGGGGCTCCGGAGCGCGAGGCCCTTTCTCCACGTGCGCCCACACTGGAGCCGTGTGAATTTCCAGGCGAGGTTGGTTTGATGATAGGCTGCTGCCGCTTTGTTTGCACATTCCCTGGCCGTGCCCACATTGGTATGGGGTAGGTGGCATCTTTGCCCTTTACTCGAGGCTTAAACTGATACAATGTCTGAAATGTCTTCTAGTGATGGAGAACCATCAGGCAGTGTCACCGGCAATAACCTTTGACGCTTTTTAAAACAATGTGCGTCCGGACTCTCAAGCAGTGAAACCCTCCCTCGCGATGGGCAGAGCAGGGACTGGTCCGTCCGTGGCTCCATTTGAGGGTCGTTCTGAATATGGTTAGAAGCGAGGAAAACGAAAACACATTGTTGCATCCAACCTGGGGTTTTCAAAGTGAATTACGTTTTTAATCATTTAACATCTTGTTAGTTTTTTTTTGTTTTGTTTTTTGTTTTTTTTTTGGTTAAAATGCATTCAGTGCCTCTTATGTGGTTACGGATATAGATATGAATATGACACAGTGCCTGTCATCAAAACATTCACAGTTTAGTGGGGAAGGCAGACCATGTGTTAGGGACACACATTTGCGAGCAGAGACGGGAGGCATCCAGCCCAGCGTGGAAATGATGTCTGAGCTGAGCTTCGAGGGTGATTCTGAAGTGGTCAGCCTTGAACGGGGGTCCCAATGCAGAGCAAATAAGGCAAGCAAGGGGTAGGAGGTGAGAAAGCAGCCTGGAGTTTGCAGTTCCTGGAGGCAGGGAGTGACAAGAGAAGAGGTTGCAAGGATGGATGGAGACTTTTGGTCAGGAACAGGGGCTCAGCATTTCTCCACTGCGGGTGGGCAGTGTGGTCAGAATCGAGTTTTAGGTAAGTGTGGTTGGGGGCCTTGTGGAGGATGGATCTGCCCGGGAGAAGACCAGAGGCATGGCCATCAGCGAGGCTGCAGGCCACGGAAACCAACTCTGGCTAAAACCTGAAGCGAACAAGTGAAATCTTTATTTCACCAGCGGTGGTGATGGGGGCTCACGGGACGGAAGAACCAGAGATGGGGCGGAGGGAATTAGGCGGTCAAGGGGATCTTGGTGGGCAGGAGTTACCGTCCGGTTCCTCTCAGGTGATACTGTGGAAGTAAATAACCTCTAAACTTATGCATCCTCTTCTTCCTCCTCATCTTCGTCATCCCATTATTCTGCTGCCTTCCAGATGCTGAGAGGAAGTGTCTAATGAGCAGAGCTTTGGGTAGGTCATTGGGATGGGGAGAGGGGGTTTTCCGAAAGGAAGCTAGAAGGATCAGTGGCTGGAAGGATAGATATTGGACGTGTCCTCCCCAGGAGGGAGAGTTGCAGGACTTATTGATCAATTGATGTAGGGGCAGGAGTAGGAGAAAGGGAAGGGTATAGTGTGGCCACTGGGTTTCTGGTTTAGGTGATGGTCTGGAGAACCAAAACGAAGTTCTCGCCAAGATGAAATAACTCACTCGTTTTCCCACCGGCAGTGCTATGGGCAGCTGTCCATGACCAGGCTGCAGGAGAAGGTGGCGACCTATTTTAAAAAGTCTCATTAAGGGGCAGTGCTGCTGTGAATAAGGCCTATGTAAGTAGGTTACTTTATCTCCTGCCCCACAAATCTGGATACTTGGGAAATATTTTCATTCATTCAACCAATATTGAGTCTCTCTGGTTCAGGAACTGAGGAACACGGTGAAGTAGAGATGATACTCTCATATTCTAGCAGTGTAACCCACAATGAAAAATAAAAATTGGCAATGAAATGTGGTGATATAATTGAGACAGATGCAGGGGCCACTTCAGATTGGGTGGTCAACAAAGTCCTCACTTACGCTGGGTAAGTTAGGAGCGATCTGGAGAAGAACTTCCGGCGGTGAGAGCACCAGTGCAAAGGTCCTGAGGTAGGAACAAGCCAGGTGCATTAGAAGAATAGGAAGGAGATTAGTGGGGCAGGAGCTGAGTTCAGAGAATCAGGGGCTAGTTTGTGGGGGGCCTGGGAAGTTACCTTGTGGAGTGTGGGTTTTATACTGAGTCTGATGGGAGCCATTGGAGCGTTTTAAATGGGAGAGTCACATAATTTATGTTTTCAAAAGATCACCCTGGCAGCTGTGCTTTCTCTGTGCACTATCTTGGTACAATAAAGCGAGTTTTTATCCATCAGAGTGTAAAGCAAAATGTCATGTTTAAGAGTAACAGATGGAGAGAAAAATGCCTTGGTGACCTTAATTTAGTGGTTTCTACGGTACCAATTAATTGTGGGTACAGCCAAGACCATATCTCTAGTATGATTTCAGTTTTGTTTAAAAACATGGTATAGAATAATGGATAGAAGTGGACTAAATATATGAACACTGCTGTCCAAAGGTGTTGGCATTACAAATGATTGTTATACTCTTGAAAATGAGCATACATTTCTTTTATAATCAGGAAAGAATTATTTTAAAATATAGACACCGAGGGCCACAAATGTCTTGAACGAGGTGTTGTGAGACTCTATCTACTACACACTTTAAGCCTCCCATTTCATTTCTGGAAATGTTGATGGCCAAGCCCATGGTCCTGGTTGGGACAGAAATTAGGATGTGCTCCAGCTGTCCAATTTTTGGCTCTTCGTTTTATGCTTAGAAAAACATTTTCAGTGATGAAAGCAAACCTTTTTTTTTTAAATAAGAAATTAAAGCAACACAAAAATGTTACATTAAAAAAAAAAAGAGAAGAAAACACCTTTCTGCACTCTCATTCCCCAGGCCACGAACATTTCCAATACATATACTGTTAGAGGTATCTGAAAGACACAGGGGGAAGAAAAATCTATCTATATTTTGCTGAAGGATTTTGGAATATTGCTAAAAAAATAACTGTATCCAAATTACTCTCCAAAATTCCTTCCTGCAGAGCTTGAAACCCAGATGACCTTTTCCCCCCTTGCCACAAAATCATTAGGGACACTTGAATACATAACTCCGCTAAGAGAAACTGAAACTTGCCTCTTTGGTATTCCGAGTGTTCACTGAATGCACACTTTATCCTTATAAAGAATAGAGCAATTAAATATTCATTAAAAGTTCATCTCCGAGCCTTGAAATATTATTGTTTTAGTCCTGGAGCCCAAGAGTTGGTATCATGATTGCAAACCACTTGCACTTTTCTCATTAACAAAAGTTGGCCAATATGAAAACTTAGACGTGCAAATTAGGGACTTGGGTAATTATTTTGGTGACATATTTATTACAGCAGAATATTATCCCTTGAAAACAGGAAAAGAAGAACATTCAACGAAGTGTTACTTAGGGCCATCCAGGATGCATTTGGGAAGAGCTGTATATCTGCATGGTCTCACCGTGCAGACTGCATTTGGGGGCTGACGTGCCAGGAATCCGCAGCCCCAAACTCAGTGTTAATGTGACCGAACAGGGTGGGATTGGAGTCTCATTATGAGATTCAGCAGAATTACTGTCTTCCCCATCATTACCATAATTAAACACGTCCTTTCTTGATGAAGAGAAGAGCGACTGTGTGCTCAGAAGAGAATGATTGTAATGTAATCGAGCCATGGGGTTGAAGAGGGAGGAGGGACCTTGGTTATCTCATTTTACAGATGGGGAAAATGAAGACCAGGGAGGCTACGTGACGTGCACTCCCTTGTTTTCCCCACCCCGGCTCTCCGCGGTGGCTCTGTGTTGTCAGAAAATGAATTTATTTTGGCAAACCCAAGAATTAGGAAAGCACTCTGAACCTGATGAAAAATGGGAGGGTTTCGGAGCCGTTCATTCATTCTGTTGAGTGTAATCTGTTTGTGTACTGATAACAGGCCTAATTACTGTGTAAACATTTTTATAGTCTGGTAAGAAAACTTCAAACATCTGTACTGCACGTTGATGTTGCGTTTCAGCCTCCAGCATTCCTACTGCTTGTTCTTAAAACACCAGTTGCTCTGTTATTTAATCTGGTCTGTGGTCGATGATTCATTTCCTGCCCGGACAGAAACACACATGGCAGATCCAGTAGGAAGTGACCAGTGCTAATAGAGTGTTTACGCTGATGGTTAGCATTGCCCCCATTTTACAGATGAGCAAATGAAGATACATCAAGGTTCAGCAACTTGCCCAGGGTCCCAGGTTGGGGATGGTGGAAGGGAGTCACCACCACCAGCGGCCCGTGACTAACCAGCTAAAATCTCCACCTTCCCTTGCCCGTCAAAGACAAGCTCTCTGCAAGAGAGATCAGGGTCTGACTTTGTGAAATCGCTTTAGTTAGGTCACTTTTGGGGGGCAAACTCATGGATGGAGAGCTGTAAAGAGGGGTGGGGATTGTGTCTTTAGGTCTATTTTCTGGGTTGCCCCAGTCCCTCAGCTGTGGCCGGTGGTTCTCTGACCCAACCCTCAAGTTAGATACGTGACACTAACCTGCTTCTGAGCTCCGCTTGATCCAAGTACTTCTGCCTTCTGCCTTGGTTCCTGTGTTATCCTAAGGAATGCCAGTGTTCTGTGCGTCTTACTTCTGGAGAGAACTGCTGCTTTCAAAAATCCGGCAGCACAGAATCCGTGGAGCTCTCAAAGGGCAGCAGGCAATAGGGAGGCATCAACGGTCTCAAAATGAGGGAAAGAGAAATGCTGGCAGATCCCGTCAATGGGCCCGCACTCAGACACCTCTCTTGGCCTTAAATTATTACTTACGCTGCAGGCGGACTCAAAATTTTGCATAGCAGGAGGGACTGAAGCAGGGGGCCCTTCAGGCCCCCTCAGTTTTAGCCTCTGGCCCGGCGAGGGGGAGGGGGACATGTGCTTGGAGGTCCCTGTATGAAAGGTGTTGCCGAAGAAGAAAGTTCTGTCCTCTGGTTTGGAGCCCTGCAGTTGGCATGAGAGAGACAGAGCCGTGCTGACCGGTAGCACTTTGTGGGAGTGACCACCCCCTGGACGAGCTTAGCGGCTACAGGGAAGAATTTCAGACACGGAGGTAAATGCAAGAGGCAGGTACTGATGTGGAATCGTGACCCACCATCCGCGTTCCGGTGAGCGGGTGACCCGGTTGTGGTCTTGGGAAAGGTGATACAGACCTTTCCAGAAGGAGGTCGGCTGGCCCTGGATTTGAGTTTTAGAACCTGAGGTGGAGGGTTTAGTTCAGTGTTTCCAAATTGTCTGTGCATCGGAATTCCCTGGGGAGCCTTAAGAAAGTCCCAAAGCCCTGTCACATCCCAGACCCGTGATGTTGGAATCTTGGGGGAATGGGACCTCGCCCCCCAGGTGATTTCACTGTACACAGCCAACTTTGAGAACCAGGGTCCAGAACAGCTTTTCTCAAATAGGTTCCTGGCACATCACCTGGGGATCTTGTTCAAATGTGAATTCTGATGCCTGGGTCTGGAGCAGGCTTAGAGCAAGCCTTCCTTCCTTCCTTCCTTCCTTCCTTCCTTCCTTCCTTCCTTCCTTCCTTCCTTCCTTCCTTCCTTTTTATTGATTTATAATTGACATAGAGTATTAGATTAGTTTCAGGTGTACAACGTGGTGATTCAATATTTTTATACATTACCAAAGGATCCCCTCGCTAGGTCTCGTTACCGTCTGTCACTATACAAAGTTACAATATTATTGACTATATTCCCTATGCCGTACATTACATCCTTGTGATTTATTTTATAACTGGAAATTTGCACCTCTTAATCCCCTTCACCTATTTGGCCTGTCCCCCTGGCTGCCGCCGTCAAGCCCCAGGTGCTGTGTGTGCTTCTGGGCCCCACTGGGTGGGCAAGACCTAGGGAGAAGAATCAAGTTCCTGACTTACTTAGCTTCACATGGAGGGCTTCTGGAACTATTGCTTTTCCATGACATTCCAGCATCTTTGGTTCACTCAGGGTCAGGCTGGAGAACAGGGGGCCTGGACCCTGCCTCCCATCTTTATATATTCTTATAAAGACTAGGGCAATTAAATAGTCATTAAAGGTCCATCTCTGAACATGTACATAATTGCTGCAGTTTTGGAGACTAAAAGTTGATATCGTGATTACAAATGACTTGCACTTCCTTGTCCTTCAGGATCCAGTGCATTCTCCTGTGTCTGGCCAGCATTTATACAGTCAGAATCAGAAGCGCGGAGAGCTGGGAGGGACCTTAGGAATTATCTAGTCTAAGCCACTCGGTGTTTGGAGGAGAGGATGCTGAGACCCACAGTGATTTGTCCTGAGTTACAGATCATCAGGCCAGGGCTGCTGCAGACTTGAGACCAGAAGGAGGGAAGTGGCAGGGTGAGGCTTGGGGAGAATGACCCCCGCCCCTCCCCTCCCCACCCCTCCCCGACGCCGCTCCCAGGGCAGGGGAATCACAGGCCAGAGACATCCAGAAAGACTGCAGATATAGTCACATTAAAGACATCTGAGAATCGAGAGACGTACTGTTAATTATACCTGTGATTTTCCATCCCCTCCCTCCCCCACCCCACCAACTCCAGTTACCTGCACAGAAGCTTGACAAAGTTCTCTGTGTCTGCGGTTTGAGTTGACACCTTGACAGCTGTTCTGCGGCCTGCTCCCAGGTGGGACGCTGATGCAGGCCGCCCTACTTCATGGAAAATAATTACTTTTACCATTTTTGCCCCAAATATTTTCCTCCTGTCGTTGAAACAAATAAAGTACCCCCTCGACATACAGGTTTCTTGATGCCGTGGTGAATATGTTAAACCTGTTGTAAGAATAGTTCATAATTGATGTTCTTGGCATTTATCACCCAGCCGTGACGTGTTCAGATGACTAATAAATTATATTTTGTTGGATCCTTTTTTTCCTGCTTTTTCAACTCAAGGCACCTGTTTCAGCATGTCAGCGTTGACGGGGACGGTTTCCTGCCCATGGCTTTATGCTTTGTCGGCTGCCTGCAGGTGAAGACAATGGACGTGAAACTCTGGGCCTGACATGGACATTGCTGTCCCCAGTTCGTGTGTGTTTTGCCCTAGGAGATCAAGCCTTTAAATAGAGGAGAAGACTGAGGGGCACATGCAAATTAGCATAAAGATTGAAGCAGTGTAATTATAGCTAATGGTTATATAAGTCCTCCTTTCCCAGTACTTTACATATGTTAACTCGTTTAATCCCCTCGACAGCTTGGTGAGGTAGACCCCATCACTGCTTCTGTTCCTGCGGATGAGGATACCAAACCCCAGAGAAGTTAAGCACCTTGCCGAAAGTCACACAGCGGTTCAGCCGCTAGGGTCTCGGACCTCCGTCATTCTCACTGTCCAGGGTGCGCCAGGCGCTGTGGAAAACTTTTACGGCACATTTTCATACATTCTCTGATTCTGACATTTGCTTCTTGGGACGCACTTTTACCTTCCCGTGGACGCCCGCCTCCCCCCTGGTAGCCCTGGAGTCGGTCCTGCTGCAGATGGCCTGTCCTGTTTCCCCCATCTTTGCTCTACTAGCTCTCTCTGTAGTTGTCCTTTGATGAATCCACGCGTGGGCAAACCCTAGTTTGTAAGCAAGAGACTCCACAGCCAGTGGGCAGGGTTGGAGTGTCCGTTGGGGAAACTGTGTATGCTAAGTCTCAGATAGCCTGTATCGCATTTGACTTAGAGACTTGACCACCTTCCCATGTTGGCCACGCGCTGGACTCTGTCTGGCTCTTCATCCTTGGTGCCCACGCACTGAACTCATGGCGAGGTCTCTGCCTCATTCTTGCTGCGTTGTTCATAGTCACTTATCTCCTGTTCCTCCAGTATGAGCTTCTAGTAGCGGTTGTGCACCTGGTGGGCAGATGGAACCCCCCCCCCCATCCACCCCGCATTCTCCCTCACTTCAGGCCTGCTCTCTGCACTGGCTTTTCAGGGTCCAGTGCTTGCCTTGAATTGTGCTATGATGGTTCGGCCCTTGGTCGTGGGCTGGGGCTGCCTGATGGTTCCTTTTTCCCCAGCCCTTGCCTACCGCCTTGATCTTCAGCTTGGCCTGGTTTCGGCTCTCCCTCCCGTCCTGCTTGCTTGGTGTTGCCGCCTGGTTTTCACACTATAGTCTGTTCCTTTTAGGGACTGGCAAAGTTTTTCTGTAAAGGGGCAGATGGTCAATATTTTAGGCTTTGTTCTTCACCCCTGCTGTTTTGCCGGAAGGCAACCATTGACAAGATGTAAACGAACTAGTGTGGCTATGTTGTAATAAAACCGTATTTACAAAAACAAAGGGTGGCCCAGGTCTTGGCCCATGGCTTATGGTTTGCTGACTTCTTTAACTGTTCAACTGCCTCTTTCTGACTTGTAACCTGTGATGACTGTCTCTTTAGGGGTCATTAGTACGCCTTGCGTAGAGCCCTGGGCCCCTGTTTCTACTCTGAATTCCCAAGAACCCTGTACTCGTTGACCTTCCTGACCTATTACTGTCTTCACTCTGCAGCCCTCGACCTTGAATAAAACCAACCATTCACTTCTTCAAGTTCTCAGTCAGCTAAATTGATTCCATTAAAAATTTATGTTGTTCAACAACAGCTGGGTCCCAAATTCTTTTTACTAATCCTTCTACTGAGCTCCGGGCTGATTTCTTGTCCTATCCACTGTGTCTCTATTCTGAATTTCCCAGTCTTCTCACCCACATGCATTCTCAGTGGATGACCTTGCCTCCTCCTTGGGGGATCGTGGGCATGAACCCCATCACCTCTTCCCTCAACATCGGCATTCTCCATCTCTACTTCAAATTTTCTCCTTTCTTCCTGTTTCAGAGGAACAGATGTCCTTACTCCTTAATAAGGAAGGCTTGGCTTTGCCATTATTCTAATGGGTTTCTGCTTCCCAACTCAAATCTTCCTTTAGCTCGTAAACACAAGTCAACCCAAGACTTTGTTGACCTCACTGCCTCCCCATTTCCCTCCCTCTCTGTACTGCAAAGCTTCAGAGAAGGAGGGTCTGCCCCTGCTGCTCTCACTTTTTCACCTTATTCTTGTCAGGCCCATTTACCCTTTGCTGTTGGCCAACCCTTTGTCACCAGCTAGACCCCAAGACCTGGCCGTTAACTGCCCACCTGCTTGTACTCATTAACCTTTGTCTAACATTGTCCCCTCAGCTCTTCTTTCTGGTTTCCTCCCTTAACTCAGACAAAGGAAACCTGAAACCATCCTCCAGGAGATGCCCTGATGAAATCTCCAGCCGGCCCAGACCACCCAGACCCTTTGAATGAAACCTGACTTGTGCCTGCACAGATGGGCCGTGGAGTGACCTCCGGAATGACCTACAGTCACCTTTCCCTCATTTTTAAAATCTAGCCGGGTGGACTCATTTCTCCTGCTGGGAAACATTTGACACTGTCGACTTCCCCTTTCCTCATGGATCTTCCTCCTGAATGAACTCTCCGGACTTTATTTCTCAACTCTTACCTTTCCGTATGTGTTTGCTAGGGCTTCTGTGACAAAGCACCACAGACCGGGGGATTAAACCAGAGGAATTCATTTTTTTCACAGGTCGGGAGATGGAAGTCCAAGACCCAGCTGCCAGCCAGCAGGATGGTTCCCTCTGAGGACTGTGAGGGAGGGCTCTGCTCCAGGCCTCTTCCCTTGGCTTGTGGGTGGCTGTCTTCTTTCTCTCCATGATCTTCCTTTGTGGGTGTCTGTGTCCCAATTTCCTGTTCTTACAAAGACTCAGTCACAGTGGATTGGGGCCCACTCGAATGACCGTCTTTTAACCCAATAACCTCTTGAAAGCCTATTGCCAAATAGGGTCCCATTCTGAGGCTTCAACATCTAAATTTGGGGGGAGACACATTTCAGCCCATAACACTTTTTTTTTTTAAAAGATTTTATTTATTCATTTGACAGAGAGAGAGATAGCCAGCGAGAGAGGGAACACAAGCAGGGGGAGTGGGAGAGGAAGAAGCAGGCTCCCAGCAGAGGAGCCTGATGTGGGGCTCGATCCCAGAACACTGGGATCACGCCCTGAGCTGAAGGCAGACGCTTAACGACTGTGCCACCCAGGCGCCCCCCCATAACACTTTTTTGTCTCCATGTTGCCCTTTCCCCTCAAGCGTAGGTGTTCCCAAAGTTTGTGCCTTGACCTCTTTCTTTTCTTGCTCTAGCTTCTCTCTTTGAACAACCTTCTTGCCTCCATGCTTGCATTGTCCCCTGTAATATCCAATCTTATCCAATGTTAGATGTAAATTGTCCCACAGGTCCTGCAGACACAACACGGCCCAAACAGAATGGACCGTTTGCTCCTCAACACGCAGTGTTCTCCTGCGCACCTGGGAGCCCCCGGCCCCACAGACACTCAGAATAAGAAGCCTCATGTCGACTCGCCACTGCCCCCCCCCCCCATGGGATTTATCAGTGTGTCATGCAGCCTTCTGACCCCATTGCTGTGGCTCTTGTCCCGCCTTGGACTTGAGCCAGCTCCCGCCGGTCCATCCACTGGAAAGACAAGGTCAGGGATACCGCTCTGGGCCAGCTGCGTCTCCCTGAGATGAACGTTTCTGCTCCTTAGAGTGACTTTCGTCGGTCCTCCTTGGGTATCAACCCCTGGGGGCAAGTTCGGCCAGCTGGCAGACCTCTGTGTCTTCGCCCATGCTGCTTCTGCAGCCCATAGGCCAAGTTCAATGGGACCTTCCTTGTTGAATTTAATTTCTCCTTCCTTGGTGTTTGTGTAACACGTATCTACACATTTACCCTTCTGCCTCCTGGCTTGTGCGAGGCGTCAGAATGAGAGTCCTGGGAAGGTAAGACCCTTCCATTGAGGAACCAGAACCTCCCATGAGCTAACTTACAGTTACTTCTTCCCCTTCTACATTGTAAGCTCTTTTAAGGGGTTTGGTGGTGTGTGTGTGTGTGTGTGTGTGTGCGTGCATGCATGTGTGGTTTCTCCACAGCTCTTGGCACCATGCTTTGCCTGTAAGACGTGTTCAGAGATGTTTCTGAGGTTTAATTGGAGGGCAGGACTGGGAGGTTTTAGCTGTGCGTTTGAGCCTCTATGGTCTTAAGACTCGGCCATCAGTGCGGGCCGCCCAAGCCCGTGTTGGTTTGCAAGGTGGTCCTCACTGCAGTCCTCTTTCCCTCCCTCCCTCGCTGTGTGATTATTTGCTCTAGCGTCTAACGGAAGTGGTAGTTCACACACTTCTCCCCCTGGGGAGGTGGCTGGTAGGGGAGGAATCAGAGTTAAATAAACTACGTCTTTCAGTTAAACGAACTACATCTTGAATTCTCTGGAGAAGCAGGCGAGGCAACAAAGTAAACGTGAAATGAAGGCGTTTTGTAAAGGGACTGCTTGAGTACATCGGAACAGACGAATAAGGGAGTAATTATTTGCATTAAAATCAAATAATTCACTGTAGGGTCCTCTTCAATAGGGACTCCCCTCCTGAATTGGGGCTCATTAGGTAATTGGCAGAAGGTGAGGGCGGAGAAAATCTGGGCGAACAGCAACGGAAAGCTCAGACAGTAATAACAGCGAGCTGGTCAGGTATTATAATGCAAATCACCGGCAGAGTTTGAGCCCTTGGGCGGGTGTAGAACGTTCTTCTGCAGGGGTGTGGCCGGTTACCATTCTTTTTTCTGCCTTCCTAATGCCTTAGGCACCGATTGTCACGTGTTACTGTTGTGGAGGAAGCCCTTTGGGTTTGGTGCCTCTGGGAGGGTACCTGAAGCCCTCCACCCTGGAGGGGCTGGATGGGACGCCTCCCACATACCCCCCACCCCCACCCCGTTTCCTCCAGAGGTTCTTGCTGCATCTGGTGGGTGGGGGCTTCCTAGCTTGGGCCCGTCTGGGTGCGGCGAGGGCCCAGGGCCCGCCTTGTGGTCACAACTCTGTCCCTGGAGTTTGCCACCTGGCCATCCCATCCTGCCAGATGCTGGCTGTCATCAGTCCCCCCGGTAAGCCGTAAGCCGGCGGGACAGAGCAGACAGAGCGGCGAAAACCAGTTGTAGCATCCGATCACCCCGTTTAGATCTGGTCTGCCTTCCCTTAGAGACGTTGGGGAATATACTCCCCCGTGGGATGATGGGGACGAAGATTCTTTAGCCCCGCAGGGCTTTCGGAAGGAGACAACCTCTGTCATCTGGTCACTGCTTTCTCCAACGTCAATGTTAAGTACAAAAGCCGCAGATTTGTGGCCAAACATTAAAAAGGAAGCAAGTAGAAGAACATAAAATCTACTCTTGATCCCACGAAACCAGAGATAACCGCGAACCACAGTTTGGGGCTAAAATCTCCCAGTTTGTTCTGTGTGTGCGTTCGTGAGGGTGTTGTGGGTACGTAACGGAGTATCCTCCACTTATTAGAAGGGGTTGTGGGGTCAATACTGTTGTATAAGCTGTTTCTTAATGAACTGTGAACGTCTGTCCAGATTGTTACATACGCTCCTACATCATCATTTTTAAGGAGTACATGCTATTTCACAAATTGACTTTACTATTGAAAAATATTGCACATTCGGAAGCATTTTTCTTTTTTCTCCCCTCCCCTCCCCCTCCCCTCCCCCTCCCCCTTCTCCTCTCCTCTCCTCTCCTCTCCTCTCCTCTCCTCTCCTCTCCTCTCCTCTCCTCTCCTCTCCTCTCCTTCTTTAGAAAGAGTGCAGGTGGCGGTGGGAGAGGGAGAAAGGGAATCCTAAGCAGGCTCCAAGGCTCAATCTCACAACCCTGAGATCATGACTTGAGCAGAAATCAAGAGTCGGGTGCTCAACTGACTGAGCTGCCCAGGTGCCCCTCAGAAGTATTTTTCTGAGGACAAATTATTGTAAGTGGAATGACCAGGTCAAAGATTTGAGTACCTTTCCTCAAGGTTGTTCCCGTTTCATTTCCAGTTGGGATGTTTAATGAAAGGACTCATTTTTACACATTCTCACCAACATTTACTATTGGCATTAATTGCTTTTTGAAATTTGATAGCCAAAATAGTTTCACGGTGTTGTTCTATCCTGGATTTCTGGGATCATAAGCAAGCAGGTACATTTTTTCCCCTATACTTATTAGCCATTTGCTTTTTTTGTGTGTGAATTGCGTATTGATGTTTTAGGTCTGTGTTTCTACCAAGGTGTTCTTTATTTTTTTTTTTTTTTTTTTTTTTTTTTTTAAAGATTTTATTTATTTATTCGACAGAGACAGAGACAGCCAGTGAGAGAGGGAACACAAGCAGGGGGAGTGGGAGAGGAAGTAGCAGACTCCCAGCGGAGGAGCCTGATGTGGGGCTTGATCCCATAATGCCGGGATCACGCCCTGAGCAGAAGGCAGACGCTTAACCGCTGTGCCACCCAGGCGCCCCCCAAGGTGTTCTTTAAAAAAAAAAGTGACTTGTAGGCATACTCTGGTAGAAAGAATAATACCTTTTGTTTATTATATGTTGCAAAATTTTCTACATTTGCTGTTTTATATTATTCTTTAACTTCTTGCTTTAAAAAATATTTAACTGTTTTATCTTCCCCCCTTTTTATTTTTATTTTTATTATCCTCCCCCCTAAGAAAAGATTTATTTATTTGATAGTGCGGGTGCACGTGTGTGCTCAAGTGGGGGAAGGGCAGAGGGGGTGAGAGAGAATCTCAAGCAGACTCTGTGCTAAGCGTGGAGCCTGACATGGGCCTCCATCCCAGGACCCTGAGATTATGACCTAAGGCCAAACCAAGAGTCTGATCCTTAACTGACTGCATCACCCAGGCACCCCCTCCCCTTTTAAATATTTAAGTTTGGGGTCAAGCTTAGAAAACTCTTCTTCATCCTCAAGATTACATATTTACTTCTAAATTTTAAATTTATCTTATAAACGAAAAAACCCACTTTTTATTAATGTAGTGTATTGCACATCGCTTAAAAAGTTGAATAGTATTCAGCAGCTTCTAACAAAGTCCCTTGCCGTCCTGGGGAGGTGTGCTGTGGAGTCAAGATCCAAGGAGCTTGGGTGCAGGAAGTCTGCCACGGGGTTGGGGTGGGGGCAGTTCTGTGCATAGATGGGCCCCTACATCTCTTGTTTGCAGTAGGCATCTTACCTCTGCCCTGCAGTGAGCCTGGTGTGCCCTCTTACTCATTAATACCGAGGTTGACCAGTTGGCTCTTTGTCTGCCCTGCTCTGGGCCTCCCATGGTACCAGGCACTGCCAGTGTGGGCCTCTCAGGATTCTGGCCCCGACTGGCTGCCTCCTTCCTTGTATAGACCCAGGCTGAGCCCAGAATTTGTCCTAACCTTCACTCTGCTAAGGCAGTCACCACCCCCTCTGCTTTGTGACTTCCACATCTCTGAAACTTCCTCTCCCTCCTCTTTGTCCTTGTGGCTTACAGAGGACTGTCTCCCTGCCTGCCGTCCTTCCTTCTTATTTGAGCAGTGTTTTGGAAAGGAGAGAAGATACATGAGTGAGATGGATTTGCCCGTTTTTACCAGGAGTCTAGTATAATATATATTTTTATCATTAAATTTTTAAGTCTGTCGACTATGAATTTTGGCTGTGTTATGATATAGGGATCTAACTTTATTATTTTTTTTGCAAATGATTTTTAGCTTTTCCAAAACTACTTATGGAATAATCCATCCACTGGTTTAGAGACACCGATTTTGTTACATACCAAATCACCGTACTCATTTGGGCTGAGCTTCTCATCCGTTAGTTCGGCTCCACTGCTGTATTTATTCTTTTTCCAGTGCTACCCTGGCTTAATTATTAATAACTCAAAAAATCTACAAAAGGGCCAATTTTCCCTTCTTATTTCTTATATTTTTAAGGTACCATTTTTTTTTATGGGAAGAGAATTATGATCTTTATGGTCCCTACTTATGCAGACATCCCAGAGCTTTCAACTTGTCAAAACCACTTTTTTTAAATGATGCCATTGTCATTTTTTTTTTCTTTGACGTCCTTGTCCTTCTGGAATTTTCTAAGCCGGAGGCATCTTTTCCGAAGTTTCTTCCAAGAAGAAAAAATCTGGAATGGGGATCTCTTGGCTCACCTGTAATCTGATTTTCTGTCCCCTCGTCTCCAGCGTGGCACAGTGCCACATGTTATGGGGAACCCAGTTTGTGGGTCCAACCCAGGTCAAAAAGCCAAAAACAAAACAATACAGGAGACTGACTCATTGGAACCAGAGTTCTCCTTGCGTGTGAGTGGCTCTTACGTGGCTGGGATGGCTACCTCGTGGCAGGCTGCTTCCTCAACCTTGGTTTGCTTCTTCCCCATTTTCTTACTACTTTCCTAGGCATGGGCGTCTCTTGGGTCTTTCCTATTTCCATGGATCATTCCGTGATCATCATCATCATTTCCATTCTTCTTGAAAGCCTGGGTCTTGCCTCGCTATGGCATCCAGACCTTCTCAGGTCATCCTACTCCTCTTAAAAATACATATATCCCATGTTTTTACTCCCTTCGCGGCCATCTCCATTTTCCTTGTCGGCCACTTCTAACACTCAATGCTCTTGCTGTTGTGTTTCTGTGCCGACGTCACCAGAGGCCTCGGAGTGCCCCTTGGCCATCCCAGTTCGTGACTGAGGTCTGGGACTACCCCAGGGACTGCCTAAGGTGGCCCCAGGGTGAAGTCCAGCTGACAGCGTGACCTACCGTCCCTTCCCTGCATGGACCTTCCTTACCCACCGACGTTCAGGAGCAGCCATACTGAGGCCATTCCTGTGGGTCTTCAGCAGTATCCTGACTGTCCGGAGTTGGTGTGTTGCTTACCGTGTGCCAGGCTTTGTGCAAAGTATTTTCTGGATAATCCCAGGTAATGCTCATGACTGCTCCATGAGGCAAATACCTTCTGACTCCCATTTTGTCGGGGGGAAAACTAAGACTTGGAAGGGTTGCATTGTCTAGGGTTTTATAGAATGTGGCAGGGCCAGGACCAGGCGCTGGGGTCTGTTTAGCTTGAACTCCACTCTGCTACGCTGCTTTTCTTTTTCATGTTTAGAGGGTTGGGAAAGACCTCCTCCCTGAGCGAGTTGAGCTGGACACTGAAGAAGGGCCACCCTTAGCATCAGGGAATGATGACACGAGGGGGTGGTGTGTGGGGCACGACGGGGAGAAGCCCACAGGCAGATAGGAGAGGGCAGAGAGCACTGAGGTGGGAGAGGGCTGGCAGGTGCCCCCTTGGAAGTATGAGCACCTCGATGGAAGTCTGTATCTTTCCTCACATGCTGGTCTGAAGCCCCCCACGCCCCAGCAGCCTTGAAGTAGGAACCACAGGCAAAGCTTCTCATTCCAACTCAGAACAGCAACCTGGACCTGGTGAGTAAGGTCATTTCAGGGGAGAGCAGAGGGAAGATGACTAAATTAGGTTGGCTTTTGTACCTCTTTGGCTTCGAATGGAGTGTGGGCAGCAATCCAGTGTTGCTTTTCCTGGCTGGCTGTGGGACAGAAGAAGACAGCAAACAGTGGGGGACCTTGCACTCATGTTTGTTTTGCCTCTTGGTGTCCTTCCCTGCCTGCCACTTCTGATCCATCAGCTTCCGTCTGATGCCCTCCGCCAAGGTCTCCTGAAGGTGGCTTCCTTTCCCTCCATCATGGTGCTGCTCTTGTGTTCCTGGAGTTCCCTGGGAATGCTCGCCATCTCCATTGTTTTCTGTCGTGCCTCTTACATTCCCACATTACCTTGCTCTGGACCTTTTGCTTTGTCAGAGGAGAAGGTTCCAGGCCTCAGTCCCTTAGGCCCTTTTGAGCCTCACTCTGGTCTCCAGGACATTTATCTAGAGACGCACTAGTGTATATGTTTTGTAGAACAGAGGCCCTGCCTCATGTTATGGCTCCAGAGGGATGAATGGGGCCAGCATCGATATGTATTTCTGGGATAAGGAATGCCTTTAGTTGCTGTCTGTCCATCCTAGGGACAAGCACTGGAGAGGTTGTCTCTGGAGCTAAGCCACTTGGGTTTGACTCCCGACTCTACCACTTACTAACTCTGCAGTTTTGGGCCAGTTGTTCCATTGGCCCGTGTTTCATTTTCCTCGTCTGTAAATTGGGGGTAATATTAATCCTACCTCCCAAGGCACTACTGAGATATTACTTAACGTTGTTTGTAGAATTCCCTGCTCCTTGAAAAATGTTCACTGTTTTCATGCACGACCTATTCTGAGGAATCTTCCTTTGGTATTTTCATGCCAGGTGGACGTGGTCTGCAGAGAAACTTCTAGCATCATTACGGCTCCGTGAGAGGTGTTGCTCCCAAATTTGACTTTTCTGTTCCCACTGGCCCTGCAGATGTGTTTTGCTCCAGGTTTACTGTGGAAAGATGGTTGCTCTGGGGGATCTGACTTCCTCTCTGTCATGGTGGTTTTCAGGAGGACAAGCTCTTTCATATCACTCATTCATTCATGCGTGCATTCAACAAGCATTTTTTGACTCCTCCCTATATGCCCGACAAAGGGCTTGATGCTGGGAGAACTTTGTGTCCAAGGAGCTCATAGTCTGGTTGTACTTTGTAGACTTTTGTTGTTGATTTGTGTGTGTGTGTGTGTGTGTATGTGTGTCTTGAACATAGAAAAGCTGCTCATTCTTTTAGCAGATTCCTCTCCATCGCAGTGTTGTTGTGAAGGCTGGAGACTGAACAAGAGGCCTCACGGGATATCCTCCTGCTAAACTTACCATCTTAGCTTGTGCTTATTTTTGGGCTCTGTGTTTTGCTTCTGTCAGCTGGGACCCTCCTTTTGGCAGAAGATGTCCCCGTGGTGACTGCCATCTTGTGTTCCGTCTTCTGTCTAGCTGTTGGGATGCCCTTGTGTCCTATTTATGACAGTCCCAATACTGTGCCCTGTCTGGGGTGCAGAATTCTGCAGAGCCCCAGTGTCTGGCCTGCAGGTGAGACGTCTGCCCAGTGTCACCCTCCCCATGCCACCTGGACTGAGCTCAACAAGATGACTTGCTCATGGGAGTCACTCTTCTCTGCCGGAGTTGTGCATAATTCGCAGGTGCATGGGCCCGATATTACTTAATCTCTGGGACTCCTATCCTGGTAGTCTGTGACTTTTTTGAGGACACAGGCAGTGACTTCTGCTCTGACACCATCTGGATCCCAGCACAGAGGTGCTCTAAGTCCCTACCACCCAAACAACTGAACGGCTGAACTGACTCCCTCGTGGCTAAATCAGCTTCAGCCCTCCCCTGGGTGCCCTTAGTTTTATGGAAAAACGAGAAGAAATCTCAGAAAAAAAAAATGAAGTCCTTGTCCTCAGTGCTATGTCTTATTTCCAAATATTCTTATGCTGTCAACTCCGAAATAATAGGTGAATTTCAAGCTACTTTCCATCTGAATGATGGATTGAATGAATCTAATTTACATGCTTTTCATTTTATGTAAATTGGTCCAAATGAGGCTAAATCTCCAGGGGTGCAGTACCTTTCTCTATGAATCTCTTATAATAGTCTCTTCCAGGCAATGGAGTGCTAGTTCAGGTTTAAACAAATAACGAAAAGCAACAGACTTTTAGACTCCCGCTTGATTTTATCCATCTTCATCCATATTTGCTCCCAACTGAATTGTGTCCCTTCCAGAATTCACCTGTTGAAGCCCTCCCCTGGCCCCCAGTGCGTCGGTATCTGGAGGTGGGGCCTTTGGAAGATAATCAGGTTTAGTTGAGATCGTGGCGTGGAGGCTTTGTCATGGGATTAGTGCCCTTAGAAGAAGAGACACAAGAGAGCTTGCTTGCTCTCTCTCTCTCTCTCTTCCTATCATGTGAGCATACAGAAAGCAGCTGTCTGCAAACAGGAAGAGAGTGCCCTCCAGAAACCAACCATGATCTTGGACTTCTAGTTTCTCTAACTGAGAAAATAAATCTCTCAGTCGTTGTTTCAGCCGCCCAGTCTATGAGTTTGTTACGGCAGCCTGAGCAGACTAAGACAGCCAGTGAAGAAATCAAAGTGCCAATCCAGAGAACTCTGCAGAATCAAGCTTAGGTACTGTGTGCAGTTACTTCCCACAGATCCACAGTCCCTTGCCTCCCACTGTCTTTGGGAGAAGCTTCCCGACTCCGCCAACAAGAGCCCCCACCTTGCAGAAAGGTGTCTGGATGCGTGAGCAGCCAGAAAAGTCTGGAAGAATTAGCAGGAAAACCTTATATGAGGATCTCAAAGGAAGATCCATAAAAATTTATTAAAATTAAATCCTTTCGTATTCAACTTATTAATTAAAAAAGGCTATAATCGCCCGAAGGAGGAGCCTTAAAAAAGCAGCTGAACTTTTTGTCTAATTGCTTTCAGAAAGAACAACTCAGAATTCTCTGCCAAAAGCATCTCTGTTGGCAGGCGAAGTTTCAGCATTCCTCTGACGCTGCTATAGAATCCCTTCCAGCAGGTGTGTTATCTAATCACCTGCACGTCCTCGATCCTTGGAAAATCTCAGGGAGACGGTTCCACTCAAAATCAAAATTGGTAGAAGAGACGCACATCCGTCTGGTCCACACTGCTGGGTAACACTAGCCCTTCCTGTTCGCCAGCCAAGGCTCCGTCTTCCGAAGCCTGTGGTCACGGACACAGCGCGTGCTCATGCATGAAGGCTGTGGGTCCCTTAACCCCTGGCCCTGGAGCAGCCTTTGTCTGCCTTCAGGCTCCCTGTGGTCCTGCCCCCACGTGGAGGAAATGCCAGGCAGGACCTTCCGTTTGTAAAATCGTGGTAGTTTCTTCCTAGCTATAAAAATGAAATAGATCCATGGTACTAAGTGTGGAAGGTTTAAACAAATAATACAATTACGGTGAATCCATCACTCAGCAATAACGAGTATTTACCCTTGGCTTTATGACCTTCTAATAACTTTTTCTATGAATTTACATATGTGCGTACATATGTAAACATCCGTATGAATGCATGTGAATATGCATATGAATATGGATGTGACTAGGTAATTATATTTATATAGTTGTGATTATGCTCCCCATATAATTTTATGGTCTGACCTTATAGCAGTAATACAGGAGTAGGATAATAAAAAACAGTGTAAGTGGGCACAAAGAAAAAGTAAGAGTCCGCATCAGCCCAACCCTCCATGTCGGAGGCCACTACTTTGAGCCATTTGTAATTGTTAGTGCCCTCGGTGGGTGAAATCGCTCCAGATGAAATGCTCCTGCATTTTTGGTTCTCCACTTTAAATAGAACCTCCCTGTCCTCTCTCATGAAGGACAAGGGGATCCCCACTGCCCTACAGCCCCCCCTCTCCTTACCTTCCGGTATCTGGAGTTTTTATTTTTAAATCTTTGGTTAGCTTCATTGCTTTAGCTCATGAACTTAAATCTTTGTTTCCTTATTCACTTTAACCAGTACCTTTGGCCCTCCCACCGGGAGAGGTGAGGGACTTCACACCCCACATTCCTTTCTCCCCCTTCTCCGCCAGTTGGATCATCAGACGATCCGATCGTGGTGTCAAACACGTACGCTCTGTTCTCTATCTGGAATTGAAATGTCTGTGATTCGGCTGTCGACTGCAGATTCAAAAAGAATGTAATTAGCATTTAGGATATGATGATGATGATGATGATGATGATGATGATGATGATGATGATTATAAATATTGTATCATTACTCTTGTGCCATTTGTAGAAAAAAATATTTTAAAAAGCCATTTGTAGAAAAAAATATTTTAAAAAGCCTCACAATTGAAGGGAGAGGGGAGTAAGGAGGGGGAGCCCGCTGTGCTTGTTTTGACCTTCCATACTGGTGTTTAGCTGCGGCTTCTCGAGGGGCTGATCCAGCTTCAGCACTGTGTTGGCTGTGTGGGTGCCCTTTCTCCCTGCCCAGGGCATTTTGGATCTGATCTGCTCCCACAGTGGTCTTCTGAAAGCACACCTTCTTGTTAGATTTCACGCACGGGCTGGAAACCCGTTCTCTCCCTTCTCGGATTCCTTGTATGTTTTGCTGACATAACTCACCGAGTGATTCTGTTAGGAAGTGTCTATGAATCGTACACTTTCTAAGTGCTTGTCTTGATTGGAGGTTGCCTAGGTATCAATTCATTTTTCCCACGAGACTTAAGCTCCTTGCTCTGTTGTCACCCAGTATCCGATGATGCTGATCTGAGTCTCACGCCAGTATGACCGTCGTTCACCAGGAAGTTGCCTGTTCTTTGCTCCAGAAGCGTTAGAGTGCTTTCTGTATCCTTGTGTTCTGAAACTTTAGGAGGTTTTAGGCGATTTATGAGGTTTCTGCTACTCGATGGGCCTTTTCAGTCCGAAGGTTCATATCATCAGAAATTTTCTTCTCTTATTTCCTTTCCTTCAAGGTTTCGGGTCTCTCATCTTGAAATGCTTATTAGGTGGGTGTGGCCCTTCTGCATTAATCCTTACTGTTTATTAATGAAATGTTCTATTTTTCTATATTGTGTGTGGTGTCCATAACTTTCCCCTGTAGTTCTTCTGCTGATTTTTTTTTTTTTCCAATCAGAATTTTAACTTCCCTGAGTTCATGATCTCAGACTGCTTATTTTTCGAAGCAGCCTCTCGGGTCTCTCTCAAGTGTTATGTTAAAATTCTTCCAGAATTCCAGTGCCTTCTCTTTCCAGAATCATCCTTCTTATTTCTGGGGTCAGCTTTGCCGCCCTGCTCTTGGGGATGCCGATCGTCCTCAAGGGTTGGGCAGTCCCTGTTTGGCCATGGGCATTGCTAACATCGCTGAATGGAAGTGCCAGTATGAGTCAGGTTTCCTCTCAATGACACAGGCAGGCAGGGTCCAAGGACCCCGAGGGGCCCCGCAGGACCAGCCAAGAGGGTCCTTGGCTTCGCACAGGATAGAAATCAAATGAAAGCCAGGAGGAGGTGAAAGCAGATTTTATCGAATAGCGTTAATGACAGAGTATAGCAGATGGAGTGTCTGGGAGACTCAGAAAAGGAGAGGTGAGTGTCCCTGTCGCTTGGAGTTGGGGGTTTATATCGGAAGGGGGTCCAGGGCATGTGTTCCTTTAGGAACCCGGGGTAGGGTCTGATCCAAGGTGACTGTCAGGTGAATAAGAGCTGTCAATCCATAGATCACCGAAAGCAGGTGTATAGACACCAGTGGCGACAGAGTTTTGTTTGAAGCTGAGGTCCTGGAGCTCAGGGTCTGGTTTTTCTTAGATGTTACCAGGTGTATGGGGGCCTGGAACAACACTCACAGAATGATTCACTTTCTTGCTTCCCCCTGGGGGCAGGCACATAGCTTCTTTGGTTTACTCAGAAGCAAGGTGAAATACAGAACCTGAGAAAATGGAGCTTAGCAGGGAAATGGCAGAGAGATGGAGCCTTTCTAAAATGGAGTCCCTTCAGGTTCCCTATCTCAGCAATACCAGCTTTTCCCCCTGAAGGTAAGGAATGGCTGGCCACAGACCTTTACAGGGGTGGGGAGTGGATTCAGTTTAACAGTCACAACCGGGAACTCGTGCACAGGTTGTCCCCATGCAAATACCAGAGGAAGAGGGCCTTATAAGCCCTGGGGCACCCACCCAACCCTTAGGAAGTTCACTCCTTGAAGAGGACCTTTTCCTTGGGCTGGGAGACCCAGCCAGCTGTTCCAAGGAAAGGGCTGGAATCAGCCACCCCGGTTCTACCCTGTGTCCATTCTAGCTCTCAGTACCTGCCAACTTGGGGAGCTCTTGGTGTTCAGCAGATCCTCTCTCTACTTCTGCCTTCCCCTTATCATGTTTTCAGCCCAGACTTGCTCTCCTCAAGCTTGCCCATCAAGATGGACAAAACCATTCAGCCATTTTTTTTGGGGGGGCTAACGATGATGGCCCCTTTCCTCCATAGTCTGTGCTTTTATGAATATATTCCATTTTGTTCTTCTCTACCATGGTTTTAATAGGATTTTAGGAGAGAGAGCTATGTTCCATTTTATTACTTGAAATGCTTTTTAGAGTTGAAACAGCATATTGTAAAGATTTCTGATACCATTAAAATTTTAGCAAGCATCATTGATATACAGTATACTCCGACATGAATCTGTGTTGCTGATCAGTTTCTATACTTTCCAATTTTTTCTTCTTATTTTTTTCTTCCTTTCTTTTCTTTGTTCTTCCATCTTAAACACAACACAATGCAATTTTTGGCATGCAAATCTTTGACCGTATCTCAGGATAGATTTCAAACAGTAGAGCTGTTAGATCATAGGCTGAGAACTATCCTTTGGACTCTTGACACATAATTGCCAAATTGTTTTCTTCAAGCTGTCGTCTCAGCGGCTACAAAGTACCCCGCTGATTATATTCTCACCAATATGTTAGAAAGAAAACAGGGATGCCTGGGTGACTCAGTCAGTTCACTCTTCAACTCTGGATTCCAGCTCAGGTCATCATCTCAGGGTCCTGGGATCAAGCCCCCTGGGTTTAAGTGCCACACTCACTGAAGAGTCTGCTTGAGATTCTCCGTCTCCCCCTCCCCCCGCTCTCACACTCACTCCAAACGAACAAACAAACAAAAGCTTTAAAAACAAAACAAACACACAAAACCCTCCTAAGTTGAAAAAAAAAGCATAAAAATTGTATTTCTTTAGTTACTTATGAGATCAGCTATTGTTTCCACATATTTTATTAGTTGTCGGTCTATCCAGTTTGTGACTTCTCTCTTCCTGTCCTTTTTGTGCTCCCTGTTTGCCTCTTACTTTTATTTATGCTGTTTGTAATGCTCAGAAGTTTATATTTTTATACTGGTAAGGCTCTCAGTCTTTTCCTTTGTGATTTCTGTAGTTCCCCTTCCAACTCTGAATGTCCTCTGACCATGAAAGATGGATTACATGTTTATATATATTTCATTTTAGGTTTTTGATCACTTAATTTTTTTTTTCTTGGTCTTCTTTTAAATAGTCTCTTGGTTTTATTCATGTCTTACTGCATTAAGTAGAATTTCTGGGATAGTGTTACTTAATCGTAGAGCTGATGGCATGTTGTGTTTTTCCTCATTTTAATGGCAATATCTTTGCAGTGGTTTTCGAGGTAGGGTGTGTATGGTGTTCTTTTGGTTGTAGGAAGAAAAGAGAAGGAAGAAATTACACTTTGCTAGTGTCCACTGTAGAGAGACACCCTCAATTGCCTGCTGGTCTGACATGATGGGGTTGATGTGTTCAGGGCAGGGGGGTGTCCTACACATGGCAGCATTGACCTTGTTTCCACTGACTTCCTCATGCCCTTGTTTCCAGTGACTTGTGCCACAAGTGCCTGGTTTGGGCAATTTATAAATTATATTAATTCGTTTTCATTAGACTAAGCTCCAGCTTTTGGATCATGGTGATGACGCAGGCCCAAGTGGACCTCAAGACAATGGCTGAGATGGCATTTCCTGTGGTCCCCGAAGGAGACCTTCATCAGCACTTTCTGAATTAAAACACTGACAAGCCCATCAGATTGGACAAGAGTTGGCTGAAACCACTGAAAAATGTGAAAAAGACTATTTAAAATGTTGATCTATGTTCACTCATGAATAGTGAAACCTGACCTAAAACTTTGAAGCGAAATGGAAAATGACTACAGATGGCTTTTGCACCACAGTAAAGTGTGGGGCTGATTTCAGGGCAAAGTTCTTCAAAGAGTTGTCAAACACAGAGAGTCACCCACTCTGCATCACAAAACAGGCAAAGGATCCACATTTGCTGATCTTTTCTGAGATGGCAGGATGTTGTCTGCTACACACACTTAAAGATGACACTTTAACAAAGGTTTGAGGAAATGACTTCTTTTCAAAGGAAACTCATGCTATGGAAAGAGCATTTTGAAAATCATGGTTTTGGAAATGTTTCAACCATGATGTGATTTTGTTGCAAAAAAAAAAAAAAAGATGTGAGTGTGCTATCTATAAACTCAAATCTGCAAAGTTAAAAAATCTGGAAACAGAATTTTGTCAACCACTTAAGAATCTTCCAAATGAAGAGATCAAGTGTGTTTTAGACCCATTTGTTAAAAATATAAAAATGGGACTGCTTGCAATTTGCAAAATCATCCATTGACATTAGGGAAGATGAAACTCTAACAGCCAAATATCAGCAAAAATCTTGGTATGCGTGGAGGGTGGAAATGCTTGTAGGATGTGAATATTGTGATTGAGTAAATACTGCCAATGACATTTTTCTTCAGTTTGGATCTGTGTCTGTTTCTGAGGTGTATTTTTGGTTACGGCAGATGTTAAAATCAAGTATGGAAATACACCCAACCTAAAACCAGATATTTAAATCACTGCCTAACAAAGTGTTATGTCGAGATTTTCAATAAGCATGAATGATATTAAATCACATTGCTTTCAATAAAAAAAATCTAATTTCTGTGTTTCGAGAGGCAAATCATTTATTTAAGCAGTGTTTTAAATTTATTAGTCTTGAGTTAATTGCACATAGAATTCTCATTATTTTAGAATGTTTCCTATCCGTGCTTTCTCTATTTGGCTTAATAAATTTGTCAGAGATTTGTCTAGTTTATTGCTTTTGTTTCAATAGCCAGCTCTTTGATCTGTTTTCTAAGTCATCTCTTTCATTATTTCTGTTTTCTTAATTTATTTTGTTGTTGGGGGCTTTCTAAGAAGTTAGCATTTAAGACTTATTTCTTGTTTCTTCTTTCTCTTTGGAATAATGAAAGCAAATACCTCACATCTTATCTGCATGTTACTTTGCTATATACCTCATATACTAGGCTTGTAATGTTAATTTAAAAACTCTGATCTGGGAAGTATTTAAGAGAATATATTAACACATTCAATTTTAGAAAGTTCTAGGGATTGAATTTATCACATGGTGATTGTAGTGAATAATATTGCATTTTGGGGCCTGGGTGGTATAGTCAGTTGAATGTCCAACTCTTGATTTCGGTCAGGTCCTGATCTCTGGGTTGTGAGATTGAGCCCCGCTTTGGGCTCCGCACTCAACGTGGAGTCTCCTTGGGATTTTCTCTCTCCTTCCCTCTAACCCTCCCCCCTGCTCTCTCTCTCTCTCTCATTCTCTCAAATAAATCAATCTTTAAAAAAATATTGCATTGTGTGCTTGAGATTTGCTAAGAGAGTAGATCTTAACTGTTCTTACAACAAAAAAGAAATGGTAATTATGTGATACAGTGGAGGTGTGAGCTAACGCTAGGGTGATAATTGTTTTGCGGGTCTGTAAGTGCCTCAAATCGACACTTTGTACACCTTCAACTTACTCAGTGTTATATGTCAAGCATATCTCAAGAAACCTGGACAAAATGTCACTTGTAGCTATTAAAATATTGACTTTTATTCTTATTTCTATTTATATTCAACTGTGCCTGACCTGCTTCTGAGTACCTTTACTAAAGTTGCTTTGTGATCTTAGATTTGATGGATTTTTGTTAATGTTCATAGAAATCTGGAAAGTGATCTCTGGGGGAATGGACACACGTGGTAGACATACACAAGCATGCTCACATATTAAATCAGCCTTCATAGGAAAATGTCTACATTATTCATAGCCTCTTTTTTTTTTTTTTTTTTTTTTGGTCTAGGTAATTTGTCAAAGGCCTAGAGGGTGTACTTAAAGTCTTCGCCAATTTTTTATAGTGAATTTTTCTTTATATTTAAATTAGTTTTACTTTCTAATATATGATGCATAGAGGTTTGTGACTAATATTATTTTGAATTTTACCCTTTTTAAGCATAAAATGAGTTTTTTTATAATAATATTTTTTTATTATGTTAGTCACCATACAGTACATCCCCGGTTTCCGATGTAAAGTTCGATGATTCATTAGTTGCGTATAACACCCAGTGCACCATGCAATATATGCCCTCCTTACTACCCATCACCAGCCTCTCCCATTCCCCCACCCCCCTCCCCTCTGAAGCCCTCAGTTTGTTTCTCAGAGTCCATAGTCTCTCATGCTTCATTCCTCCTTCTGATTACCCCCCCTTTCTTTATCCCTTTCTTCTCCTAGCGATCTTCCTAGTTCTTATGTTCCATAGATGAGAGAAATCATATGATAGTTGTCTTTCTCTGCTTGACTTATTTCACTTAGCATTATCTCCTCCAGTGCTATCCATGTTGCAGCAAATGTTGAGAAATCATTCTTTTTGATAGCTGAGTAATATTCCATTGTATATATGGACCGCATCTTCTTAATCCAGCCATCTGTTGAAGGGCATCTCGGCTCCTTCCACGATTTAGCTATTGTGGACAATGCTGCTCTGAACATTGGGGTGCATATGGCCCTTCTCTTCACTACGTCTGTGTCTTTGGGGTAAATACCCAGTAGTGCAATGGCTGGATCATAGGGTAGCTCAATTTTTAACTTTTTAAGGGACCTCCACACTGTTTTCCAGAGTGGCTGTACCAACTTGCATTCCCACCAACAATGTAGGAGGGATCCCCTTTTTTATATTTTTACTGCTTTTTGTTTTGAATTGTTTTGAAGTTGAAACTTTCTTTTACATTTCCTTAAAATCATTTCCCATAATTTTTTTTAAAGGTTTTATTCATTTATTTGAGAGAGTGAGTGAGCGAGCAAGAGAGAGCGTGAGCGGGAAGAGGGAGAAGCAGACTCTCCGCTGAGCAGGGACCCTGATGCAGGACTTGGTCCCAGGACCCTGGGGTCATGACCTGAGTCAAAGGCAGATGCTTAACCAACTGAGCCACCAGGCCCTTTAAAGGCAGTAGGTGATGGAGATTGTGTCCTCATTGTGGCTGCTGCTTGTTCTGAAGGAAGCTGAGTCCTAGTTTGTTCTTTTGTGAGTAGCCTGTATTTTCTCCTTGAATGCTCAGAGTACTTTTCCTTATCTTTGATATTCAAAATGCCACCAGGATCTCTAGTTTTGTAAGCGTGGTCACAAGCTAATGTGGATTGTTTTCCTGTCGTAAGCACAGAATGCTGGATAAAACAGCACAAAAAATGTAAATATGCAGTTCTGCCAGGCATTTGCCTGCTTGCTTTATCCCTCCGCCTAACCCCTTCCCCTGCTGGGCCCCGCATTGTAGGGACCAATCCCTGGAAAGGACTTTTCTAGACTTCCTGGCCAAAGCGAGGGGCTGGCCAGCAGGAAATGAGAAGGTGGGGCTAAAGGCAGAGGCTTGGGTATGTCTCCCCACCCCTCACTCCCTTTGACGGATGTGTCCAGCAGAAGCTCTTTCTCTCTTCTGGATCTTGACAGAGTAGAGCCCCTCCTTCCATGGCCCCAGTTCCTGCTGAGTGGCCTCTACCGTGGTTCTTGCCCCTTCGAGAGCTCCCACCCCAACTTTGAAGTTCTGGTAAATTCTGGCTTCTCCATATGTCCCTCCAGACTCGGGTGGGAGTCGATGTCTGTTGTTGCCAATCTCTGCTAAGCATGCTCTGTTGGGCTCTTGAGCCTTCTAACCACTTAGAGGGCCCACGGTTTTAAATCCCTTTATTGACCTACCTGACATGGCTCTGTTTTCCTGCCTATGCCCTGACTGGTAAAATGATGTCATGTGAAAGAAAGAGAAGGAAAGTCAGAGCGCAGAGAGGAGCATAGGAGGAGTTGTTGCTGCAGAGTAGGAAAGCCCAAAAAGGCTCTGGGCGTTGGGAATTTTGATGTCCCTGCTGAGATAAAAAGTGTGGTCTTGGACCCACAACAGGCGGCAACAGGAAGTGAGACCATGGTTTGGTTGTCCCTCTTTTAGCTGCAGACTAGACTGAGTCCGCCCCCTGCTCGGCAAAGTGGCAGAGGTGTTTATTTCTGCCCAGACAGAGGTTGTAAAGCCTCCAGGGATAAATCAGAAGTCCAGACCTGGAGTTCAGGGAAGTGCGGTCCAAATTTATACTACCCATTGCTGCAGGCCTTCCAAGCCAAGAATGCAGGTGCAAAGTGGTCCTCACCTGATGGAATGCCTTTGGCACCTGTGCCTTGGGCCTGGCTTTCTGAGCAGGTGCGGCTCCAAAGGCACGAGCAGCACCTGCTGAAGATGCTGCTGGAGGTCCCACCCGTGAAAGCGGTAGACCACACTGGGAAACAGTTCACCGTTAGAAAAAGTCTGAGAAGTACATGGAAGAGGATTGGTGCCTGAAGAAATTGGGACGACAGAACGGCATTCTGGAAGAAAAGTGTGAAAAAGTGGCAGGATAAAAAGTAAAAGAATAACAATTACAATCCAAGATTCATACTCAGTGAAAAATAAGGGGAGGATTTAGAAAGGAACCCAATTAAACTGCCGAAAATGGAAAAACATGGTCATTTAGACGAAAAAGTCAGCAGACAGGTTAAGCCATGAGTTAAGTTACAACTGATAAAAGAATTGGGGAATTTAATTTTGAGGAAATTGTTTATAAGATACACAGAGATAAAAATATGCAAATTAAAAAAAGAATTTAAGAAACACGGAAGGTACAGTAATGTAACTGTTAAGATTTATTTCAAGGACCAGTAGCCCCTCTGGGTATTTGAAAAAGGAAGGGATTTAATGCAGGGGATTTGATGCTTACATCTTGTCCAAGGGCTAGAGGACTGGATTTTAGGAGGGTCTCTGGAATGACTCCCGGAATAATTCAGAATTGACTTTCTAGGAGACTTACTACCACTGAGACTGCCGTTGGAATAGCCTTCCTGTTCCTAAAACATTCTCTTGACACCCCCCCACCCCAAAGCTGGAGAATGGACCCTTGAAGCTGTCATCCAAGGATTTAGGAGCCTACTCTTGCCACCATCACCACGACCACTTCTTCACAGCCACGAAGCTGGAGAGTGGACAGTGGAATATTGCTACAGGAAAATGTCATGTTTCCATTGCCTTTTCTTCCCTATAGAAACAACCAGAAATGGTCAGGAAAAAGGCTTTCATCCAGTGTCATGCTGGAGCCAGCCCATACCAGTTTGTGAAAGGCATTTGTTAAGTTTTCAGGAATTTTATGAGCCAGTTATTAAACACAGCCATTCTTAAATGAATGATAAATGAACATCAACTTATGTTCTTAAATGAAGGATCAACTGACAGTTAATTATATTTAAAAAAGACAAAGGTAATAAAGACTAAAAACTCATCACTTCCTAATTATGGGACTCCATTTTCTTGTTATCTGTGATTTGTGGTTAACTTAGAGGCATCTGTGGAAATGGTGTATGTGGAAATATGTGGATATACTGTATAATGGTGTGCAGAGTAACTGGCGAACCTGTGGAAGAGTCTAGAAAAGCTTTGGTTGGAAGCCACCACAATAACAACAATGATGACTGATAACTGGGGGGCTTGGAAGTAAGGTTGACCTGAAATATTGGCCAATAATATCACAGAAGAACAAGGCAATCCCAAAATGATAAACAACCCAAGAGATAAAGATGAAAAGGAAATCTACAGAAGAGGAACCCAGAATGGTCAAAAGTCATGTAAAAAGATGCCCATATTGGCAATCAAGGAAACCCAGTTAAGAAAAATGAAGCAGTCTGATAATACCAAATGTTGGCAAGGCTGTGGGGAAATAAACGCACTCTTAGATGAACGATGGGGCTCTAAATTGCTACAACCATAAGGATGGTTTTAAAATATATCCATAAATTCTTGGGTACTCCCATCTTTCAAAAGGTGGGGCCTAATTCCACCCTCCATGAGTGTAGCTGTACTTAGCCACTTGCTTCTAATGAATTGACTATGGTGAAAGTGACGGCGTGTGATTTCCAAGACCAAGTCATCAAATCTCCCTCCTGTCTCTTGGACCACTTGTCTGGGGGGGAGGCAGCTACCATGTCCTAAGAACACTTGAGCAGCCCTATGGCAGGGACCCCAAGAAAGTGAGACTTTCGTGAATAGCTGTATGAGGAAGCCATCTTGGAAGTGGATCTTCCAGACCCAGTCATGCCTTCTGATGGTGGTAGCCCTGGTCAATGTCTTGACTGCAAACTCAAGAGATCTCCCAAGCCAAAACCACCCAGCTAAGCAACTTTTGATTCCTGACCCACAGAACATGTGAGATAGTAGATAGTTGTTGTTCTAAGCCACTGATTTCAGGGGTAATTTGTTTTGTAGCAATAGAAAACTAACTCAGCCACTTTGGAGAGCAGTTTGGCAAAACTGTGTAGTATTTTATTTAGGTATATAGGCTGGAGAAATGCCTGCAAATATATATACAAAGAGACACACATGAGGATATTTGTTGTAGCGTACATTTTTAAAAAGATTTATTTAGGGGTGCCTGGGAAGCTCAGTTGGTTAAGCATCTGCCTTCCGCTCAGGTCATGATCCCGGGGTCTGGGGACTGAGTCCCGTGTGGGGCTCCCTGCTCAGTGGGGAAACTGCTTCTCTCTCTCCCTCTGCTTGTGCTCTCTTGCTCTCTTTCAAATAAATAAATAAAATCTTTTAAAAACATTAAAAGGATTTATTTATTTATTTATTGTAGAGAGGGGGAGGGACAGGGGGAGAGAGAATCTTAAGCAGACTCCGCGATTAGCTCTGAGCCCCACTTGGGGCTCGATCTCAGGACCCTGAGATCAGGACCTGAGCTGAAACCAAGAGTCCCACCCTTAACCAACTGTGCCACCCTGGTGCCCCGCATGCCTTTTTTTTTTTTTTTAAAGCTTCATTTATTTAGGTAATCTCTAAATGCAATGTGGGGCTTGAATTTATGACTCTGAGATCAAGAGTTGCAGCTCTCCTGACTGAGCCAACCAGGCACACCCATTACAGCATGCTTTTATGTCAGTTGCATAATGAGTAAATAAATTGCAATATATTTATATGGTGGAAAACTATGGAGCAGTTAAAAATAAACGAGGTGTGTGTGTACAGATTTGGATAAATCCCTAAAATTTAATATAGAGGGAAATGTGCAAGTTGTAAAAGCATATGTGTGGTGTGATATTATTTATGTAAATTTAAAGAT
Organism: Ursus americanus; assembly: GCF_024610735.1. Taxonomy (NCBI): domain Eukaryota; kingdom Metazoa; phylum Chordata; class Mammalia; order Carnivora; family Ursidae; genus Ursus; species Ursus americanus. Next base: position 14,433,338 of record NC_142128.1, on the reverse strand, counting down.
ATATACAGCAATACTATAATATATTCTATACAGTTACTCCCAAGTGTAGGAAAATTTAAAACATGGAAGGATGCATTTCAGTGGAGGGAAGGAAGTGGAGAAATAGAATGGTAGGCAGGGCATCAATGTCATATATTATTTCTGTTAAAAAAAATCTGTACCAAATAAGGTAAAATATTAGTCTGTGTTCAATCTGGGTGGTGGGTCCATGCATGCATTATATTATTTGCGGAATTTTCTGTTTTTTAGAAATACTCCTATTGCCATTAATGTAGATTTCCCTTCTATTATTTTTGGGGTTCCTTCTTTGCTTTGCAAGGCCTGCCCCTTTTCCAAATCTGCTTACCTCTCAGCATCCTGTCTTGTCTTTTTGATGTGTTATCTCCTCACCTTACTGTGATGGTTCCTAATGAATTTGCGTTCTTATTTCGTACACACGCTGCTTTCTTGTTTGTAAGGACATAACCAGAAACTGTAAAATTGTCTTCTTTCTTGTATCAGATCATTGTTGACAATATGTTCTTTGCTCTCCATCTTCTTGCAAGTGCTTCCTCCTTTAATGATGCAGAACTTTATGCAGACCCCCACGTTGGTGTTTCGTGCTTACTCATTGCTGTCTGATTTGAGCTCTGTCCAAACTCTGTTTGCCAATTGGCATGCCCCTGCAGGATCTTCACAAGGGAACACGATTGTTTTGTAAGTGCTTAGGCAAATGCCCGGTGGGTGTCTGGCTGGCATTCGTGCAGTGCATTTTTGCTGGAGGAAGATGGGTTCTTGTTGTCTCCTCATAACTTAGCTTTTGGACTATCAGGAGGAGACATACTGGGTGTTCCAGGTATTCTGCAGTTCTTCTTTAATCAAAAGTAAGGCATGAAAAACCACAGTCCACGTAGGTCTTTGCTTCTAGGGTCCTTTTCACTGACGCCTGTGTCTGCGGTGAATTTCACATCGCCACGTGCAGGGCCCGAACCCTTCCATTTCTAGCCGCATTGCATACTGGGAGGTGTGCTCCCTGAGTCCCGGGAGGAGGGGGCAGTGGGGACTTGACCCTGGCTGCTTTTAAAAAGCACTCCCCACATCATCTGCAGGGTGGTAGCCTGAGGTCACGGTTGGCCGTTCAGGAGTCCCTGGAATAGGAAAGAATGGGGGTAGATAAAAATCCTTCCTTATCCATTTACCATCTGACTTTGTTATTGACTCTCTCAATTCAAAATGTGGGTATGCCACTGACTGTCACCCGGATCCTGACTGTGCTGACGTAGAGGAGGTTAATTCCACACCCTGGCACTGGTGCGAAGGGGAGTATCATTATTTTTGTGTGCCTTCACGGTATTTTTAGGGGAAGTTGGCAAAGGCCCTATCGGGGCTGGCTCATAGGCTCTCTACCTTCTGGAATGCAAGGTCAACATTGCCCCTCCAGAGGACAGGAGCCTCTGTGAAGTCCGCAGTAGATTCTGTGCACACTCTGCGTGCCTGCCCAGAGCACAAGCTCCCACTGAGGTCTTGTACCTCCTTTCCAAAGTCCATCGAAGACTTTGATTATTTATTTATTTATTTGAAGATTTTATTTATTTATTTGACAGAGAGAGAGACATAGCGAGAGAGGAAACACAAGCAGGGGGAGTGGGAAAGGGAGAAGCAGGCTCCCAGCAGAGCAGGGAGCCCGATGCGGGGCTCAATCCCAGGACCCTGGGATCACGCCCTGAGCCGAAGGCAGACGCTTAACAACTGAGCCACCCAGGCGCCGCCCCCCCCCCCATCGAAGACAAAAAAACCTGAAGTTATTTGAAAAAGTTTCAGACACAAGTTAAAATGCCTTTCTCTAGCTTTTTTTTTCCCTCCCTCTCTCTGTGGTCCATTACCAGAGACGTATGCGACCTAAATAAAGTACTTTGGAGCCGTGCTCCTCAAACTATTTGTGGGGAAGGATTAGTTCAAACATGAAGTCAACTGGTCACATGCTTAGATGTTGGGACAATGCTATAAATTGCTCCCAAAATTTCTGTGCTTTCTTTCCGTTCCTGTCCTTCTCTCATTGCAAACCAGCAATAAGCAGGGTTCAGCTGGCCTTGTCCAACCACACGTTGAGGGGCGTTGCTTTAGAGACCCTGTGGAATTACACTCTGGTAACAGTATTTGTCCATAATAATATCAGCATACAGCAGTGTGCCTGAATCTCAGCTCTTGTAGACAAAAAAAAAAAAAAAAAAAGTGTATTAGTTTGGGTTCTCCAGAGAAGCATAACTGGTAGGACGTATAGAGAGAGATTAGATCATAAGGAATTGGCTCACACAGTCATGGAGGCTGAGAGGCCCCAGGATCTGCAGTTGGCAAGCCGGAGACCCAGGAGAGCCCATGGCCTGAGCTCCAGTCCGAGTCTAAAGGCGGGAGAAGATGGCGTCCCACCTGCACAGTTAGGCAGAGAGGAGGAATTCTCCCTCGGCTTCTTTGTTCGCTTCAGGCCTCCAGCAGATTGGGTGAGGACCACCCACCTTGGGGAGGTTAAGGTGCTTTCCTCAGGTTACTGATTCAGATGTTCATCTCACGCAGAAACACTCTCAGGGACACACCCAGAGTCACGTTTAAGCACCGACGTGGGCACCCTGTGGCCCAGTTGAGTTGACACGGAAAATTAACCGCCTCGGAAGGGCATCACCTCAAGTAAATGTGAGGGGGGCTCTCCCGTTTATTACTCTGCCAGGGAACATGCCAGTTCCTTCACCCTAAAAACAGGAACCACCCCTTTCGTTATTTATTTATTTGTTTATTATTTTAAAAGCTATTTCTAGTATAGTTAATATATAGTGGTCTTTAGTTTCAGGTGTACAATATAGTGATTTGGCAATTCTACACCTTCCTCAGTGCTCATCGAGAGAAGTGTGCTCTTGGGGTGCCTGGGGGGCTCGTGTCTGACTCTTGATTTCAGCTCAGGTCATGATCTCAGGATCGAGCCCATGTTGGGCTCAGTGTGGAGATTGTGTAAGATTCTCTCCTCTCCCTCTGCCCCATCCACCCCACCCCCGGCCCCCACCTGCCTCATGCTCTCTCTCTCTCTCAAAAAAAAATTAAATTAAAAAAAGGTAAGTCTACTCTTAATCCCTTTCACCTGTTTCATCCATCCCCCCACCCACCCCTTTTGTTTTAGCCTTGGGATACCTTGTCCTTGATGTGACCGTGAAGCTGGCCTCCCTGGTGCCTTTGAAACAGACTCCTCTTCAGTTCTGGTGCTTTCCATTCAAACAGCTCCTTCCTCCTGATGGAGCGAGCTGCTTGCTGACAGCATGTGGCACTGGGAACCCCTGGTTCTTCGCTGCTTGGACACCAGCTCCCTCAGCTCCACGGTGCACAATGCCAGCCAGGTTCTCTCTGAAGCTCACCCTCTGCCAGGTCCTCACTGAGCTCTTCTTGACAACCCAGTGTGTTTTGGGGCGCCTGGCTGGCTCAGTCGGTTACGTGTCTGCCTTTGGCTCAGGTCATGATCTCAGGGTCCTGGGATCGAGTCCCACATTGGGGGGGGGGTCCCTGCTCAGTGGGGAGTCTGCTTCTCCCTCTCCCTCTGCCTCTCCCCCCTGCTCATGCTCTCTCTCTCTCTCAAATCAATAAAATCTTTTTTTTTAACTTTTTTTTTTAAAGATTTTATTGATTTATTTGAGAGTGAACAAAAGTGAGTGATCACAGAGAGAGAGGGAGAAGCAGACTCCATGCTGAGCAGGGAGCTGGACTCCGGGGCTCGATCCCAGGACCCTGAGATCATGACCTGAGCCGAAGGCAGAGCTTAACTGACTGAGCCATACAGCCCCTAAATAAATAAAATCTTAAAAATAAAATGTAACCCCGTGTGTTTTAGCTTCAACCTAATGAACCCATGGTCTCTTTGCCCGGCATCCTGCTTCATACAATCTTTAGCAAATAATCACTGATGGTGTTATCGAGAGTATGTCCAGCTTTAAATCTAGTGCTTTCTATACGTTATCTTATTTCCTATTTACAAAAATACTGTTTGCTGTGTATCAAAATTTTTGAATAGGAGAAAAATGTTGCTGACAAAGGTGAAGTAACTTACCTACATTGGCTAATAAGGGTAAGAGCTAGAATTTCAATCTAACGCCAGTTTTGACCAGAAGGTTCTGATTCTTTACCATGAAACCGCACTGCCTTCCAGAAAACACAAAAAAAAATTGTTCACAACAGTCACATAGATAATAGCTCTCAATAAGTAAAATTGCCATTGGGGAAAAAAATATTTTTTGTTCCTTGTCCTCCCTAGAAGGCTCCATCTTTAAGTTTCAGTTTGGGATTATGTTTGTCTTTGCCGATGAACTTGTGTGTTTCCTTTCCTTAGCCGAAGAGAAACTCTTAAAGCTTGGGTTTCCCCACGTGGCTCGGAGTGAAATTCAGCCCTTAATTGCGGCGCTGCTCTTAGCTTACTTGGGATAATGTTCTTCCCTTTCTTGAACGTGACTTCATTTATCCACACGTATGGTTCGCTTGCACGTTTCCTTTCCCACCAGACGTGGAGTGTTTTGGGTGCCGACCGAATACACTCAACGCGTCCCTAATTTTGTAAGCTGCCTTTTCCAGAAGCAAATTCTGTGGGTATGTCGAGGGGGATTCAGTGGTGGCCAGTTTTACTCGACACCTATTCTGTGGCTGAACTAGGTCGTGGCTTGGATATGTTCGATCGAGTATAACCTTGTTACCGCGGCTTGTAACAATTTGTGTGGCGCTTCTAGGCCATCAGACAACCAGGTGAAAGGTTGCTAATGGGAAGATGTTTAGAAAATGCGAGGAGCAACTAGAATGATGAGCCTCGACACGGGAAGGGGATGCTTTCTGCCCGTGTGCTGACCTCAGGGACCCTTCTCCCCAGGCGGTGAAGTTAGTGTCTTCCCATGTTTATAGGACTGAAATGTTTAAAAGAACAGCTGATGGGGCTGACGGGGGGTCCCGTGGCCAGTGCTGGGGGGGCAACTGAAGCCGCACAGGAAGCATGGGCCGGTGTTGCGAAATCAACACAGCACAGGGCCCCCCAAGTCAGGATCGGCCCTAGGAAAAGGGAGGGCGGTCCTAATTCCTACATCTGATTCTCACTTCTAAAACCTGTTTGGTCTGAAAATGAAGTTGGTGAAAAGAGGAGATGGTGACTGAAGTGTTTGTCCAGAGAAAGACTCCTGTATTTTATGTGTAAAGAGAGAGGCAGCTGGGAGGGGGAAGTGTGACTTGTAATTAGCTGAAGATATTGGCCAGTGCAGACCTACTCCGTAACTAGCATCTGGCCGTTTGTGATGGGCCCGTGGATGTCCGTTTTGTTCTCCGGGGAGGGGTCAGGGTGGCTTGGAGCCTGATGGCTGGCTCTTGCCTCAGCCATGCGTCTGTTTTACTTTTCGGGGCCCAGAACAGTCATGAGAGATGTCCCAGTTGTTATGATGAGTGAAAAGTACCTTTGATAGAAATAGAGAAATCAGGAAGTGTGGCCTATTTTTTAGGAAGATAATTAATTCATTTTTAGACATCTTGAGCTTGAAATGAGAGTTTGACATCCGGTGGAAATGTCTGGGGCTCTGCTGAGGCTGCTCTGTCGAAATAGCACCCGGGAGGCTTGCATTCTAGAACTGACTCCTCTACTCACTGGCTTTGTGTTCTGGATCAAGGCCCGGAACTTTTAGGAGTCTCGTTGGTTGGGTTGTAAGTCAGCGGCTCTCAGCCCAAGTAGGGACCTGCTGGTGTGTGCTCTAGGTTAGAGGGAGAGAGGGCAGGCGGGGTCCTGCAGGATTTGTCACTCAGTGGCGTCCCAGGGAAAAGAAGGCAGGAGCACCCCCCCAACCCCACCCCCGGTGCCTGCTGTCATGAGTGTGGTTTGAGGGACAGCAAGGATTGGGGGTCCTGCACGGTCATCCTCAGAGACTGGCTGTCTCCCTGTAATTTACACCTTGTAACTCAGCAGTGCCTGGATGGGCCGTTCGGGCTGCCCCCACGTACCCTACAGATGCAAACTTTAGTAAGAAACAGCGCTCTACAAGTGACTTGTATGGAGAGTGAGGGGTGTGTTGGGAGAGAGCTCAGGGGTCATTTCTCTCCCACAGAACCCTGGCAGGGAGGCCCTCCCCTCTGCTTGAATGCCCCCAGTGACGGGGAGATCACCCCTTTTGGTGCTGCCTGGTTCACCTTCCTGGAGCTCTGTTAAGAGGTTTTGTTTACCCACAGCCTATAATTGACTCCCCCTACTTCCTACCTATTCCCTAATTCCACTCAAAGGTTGATCAGTCCTCTTAGCCCCCTTTCCAAACAGAGAAGCAGAGCATCGCTTCCTAATGAGCTCAGCAGCTCACTCACTGTCACAGAGTCCTGTTCTCTCTGCTGTGGAGGAGCCCGCCTTTCTAACTGCCTTGTCTTTAGCTCTTCCGTGCTTGCTCTTTCAAGATCCTCACCAGCTCTCTTTTCCTCCCTCTTCCCTTAGCCTGCATTGCACTGGGCGATGGAGCTGGGTGGAGGAGCTTTGCCTGGAGGGTTTGTTGGTCTGGTCTCAGGGATGCCTTGATTCCCTGTGAGATTGCTGGGAGCTGCTTTGTTCCTCTCACCTTTGCAGTGGGGCAGGTGGTGTGAGTGCTGTCTCAGAGGAGTGCGCTCAGAAGCTGCTTCGGCTAGCAGGTGTCTAGCCCCAGTCAGGCCCAGGGGCTGCTTCTCCGAGGTGCAGAAGGCTGTATGTGTATTCATTTAGGGCCTGCCATTTCCTACCTGATTCAAGTGCTGTGTGAGTGGATCATCCCCTCTACCTGGGAAAGGACCACACATGGCTCTCTGCACGGTCACCTGGGGAGCCCAACATTTCTGGGATGTGCATTCCTGATGAGAACCGAGAAGGCGTTTGTCAGGCTAGGGACAGGAGCCGAGAGGATTCCTTTTTGCATGGAAAGGACTTGCTGATGACTTGGGTGTCCCACAGTCTGCAAGATTTGTGATTCAGTTGGTAAAACGAAGTAAGGTGTAAGGCGAAGAAAGCGATAGAACTTGCGATCATTTGGGGACCGTTGAGACCACGAGGACCCTGGCATTTTCTGACTTTCCCTCTAGAAATATGATTGTTGTGTTGAAAATGACACCGGCCATCTGGAAACCAAGGTGGCCCTCCCGGGAAGGAAAGAAGGAACGAATGATGATATCTTTCTCTCCCCACTCCCTCTTCTCTTGTGAACAGGGAAAAGATGCCTTTCCACCACGTGACCGCTGGCTTGTTGTACAAGGGGAATTACCTGAACCGCTCCCTCTCTGCGAGCAGCGACAGCGAGCAGCTTGCTAACATCTCCGTGGAGGAGCTGGACGGTAAGCGGCCCGCCCTGTCTGGGAGGTTAGCCACCCCAGGGAGGCATTTGAGGCTCTTGTGCCTCGGAGGTGAAAGCACCAGGCCCTGGCCGCCAGCTGTGGCCAAGTCTAACCGTGGCGTGAAGGGAAAGGGCTCAGAGACAGGTGCCGCACGAATGATTTCTTTGTGCGGGACAGAGCTGGTAGCCTGAAAAAAATCTCTGCTGAATATTTTGGTTTCTTTGTAGCCTGACCTTGGGGATGGCCTTCAACTACCAAAATGTGTTTTCCAGTTTAGGGACCCTTTAGCATCAGCGGCCAAGTTGTCATGTTTCCACATTGTCGTTTGCATGGGGGCCCAGCTGCAGGGGAGGCGAGGGCCGGAAAGCCCTGGTCTTGACTTGGGGCCATGGTGCTTTGAATCCTGCCCAGGTCAGAATCATCTGGAAGCCGCGTTGAGATGGGAATGGACAGCAATTATTTTAATTGCCTCTGTTCCTTCGTAACGCAGTGTAGCCCTGGGTGTTCAGGAAGGGTTAGAGGGATGAGAACAAACCTGGGCACAACATGACTACATCCTGGGACAGTGTCCTGTTGTATCCTTATTGGTCAACGAAGCTCCTGATAACCAACCACATTAAAACGAGGAAGAAGGAATTTATTTCTTTTAGAAGAGAAAAGTAGGTTGATTCAGCCAGATGTTTGCCTAGGTGCCACAGCTGCTGAGGCCGAGCCAGAATCCGTTTTCTCTGGTGTTCTGGAATGCTGTGCTCCTGGTAACACCATTTTAAAGCATGAAGTTGAAATTTGCTTTCGAAAATAGAGAAGTCAAAATTACCCCAGATGGCCCACACATTTGCTTTTAAGTGAAATGGTCTGACCGGCGCATGCTGTCTCTGCACACAGATGGGGGCCTCACGGCCGTTACAAGAAGAAGGTGGGGAAATTCAGCTCTGGGCCAATGAGCTTCAGAGTTGGCAGGAGTTGAGGAATGTGGAGGATGGGGTCATCTGATAGCTTTTCCTGCTCTTGTCCGGTTTGATTGCTTGCTTATCTAAAAGGCAGGCTTGTTTACAGGAGCCCGGGGTAAAGCCAGTAAAGCCGCAGAGGCTGGAGGGCAGGGTCCACAGGGGCAGCTGGGGGGCTGTTATAGGACACAGGAGCGATGTGACAGAGCCTGGCTCCATAGGGCCAGCAGGTGCTCACTGCAGTGCGGACGGAGGCTGGCAGCAGGAGAGGAGAGCCCGACCCTCGGATCTCCTGGCCTTCTGATGGCCAGCAGACGTTCTCACTCAGGACGCAGAAGCAAGCGGTAGAGCCCAGACTGCCTCCAAAGCGAGGTGAGCATCAAGAAGGCCCAAGCTCTGCTGGTGTGTTTGGCGGGGCCCCGGCCTCCCAGCGCCCTGGGGAGCCCACTCCCAGGAGAGATCAGGGAAGTGCACTGATTGGGGGGTGGGTTTGCACTTGTGTTTCGTTCAGTAGGTGGGTCCCTGAGCTTCGTCATCAGCAGGAGGGACTGAAAGCCTCGCTGAGCAGAGGCCATGAGGACAGGGCAGGAAGCCCCTAGGTTAACATAACTCTCAAAGAGGCTGACATTACTCACCAAAGGAGGTTTGGATATCACCTGTGGCTTTCACAGATCCTGGCTTTCCCTTTCCCTCCCTCTTCCCTCTCAACGTCGCCATGAATAATCAAGAGGTGATTTCTCCTCTGAGTGTTGGCTTTTTTCTCTGTGAAATCTGGGCCACTGCCAGGGCGCACAGCTTTTCAAGAGGACTGCGCGCTGGGTGTTGTCCCCCGGGGGTGCCCGGCAGAACCACCATCCGTGTACTTGGGCAAGCAGCCGAGCTCAGGAGCATCTTTCGCTCAGACAGCTGAGCCCGGCTGAAAGGTGCTTTCTCAGCAGGCGAGAAAAGCAGGGAGAGAGTTTAACAGCCCTCAAGCCTAGGTGGGCAGGCTTAGCAGTGGGGGCCCTGCAGGGTCACTGATGGAGGCCGGCCAGGCGTTATGGCCTGAGGCCCGAGGCTGGCTGCTGAAGACACTGTTTGTCCTTCAGGAGGGTAATCCAGGCTCTCAGCTTGGAGAAGGGCCATTTATTTTCTGATGGAAGATTCCTTCTACTTATTTACTTTTGGCCAAGGTGAACCCTGAGTTATGACTGCTCATGCTTTATGATGAGTATCTTGGGGCTCTGGGCAGGGCTGTGCAGATGTGTGCTGAGTTTACAGCAAGCAGGCAGGGTCTGAAAACCAACTGCAGGTTGGCTCTTGGGGAAGGCAAGTTTCCGAGGCTTTGCCTGTTCACTGTTCTCTAGGACAGGCTGAGCCCTGAAGTCCTGCTGCTTGGGGCCACTCATTTATCCTCAGAGGACCCATGGTGTGGTACGGGGCGTTGATGTGTTGGACACTGATGGACATCAGAGCATCCTTTGTGATCCATTAGTTGAGTACCATCTTCTCTTCCCACACCCCCTCCCTACCCCCTGTGGCTGCAGCCCCCCGCTTAGGGATGGCCACGGGGACAGGTTCCCCCACCTGGCTAGAGTTTATCACCAGGGATAAATGCCCCTTTCATTCCATGTAAGGGACAACCTCGCCCAGTCCACGAATGGTTACCCTCCCAGAACAGGCGTGGAAAGAGCCTCTCACCATGCAGGCCTTCTCCAGCTGACATTTACTCTGGGAAGCTTCTATTTCTTCTCTTTAAACAAAGCTCAGGAGGAAATTATGCAAAGCTGCATCGAGTTGGCCAGATTAGAGTTGGAAATCACCTAAGGAACAAACTCAGCAACGATGAATTGGTCAAGACAGTCATTCATTCATTCATTCATTCATTCATTCATTCATTCATTCATTCATATTTATTCATTTGTCCATTCCTATTCATTCATTCATTATAAGAATGTTTGCCCAAATGCTTTCTGGATAGAGGAGGAAATCAAAGAAGCCTAATATTCACGGCCTGTTCCCCAAGGAATTTGCAGTCTACCCAAGGGAATTTCTGTATATACAACATTAATTAGCAGTATCTTGTACCTTAAGAGCGTATATGTGGAATTTTGTTAGACACGTGAATTATAATTTATAAGTTATATAAATTATATTATTAATTTATAATTATAATTTTGTAAAATTTTGTTTTTTTAAGGCTCTCTATTGAACAATCTTGTGATGGTATCGTAGTCTTTAAGTTTGCATGAGTCTGAAGTTCATTCATTTTCATTCATATACAGTGTGAATACCCACCGAATGTCAACATCCTTCCATTTCTGCATCCATCCCATTCAGCATGGGTATTTGGGTTTCCAGTTTGGGGAAGTTAGGATATAATCTAGTCATCCCCCTTCTGTTGACATCTGCGAGGTCCGGGTCCGCTGTCCTCACGATACCCTCACGGCCACTGTGAAATGGCATTTCCCGCCTTCCATGCCAATCCTAGGTCTGCATTCTTTGTTCTCTGCATCATACGTCTCCTCTCATATCGTTCTCTGCTCTCTGCTTTCATTCTCGAGTTTGTCTTGTACCTCATTGATTTACTTGGTCTACAGTCATTTTAACGCTTTTTTTTTTTTATTACTGCCTTTAAAGCATATTTTCATTATGGATGAAAGTTTCCGTTTCTTTGAAGCCTGGTTTTATTTCAGTAGTCTTCTTTTCTTTTTATTTTATTTTATTTTTTTAAAGATTTTATTTATTTATTCGACAGAGATAGAGACAGCCAGCGAGAGAGGGAACACAGCAGGGGAGTGGGAGAGGAAGAAGCAGGCTCATAGCGGAAGAGCCTGATGTGGGGCTCGATCCCACAACGCCGGGACCACGTCCTGAGCCGAAGGCAGCCGCTTAACCGCTGTGCCACCCAGACGCCCCCTTCTTTTCTTTTTCAAACACTTTTGGTCGGAATAGAATATAGAAAAGTATTAATGCACAGTGACAGTTATGTTCTTGAAGACGAACGCTCACGTAACCATCCCCCAGGTTAGGGACTGTCGTATTGCTAGCACCCCGAAGCATCCCAGGGACCTTCCCCATGCCTCTTCCTCAGATAACCACCCCCCTGGCTTACTATCATTGTTTTGTGGTGTTTGTGTTTCTCTTCAGCTCGGGGGGGTGGGGGGTGGCGGGGGGGGGGGGTCACGCCCTGTCTATTCTTTTGTTCCCAGCCTTTTTCCTTAACATATTTTTGCGACTCAGCCATGTTTTTGAGGGTAGCTGAAGTGGATTCATTTTCATTAATGGATAGCATCCCATCATATATAAATATGCCACAATTCATTTATCTGTTCTGTTCTCAATGGGTATTTTGGGTTGTTTTCAGTTTGTAGCTATTAGGATATAATCTCACCATCTCTCTCTGTTGCTGCAGGAGTCTTAGTGTGTGTTTTTCATGGCTCTGTCTTCCTGCTTGACGGGGGCCCTATTTTTTTATTCTCTCTCAACTTTTTGTCTTATTGAGGACAACTTGGACTCAGCCGTGAAAATCTCTTCTGTTTCTTGTCATAATGTATATAGATATACATATACATATATACAAATCCTTTCCCCCAAGTCTTCCAGCTGATGCTACCTTTATTTTGCATTAGAAGATGTTTGGCTATGGTCCCTTTTGCTTTTTTTCTGCTCTGCTTTGTGACTTGATAAAGTCATGCGACTTCTTTGCGGGCCCAGAATCAGTGAGCAAACAGGGTTTGTAAAGAATCTTTAGCCTCATTGTTCTATCTTTGGTTTATCTCAGACCTGCGATAATTTTCGCCTTGTCGGCCCCAGCTGGAGAGTCTGGTTTCCAGAAGACACTCATCTAGTCCATGGCCGCTGCGGGGAGGTGGGATCTTGATTGCCCCTACTGTTGGGTTTGCTTTCCTATGCCATGGAATTCTGTCACTCTTGCTCTTCCTCCTGTTCCCAGACTAGTATCCAGCGTTCAGTGATCACAGGTACACCCTGGTTCTCATCTTGCTCAGGAATAATCCAGAATGGGACACAGCAATCCATGGCTCTATTTGCCCCCAGAGAATAGGGTTCCCTAAATGAGCTTAGAAAAGGGGTGCTGCTGGGCTAGGTTGGGGAGTAGGTCACCATGGAAAATACTTGCTATGAAAGAGAGGGTGATTGCTTGATTTACTGGTCAGTTAGCCTCTGAGTCCTTGGCAGGGGCAAACAGTGGTGCTGAGTCAATGTCTTCCTGCTGTAAGTACCATCGTAGTTCCCAGGGTGGGTGGAAATGGTGTTTCCCCAGTTATATTGGTGTTGCCAATTGTGAAAATTCTCCCCAACCTTTGACATGTGTATGCATCTCAAAATTACTATTTCCAGTGATGCGCTCCTCTATACATTTTTGGGGGTATTTTAATTTGAGCTTTGGGAGTAGATGTACCAGGCTACCACCCCTCCGTCATGGAGTCCTGTTTCAGTAGTTGGTTGACTTGCTTTCGATTATTCCAGAGTCACTGCGTCAGCGCAGCCCAGTTTCCTCAACGACCCCTTGCCTGCATAATCCAGGGGACCCAGTGTTTATTTTCTGCAGCATCAGGTGGTTTTGGAGTTTGTCACTGCTTTGGCGTCCAAGTCACTAGCTGGTTCTCCTCCTACCTCTTTTCTACCTGTCTGTCATTTCCGCTGTTCCTTCTCTGTCCCTCCTCTTCTGCCCACTGCTCACACACTGTTGTCTCCTGGGGCTGTTTCTTGTTGTCCCCGTGGACATCTGTGCGCTGATTGTTCCCAGATATAGATCTTCAATCCCTGCCTCCCTCCTGAATTTTAGATCCGGGTAGACGTCTCACAGGTTCCTTAAGCTCCAAAAATCCAAAGCTGAATGGGTTTTCTTTTTTCTCCAAAACTGCCTCTCCTCTCGAATTTTTCTCAGGAAATTTTATCACATTATACCCAGTCAGCTACAACAGTAATTTGGGGGTCATCTTTGGTTCCCCTTTTTCTGCTCACTCCCCACATATAATCGGCAAAGTCTTGCAAATCTTGACTTCTCCCAGTTTATATTGAAACTGTTCCTTCCTCTCTGACCACATTACTATTGTCTTGGGCCAGGTCCCCACACCCTGGCGGCAGTCACCAGGAGTTGATCTCTTTGTGTCTCATCTACAATGTCATTCATGTATCAGTTCGGTTCCATTTCATCGGAGGGATGCTTCTCAAATACGCACTTGATGAGATTATCCCACTGCTTACAACTTTTTTCTTCCTGGCCTACAAATACATAAGTATATATTTTTAATATTTCCTGCATCTTTAAAAAATTTTCAAATCCACAGAGGTTTGGAAAGTATGGTGAATAACTGTATACCCTCACCTAATTTTTAATAATAAAACATTTGCTTTCTTTCTGTCTCCCTTTTTTCCCAGCATACACACACACACACACACACACACACACACACACACACAGAGGCATGCACCCAATTTTTTCAGTTCCAGAATTTTAATTAGGTTCTTTTTTATCGTTTCCATTTTTCTGTTGAAATACTCATCTGCTTACTCATTGAAACAATATTTTTTTTTTTTTAAGATTTTATTTATTTATTTGACAGAGACAGCCAGCGAGAGAGGGAACACAAGCAGGGGGAGTGGGAGAGGAAGAAGCAGGCTCCCAGCGGAGGAGCCCGATGTGGGACTCGATCCCGGAACGCCGGGATCACGCCCTGAGCCGAAGGCAGACACTTTAACGACTGCGCTACCCAGGCGCCCCGAAACAATATTTTTCTTTAATTACTTGGACATATTTTCCTATATTTATAATAGCTCTTTAAAGTCTTTATGTACTTAAATCCAGCATCTCGGCTCTATGCCATCTTGGGGTTGGTTTCCACTGTCTTTCTTTCTTTCTTTTTTTTTTTTTTTAGATGATGTTAAAACTTTCCTGTTTCTTTGTGCGCCTGTTAATATTTGATTGTCCGCTGAACACTGAGAACGCTGGGCTGTGGAGACTCTGTGTTCTGTTATCTTTCTCTGAAGAGTGCTGATTTTTGCTCTGGTAGGTAGTTCAATTATTAGCTGACTGCTTTCAAGTTGTGTAGGTTTGGTTTTATGCTTTGTTAGGGTAGAGCTGTGGGAATCCCAAGGTGTCCCCCAAGCCGCTCTAACTTGGCAGGGGCTCAGTCTCCAAACTCCATCTTCCTTGTGGGTCTTATCAGGGCTTAGTTTTAGGTTTTGATCATGAAGTTGTAAAGGAGGCCTTTAGAGTGTATTCTTTACTCTTACGATGTGGTCCTTCTAGTGTCTCAGGTGGATGCCTGGGGTCTTAATGAGGTTTTTTAGACACCTAGGGCTGCTTCGATTCTAGTATCTGTTTTCTTTTCTCAACCTCAGAGCAGCAGCTTTCTGGTAAGTCTGGTTTAATCTCAACTTACACATGGGTCGTCCAGCGTTCGGCCAGGTATTCCTAGGAAGCCCACGTGCAGGCTTCTGGGGTCTTCTCTCTGCAGTTTCCCTCTCTCTGCCACAAGGTTCTAGTTCCTTCAGCTACCCCAAAGTATGAGCTGTGGTTGGGAAATGGTCCCCAGGCAGGGAGCTAAGGTCAAGGTGGGGCTCACTGCGTCAGTTTCCCTTCTCCCAGCTCTTGCAGTCACGTGCTGCCTGTTGTCTATGGCCTGAAAACAGTTGCTTTAGATATTTTGTTCAGTTGTATGGTTGTACGTGGTGGGAGGGTTCTTCTTATACCGGTTATTTTGTCGTAGTAGGAGTCCGTTATTCATAATTTTATTTATTTATTTTTTTACCTGAACTGGTTAAAAGTAATTTTCAGCCAACATAGCACTTTACCCTTTAATAGTTCATTTTTGTTTATAATTCTTAAATGGCTCTCCACAGCCTACAGCTGGGTAAACCATAAGGAAATGCTGTAACAAAGCATGGGAAGTCCTGCATGGACTGGACCCTTCCTTTTTGTCTGCTTTGACTCCCTGCTTTCCTTCCAGATGGTTCTCTACAGCCTCAAGCTCTCTCCTGCTTCTCTGCCTTTGTTCCAGTGGCTTCTGTCTCCTGGGACCCATCTTTTAAGTTTCGACATTGTCATTGTCATCATCATCATAATCATCCTAGCCGAAATGTATTGAGTGCTTACTCTGTGCTGGGAACTGTTCAAAATGCTTTATAGGAATGAACACACCTAATCCTTTCAGTAATCCTGGAATGCAGGTGTTATTATTAACTCCATTCTTGCAAATGTGGGAGGTTGAGACGTCAAAGAACCTTGTCCAAGGTTGCTAACTTCTGTGTTTTAGAACTGGGATGCAGATTGTGACCGAGCTTCGGAGCCCATGCTTTTTAACTTTTATGCTGTGAATCCTCCTCTCTGCTGGATGAGACCCTTTGTGCCTTCCCTGCACCCTCGTGTCACTATCATATATGTCACTGCCACCACTGTGACACATGGGTGAGAACTTGCCTGATTAATCAAACTTTCAGTGGGTGGAGAGATATTTTTAAAGCTCTGTGTGAGCCCAGCGTGCTCCTCACCGAGAGCAGAGGTGCACTGCCTCCCAGAGAAGGCTGGCAGTGGGCATGATTTCTCTTTCGAAGGGGGCTGGCTCCCGGCCGGGAGCTCTGAAGGACCCCTCCCCACCTCCACCCATCTGGTCCATCATGATCTTTTCTTGTAAAGAAGATCCCCATCCCTCCCTTCCTTTTTCTTTATTTTCCTTCTGTCCTCTAGTTTCACTGGTTGATTTAAAAATCCAAGAGGCACACCCTATTTTGCCTTTTTGAAGACACTTCCCTCTACAGGCTTTTGGAGAGGGGTTTTAAGGAGGCAGAGAAATCGCTGTCACAAGAAGAGAAACTCACAGCTCTTATCTGAGAAGGCTGATGGCTCCAAGTCCTCTCCTCCAGAGGAGGTGATAAAACCTACACAAAGAACGACATCATCCAGCAGGAGTAGGAGTGCCAGATACACAGCTCTGCTCCCGAGCTGGGAATTAGCTTTACAACCTGGGGCTTTTATCTTTCTACGTACCTTCCTCCTGGACGCTTGACCTGCCTTTGAGCCTTGAGAGGGAAGTCTTTGGTGGAGAGCCATGAAGCTCTGTCTGCAGAGCCGAGGACGGATTTCTCTGATGGCAGCCGCTTCCAAGGGCCCACTCCTTAAAGGGACATTTGCTTAAGTGTTCTTCGAGTTTCCTGCCTCTTGTTCTGAAAATGCATTTTGATAGCTGTGTCCAAGAAAGAAACCCGAGTCCTGACCCTGCCACTTTCATTTTATTTATTTGTAATTTATATGCTGCCTGCTTCCAAATGTGATCGAGACATCATATGATAAATGAAGAAACAAACTGCAAAGGCTGTCAGAACAGAAATAGAAAATAAAAATCCACATACAAAGAGGAAGGAAAAAAAGCTATGACAGTCCCTTAAACGAATGCAGTTACTGTGAATGAGTGTGAAATTTAGCTCCAAGCTTTCAGCGGGTTGGGGCAGAGAGGTGACACTAGTTACCTTATTCCAATGACAGCGTTCAAGTGTCCCATTGGAAGAAGAGTCCTCTTATCTCATTTTAAATAGGAGCCCTTTGGCCCATAATAAAAATACCTAATATACAAATATTTTGTATATTTCAGAGACGTTGGTGGCTTTCAACTTTTTCTCACCCTGAAATTTCTGAGGATTTTTTTTTTAACCTATTTCCTCTAGTAATAGTGGCTTAGGATGGTGGTGATTCTCAATGAAGGATGCGGACCTAATTTTAGACTTTCCAGATGTAGAGAGACAAGGGCAGATAGCAGTTTACAAAGTCCTCCCACCAGCTGATTCTGTGAACCCCGTATAGAACATGATTCTCTGGTTCCTACTCCTAAGAATCCTGCTTGAGATAGTAGGCAGAAGTGATACCTCGGTCTGAAAGTTCAAGAGGCGGCATCATAAACCATGACCTTGACTTGAGATATCGGAGGAAGAGGATTTACCAGCCATCCATGTCTATCATAAAATAACCTTGATACTGTTTCTGTGGAATCTTCCACTTTCAACAGAAATGCATCCTCACAGATCTGCTAAGGTAATTAAGCCTCAAAGTGCTTCCCCAGATATCTAAGTAAGTTCACCTGTTGAGTAGAATCGCTCAGCATTATCCATCTGGTTGCTGGAGAGAGTTTGCCAAAACTCATCATTTTGACGTTGGCTTCATTGAGACCGAGTGCCTTCTCCTGGTGGCAGTTGGCTAACACAGGTTCAGCTGCTTCCTGGGACGACTCAGAGATGTGATATTAGCAATATGTTCTAACAGGGATGGCTCCCCGGTCTTCCCTCTTCACAGCGGCATCCAGGGCATCTCATATAAGCACAGTTCCAAGTCACTTAAAATCAGGTGCTGAGCTGAGACACAGCCATTTAAAATACCAGTGTTCACTACCAAGACGGTCATTTCGACTTTCTCGAATTTTCAAGCCAGAAGAACATTACATTCACATCGAGACCAGAATTATTATATTGCTCTGTAACAAATTACTCTAAAAACTGATTTAAAACAAAAAACACTTTTATTTCCAAGTCTCTGTGGATCAGAAATTCAGGCACGGTCTGGCCCAATGGCCTTCAAATGGTTGCAGTGAGGACTGCAGTCATCTGAAGGCTTGACTGGGGTTGGGGAATCCAATTTCAAGCTCATTCACAAGGCTCTTGGCTGGATGCCTCCCTTCATTCCTTCCATGAAGGCTTCTCCATAGGACTGCTTGAGTGACTTCCAAGCATGGGATTTGGCTTTTGCTAGAACAAACTATCATATTATTACCTTGTCTCAGACATCACATATTGTCACTTCTGCCACGTATATTTATTAGAAGTGAGTCACTAAATACAGTCCACACTTAGGGTAAGTGGAATTAGCCTCCATCTTTTGAAGGGAGGAGTATCAAAGAATTAGCAGGTGTCTTTTAAAACCACCAAAGACCATATAAATTAGCTTGGAGATGGTTTCCAGCTGTTGAATTGAAGGCTAATGAAATGTTACAGAAAGTTCTAACATCACACTTTGCAGTTTCTTTGGCAGTGAAGAAGAGAGGACCAATGGTCATTGCTATAAAAATAGGAATTAAAGCCTACCTGTTCTTGATGGAGTAGGTCCCCCTCAGATCTGGGTTCTTATCCTAGTTGTATGACTTAGCAGCTGCAACACAGATGGTTAGCTCTTCTCCAGTATTGTTTCTTCCCTAATAACAGAAATTTTAGCTGGACACATGGATGCTAGAATAAAGACTACATTCCTTACTCTTCTTTGAGAGCTAGGTATGGTCATATTAGTAAATTCTGGCCAATGAGTTGTAAGCAGGAGTGACATTGGGCAACTTTGGCGCACACTGCCTCTTCTTTATCCTTTCTTCCTTCTTAGTACCAGAATGGGAATGTCATCATCTGACACCAAGAAGACAGAGAGTTTCACCCTTGGATAATGGACTGCTGGGCTGGACGGAGCCTGGCTGCCTGCGGGTGGTGGAACAGAGAGAAACCAACTTCTGTCTTGTTTTTCTGTCACTCAGAGCTGCACCTAAACCAGCAGAATTAGCAGCCCTATGACCACAGATGAGTAATCCAGTCTCTAAACCCGTTTTCCAATTTTTAATTCGGTGTCTTACATATAAGACTACTTTTGGGGATCTCCTGCTTACTGTTTTTGAGGAGGAAGTATTGTTGGTAAGGATTTGGTTTGAAGAGTCTATTCGAGAGCTTTGGAGTTTTGTCCCTTTTCTAATATATATATTGGCTATCTTTCAAATTCATCTGTTGAAATTCTAAAAGAAGAGCTTCCGCAGGGCAAAAGGGGATAGAGCTAGCAGGACAGGCTGGATGCAGAGACCCTAGAGCGCTCTGGAGGACATCAGCTTCGGGTGTGTTTGTCTCGATGTTGAGGACAGCATGCTTAGATGTCATGTTTATCCCTATGAGCAAACAGTGGAAGTCTAGGCACACAGTGATTGCTCAGAAATGCTTGTTGAATCAATGGACTCCAGACCTTCTGATAAGAGAAGTTTGTCCCAATGTGAGCTAATTTTTCCTGCTTATTCATTCTCTAATAGGAGTGGATTTGGGATGAAATATATGGCAGTGAAGCATGGTTGATGATGCCTGATATTTAGAGTCCGATGGCTTACTTCAGTGCTCCCTGAGTTTTGGTTTCATCACCTGTTCAATGTGGATAATAGTATGTACCTTATAATGATAATACGGGGTAATACCTGCAGGTTGAGTTACTGTTGTGTATTTGACATGTGGTAGGTGCCCAATAAAGAGTAACAATAGTAGTAATTGTTGCTATAGTTGTGATGATGATGGTGGCGATGGTGATGGTAGGAGTGGTAATGATATTGACAAGACACACCCAAAGGATTATCACTCCCATGTAGGGGCAAGTTGGCTCTTTAGAGGAAAAAGCAAACTGCTAGCCAGAATCCTGTGCAATTGTCCTACCAGGACAGGCTCAATTCAGGATGTGAATGTGGAAGTATCTGGACATTCCATCATGAATTTCTGTGTCTTAGCTCTAAGCCCCTCGGGATACCTTTCCTATTCCTTCTGCCCCAATCTCAGCTCTTTATCTTTCAAAGACCCTGTCCTCATTGGTATAGAGTTAAGAGTCTAAATTGTCAAAGGAAGGAGAGGAAAAGGTACCCAGTGACAATAGCTTCAAAACCTTGGGTGGTCCTGAGAGATAGAACCAGGATCCTATAAGATCTGGGCTTTGATGTGAGAAACATCTGTGGATGGCTGAACGTTCAGGCTTTTCAAGTCCTCACTGTGATGCCTTCAAGGATCAGGAGCAAACGTGACATAAATTTCGTTTTAAATATAAACCGATGTATCCCACCATACTTATTCAGTGGGTTGGAGTGGAGGTGGTGATAGGAGATGGGGAGCCTGAAATCATGGCCCAGTGACCAGAACTCACTCCCCTTTGGGAGAGGGGGTTGTCATCAATTTTAGTTCAACATATTAGAAAGCAGATTTTCACTCCTTCCTCTCTGAAGTGGGAAGTTGTATAGGACTAGTGATAGTTTCTGGAAACGGAAGGACCCAACCATCAGTTTGGCTGGGTGTCGCTTCCGTGAACATTAGCATCCCCGTTTCCTGCTGTGCCCCCTTTGCCATCTCCTCCTTACTCCGCCAGGGTTCCCCTAACCTTATCTGGTTCAAATTCATTAGTGTTTCTTCCAAACTTGAAACATCAACTGCACTATTAATGGTTTGTTGGTAACACTCAAGTTTTACGGTGATAGGAAAGAATAATTATTTTTCCCATAAAGCTGCTAAAATAAATGGCCCCAGGACCTAAAGTAATGCTGGTCTAGGGAGCGTGCCGCCATTTTCAGGCTCAGGTGTGGGACTAGTTCCGAGGCTGGGGCCAACTGGCTGTGCTCTGCTGGTTATTACTCTACTGGTGTCCAAGGAGATGAGCTGCCGGATATGGAGCTCTCTTCAGCCACCTGGGTGGTGATTTAGCATTTCTGCAGAGAAGCGTTGCAGGGAGGGCAGGTCCTAATGTTCTTGGTCTGGTGCCCCTCAGCAATTTGTAGGTGACTTTAGGAGAGCTTCCTGTCTCCGCCATCTGGCACTCAGGTGGGGAAAGGCGGGGAAGGGGAGTCAAGGGAACAAAACCTGAGAGCTCAGTAGTTCCTGGACGTCGATGGGGCCTCTCCTCAGACAGCCACGTGCAAGTTCTTCGCCAGCACCTGTTGGGGCCGAAAGAGCTTCGGAGAGTTTCGAGTGCGTGATTGATCGTGATTTTATGCTACTCCCTTTAAGAACTCTTCCGAGGTGCCATCCGTTTCTGGGAAAAGTGCCTTGAGCTGGCTGCTGAGTTCTCTTGCCAGATTTTGGAGACCCTGAATGTGCAAATTAAGAGATGTGTTGTTTCAGATTTTGAATCCTCAGTGGCTGAGGTTAGCCTAGAGGACAGACTTAGGAAGAGCTATGAAGTTGCTAACGGCCAGGCCAAAGAATGATTTCAGTCAGGGCTTTGAACCTGGGGTCTGTGTATCTTCTAGGGCTTCTGAATATTGTGTGTGTTTGTGAGTGGTGCTTTTTTTTTCCTGGGGAGAAGATCTACAACTTACATCATATTCTTAAAGGGAGTCAACAAAGGGACAAGAGCAATTGCTAATCTCTACCTTGTGAACTGGATCTTATCTTTTCTTTTCTTTTTCTTCTTCTTCTTCTTCTTCTTCTTCTTCTTCTTCTTCTTCTTCTTCTTGTCCTTTTAAAGATTTTATTTATTTATTTGACAGGGAGTGAGAGAGAGCATAAGCACGGGAGCAGGAGAGGGAGAAGCAGGCTCCCCACTGAGCTGGGAGCCCAATGTGGGTCTTGATTCTAGGACCCTGGGATCATGACCTGAGCTAAAGGCAGACACTTAACTGACTGAGCCACCCAGGCGCCCGGTGAAATGGACCTTTCTTATCCCCATCACTACATCAAGGATTCTGTTTTGTTTTGCTCTCTGTGGGAAGACTGGCCATGGTGTATCAATGTGTGCTAGTGAGGTTCTACTTGTCATTGGAAGGATGGCGTCGGTTGTGATGTGGACAATGGACTTGGAAGGGAGTGGATCTAGAGGCTGGTGTACCCCCAGGAGCCTATTCTCAGTCAGGGGAGAAACAGTGGGGACCTAAACTGCGCAAGTGGCAGTAGGTTGGAGAGCAGTGGGCTTGGGAATTGACCAGTGCAGACACTTGGCCATGTTCATGTGATCCAACTTAATGCTTATAGTAACTCTGGGAGGCATTCTTGTCCCTGTTATACAGGGGAGGGAAATTAGTGGGAAAGTGAGCATGTTGTTTGCTCAAGGTCACACCACTAAAAATCGCTGGACTGAGATTCATACTCCGTTTTCTCTGACCCCAAAGCCCATACCCTTCATTACCTACCATGTTATGCAGTCTCCACCGTATGGGGTCTTGCTGCATGGAGGCGGGTAGGTGAGAAGGAAGAAGAGTTAGGTGCCCAGCCACCTGCCTAGGTCATTAGTTAGGTACAGGTGCTGCCAGTCACCGAGGTCAAGGGCAGAGGAGTTTGAGTGGGGTAGGAAGAAGATCATGAAAACCAATAACTATCCCACCGGAGACGGCCAGTGGGCCCTTGAATAATGAATTCTGGGGCTTAGAATATTTAGCCGGGAGATAGAGATTTTGGAATCTTTATTGTATTGAAGCTATGGATCAAGGAATGCGGGCCCAAGATGGAACCTGGAGGCCCAGCAGTCAGATATTCCTTTGACCACAGGTGGTCGCTGGTCACCGGGGCATTGGGAGGTGACATTTCTCCAGCTGAGCCCCTTTATATCCAGTAGCTATGCTTTATATGGCTTGTTGAGTCCCCTAGTTAGCCTTCGTAGCCTCAAAAGCCGAAATCCTCTATTGGAAGGGAGTTAAAAAATAAGTCACCTATTTGTGCTCAATTACTTTGCAATACTGGCTGACAGTGGCCCTCTCTTTCTTAGTTTGAGTCAGAAACTTGCCTGAACCTCTTAAGTGTCTTAGATTTTCCAAGAAGTTCAGTCTGGCTCTTGGCCACACAAAGTCTTTTTTCAGGGTATCATAGAAATACGCTGTAGTTTTGTCTGCCAAGTACACCTACAAAGCGACTGTGTCACGTCCAAGGTCACCTGCCTATAATTAGGACTGCCCCAGGCAACCACCAGGCCAAGGATAGAGAACTTGACTTGTTGCCTGAAGTGGCAAACTCCAGGGATTCTGGAGTTAGGCTGAACTTGGTTCAAAGCCTGGAAATGTTGTTTCTCATCTCTGTGCCCTTGGGAAAGTTTTAAACACTTACAGCTCTCAGTGTCCTCATCCATACAATGGGTGATATCAGTACCCCTCTCCTGGGAGGAGCCTGCGGCATGACTCCTGGCACTTGGCACAGTGCTCTGTGAGGGCCGATGATGGTCTCACTGCCTGGCAACGTAGGGGGAAGGAGTGAGAGCAGATGGAAATACTGAATTTCTTTTCGCTTTCTCCTATTTCACCAATTAAAAAGGAGTTGATGGATATTTTAAAGAGAAAGAACAAAACTAGATCTGTGACCCTGTCGTGTGGTCATCTGTCTTATCTTTTTCAGGTGTGTATGTGTTTGTGTGTGTGTGTTTGTGTAGTTGTGTCTGTGTGTGTTTATATGATTGTGTGTTTGTATGTGTTGTATGTGTGATTGTGTGTCTGTGTATGTGTGTGTGTGTAGTTGTGTCTCTGTGTGTTTATATGATTGTGTGTGTTTGTATGATTGTGTGTGTCTGTGTTTGTATGTGTGTGTAGTTGTGTCTGTGTGTGTTTATATGATTGTGTGTTTGTATGTTTGTGTGATTGTGTGTGTCTGTTTGTATGTGTGTATGTAGTTGTGTCTGTATATGTTTATATGATTGTATGCATGTTTGTATGTTTGTGTGATTGTGTGTGTCTGTGTTTGTATGTGTGTGTAGTTGTGTCTGTGTGTGTTTATATGATTGTGTGTTTGTATGTTTGTGTGATTGTGTGTGTCTGTATGTGTGTGTAGTTGTGTCTGTGTGTGTTTATATGATTGTGTGTTTGTATGTGTGATTGTATGTTTGTATGTTTGTATGTGTGTGTAGTTGTGTCTGTATATGTTTATATGATTGTGTGCATGTTTGTATGTTTGTGTGATTATGTGTGTCTGTGTATGTGTGTGTAGTTGTGTCTGTGTGTGTTTATATGATTGTGTGTTTGTATGTGTGATTGTGTGTCTGTGTTTGTGTGTGTGTGTAGTTGTGTCTGTGTGTGTTTATATGATTGTGTGTGTGTGATTGTGTGTTTGTAGGTTTGTGTGATTGCGTGTTTGTATGTAGTGTAGTTGTGTCTGTGTGTGTTTATATGATTGTGTGTTTGTATGTTTGTGTGATTGTGTGTGTCTGTATGTGTGTGTAGTTGTGTCTGTGTGTGTTTATATGATTGTGTGTTTGTATGTGTGATTGTGTGTTTGTATGTTTGTGTGATTGTGTGTGTCTGTGTTTGTATGCGTGTGTCGTTGTGTCTGTATATGTTTATATGATTGTATGCATGTTTGTATGTTTGTGTGATTGTGTGTCTTGTTTGTATGTGTCTGTGAGTGAGTGACTGTGTGGGGGGGGGGCGTGGGCAGGGGTGCCGAGAGCTTGTCCCTGAGGGGGGCTAGTCCCTGAACCTTCTCTTGTCCCTGGCAGAGGTTCTGGGCTTGTCCCTGATCGTCCTCTCAGACCAGAGCACACGCCGTCACGGTTGTATGAACTTCATCAACAACATTTTGCTGCTGTTACTGGGCTGGACATGCCGGGATATCTGGGGTGAGGGATGAACGTACATTGAGTATTAGTTTTGTGCCAAGTACACGCGCTAGGACCATCATCGTCGTCATCATCATCATCGTTACCCCGAATAGTTGCTATCCCCTGGATCCCACTCTTCCCTCCTTCTCTTTCTTTGAACCCCAGAAACATGCGCTCTGCCGCAGGAGAGAAGCTCCAAGGGCAGGGGGCACTGGAAATGAGGGTGATGGCCAGGCTCCCAGAGCCTAGGTGTATTTTCTCTGGTAGGTGGGACCAGGGCCAGGTTTGCCAACGATTAAGATAAGAATTCTTCATGATGGGATGTCTTGTTTGATAGACAGAGGCGATAAAGCTTGCCTTCTAATGTGACACTAATAGTGTCCCCACAAGTTGTTAAATCTTGAAATTTACCCATCTCTTCAGTGTATGTCTCTCTTTGAAGAATATTTATTTAAGTGAGATAAGACATCTGGGCAGGTGCTAATGCCGTCAGGTTGACTTGGGGGCACCCATCATTGCTGTGAGCTCAGAAGCAGACTGTCCCTTCTTCTTCTTCTTCTTCAAAAAAAAAACCTATGAAAGGAAAGTGTTTTCCTCTGAGCCTCAGATGATAGTTTTTGATTATAATATGTTTTTTGGTTCTAAAGCATTGCCCACTCATGGCAAAACACATTTGTCTTTATAGAGAAAGTGACTCAGTGTGTGTGTGCTCGAGATTGCTACAAGTCACTTGGGAGGCTGATGAGTGGGGACAGCAGACAATAGACCAGGGCAGGGGGACTCATACATCATGCTGTACCTTCGTGGCCTTAACAAATTACCAGGCAGAGACAAATCAAGTATGCTCTCACAATCGTGCTCTTTGCCTTCTTCCCAAATTTAATCTGTCCTGAGCAAATTCTAAGCAAAAAAACAAAAAGCAAAAAACAAAACACACACACACACACACACACACACACACACACACACACACACATACATACAAACACACCCAAAACTCAGGGCATTAAGGCAGCTATGAAATTGTCCAGTGCCGGACTAAGGAAAGCCAATAATAAAAACCTCCTCACAAGGTTCTGCAGGGCACAGTGTGCTAGGAGGAAAGGGCATGGCACAGAAGCTTCCTGGGTGCTGGGAGGATTGACTGCTCCAGTCTGCTGTCAGGAAGGGCAGCCCAGTGCGCAGAGCCTCGAAGAGGTGTGGAAACCTCAGTTTGTCTCCCAGTGAAATGGGGATCATTATTTCGGAGTCACACCTTGCCTCACAGAAGAAAGTTGTGAGAATAAAGTACCCATTATGTGGAGCTGATACATGCATGTGATGTGTAATAACGGAAGTTATTACATGTTCATCACATGTTAATACAGAGACAAAAAGTTGCATTCTTTCTGCTGGTGTTCGCGGCATCCCTGCAATATCCAGGCACTATATCCAGACGCTGAAAGTCCAAGTGATCTGTCAGACATGGACCCTGCCCTTTAGGGCCCGCCCAAGAGACTAATGCCAGACAGAGCAGGGGGGACGGAAGGTGGCTCTCAGAATTGGGGCCCTCTGGCCTTCATGCTTACCAGAGCTCATGACCTTCTCTGAACTTCAGTGTTCCTACTTGTTAAAATGAGACAGAAGTATTGACCTCAGAGTTTTCTTTTAATATCAAAGGCATAATATCATTCATTCATTCATTCATTCGACAAATATTTATTGAGTGCCTTCTGACGTTTCAGGCACTGTTCTAGGCTCCTGGTTGCTGCAGTGAGCCAAACGGAAGAACTCCCCACCCTCATGGAGCTTCTGCTCTCAATGCAGGAGATGTTGTATATTAGATGATGATGGATTATAGAACATAAAAGAAGCAGGAAAAGAGGATAGGGAGGGTCAAGGGTGGGGTGGAGGCTACTGTATTAATCTTGATGAGAGATGACAGTGGTCAGGGGCCAGGGTGGTCACCGTGGAGGTGGGAAGAAGTGGTTGGATGCTGATCTATTTAGAAGGTGGATTTACCAGGGTTTGCTGGTGGGTGGGTATGGAGTATAAAAGAGAGGAGGGGCTCCTGGGTGGCTCAGTCGGTTAAGCCTCTGACTCTTGCTCTCAGCTCAGGTCTTGATCTCAGGGTCATGAGTTCAAGTTCCATGTTGGGTTCCACACTGGGTGTGGAGCCTTCTTAAAAAAAATGAATGAATGAATGAATGAATGAATGAGTGAATGAATGAATAAATGAATGGAAGGAAGGAAGGAAGGGAGTCTGGGATGACCTCAAGATTTTTGGCCTGATCAACCAACCAGAAGAATGGAGATTCATTTAGAGGGAGAAATCCCAGGAGCTCAGTATCAAATGTAATTCTGAGATGATTATTAGTGATTCTCGTGGAGATTTTGAATAGGCCATTGGATCATCAGGTCTGGAGTTCAGGGAAGGAATGAGGCTTATATAGGTAAAATATCTTAGGTGGTGTGTGGCAAAGGTGGGTGTTAAATAAATTTTTAACTTAGTAATTTTCTGCTTCTTGTGAGATAGACTCATAGGCGATTGTAATAAATAAAACAGAAAGGTCCTCTATGCCCTTTACCCAGTTTCCCCCAATGCGAACATCTTGCAAACTTATCATATAATATCACAACCAGGATATTGACACTGAGAGTCAATATACAGAAAATCTCCACCACCAAGTAAATCCATATGAATTTAATCCATTCAGTGCTCCGAAACACTATGTAAAATAAACTAAAGGAGTTCAGAGGGAAGAGTGCTAATGTCCTGGGGTGGGGGTGGTGTCATTGGTCAGAGAAAGCTTCCAGCAGAGGAAGGCACTTGAGTTGGGCCTTGAAGGATGGGAAAGATTGGGATCTGTGACTGAAAGGTCGGTCCTGGGAGGTGGAAGCGTGGTGTGTGCTGGGCCTTGGAGGCCATTTGGCTCGCTCAGTGTGGAGGGTGCGGTGGTGGGCACGTCGGGGAGTGGGGTTGAAAGGGTGGTGAGGTCTGGCTGGGGCTTCAGTGAGCAGGTGGTTGGAAGAGCTGAGCTCGGAGGAATAGCAGCCTCGTCTCCAGGGAGGTTGGGCCAGTCCCTACACTGGAATGTGCTGGAGCTGAAGGAACCTTGTGGGAGGCCGGAGAGGAGAGTCTTCCCGACAACCAAGATGAAGGGGAAGCGAGGCCCTTGTGGTCAAAGGGGAAGGAAAGGGACACCCCGAGGACGGCTCCATTTGACATGTTGAATGCTTAAGAGTGCAGGCTCCGGAGCCCCACTGTGCGCCCTGCCTCCCCCTCATTCAGTTCCCACCACTGCTCAGCCCGGCC